>NC_091549.1:4529039-4546539 GCF_042767895.1 Penaeus vannamei
CACACACCATTCACAATAAACAAACGCACAAGATTATTTTTCGCACAAACCTTATATATATTCCATTGAGATTTTTGGTGAAAGAGGGAAGGGGAAGGGAGAAAAGAGGGGAGTAGAGATGGGGAAATAAAGGGTGGAATGGAGTGGGGAAGGAAAGGGTGGAATGGAGTGGGGAAGGAAAGAGTGGAATGGAGTGGGGAGAGAAAGGGTGGAATGGAGTGGGGAAAGAAAGGGTGGAATGGAGTGGGGAAGGAAAGGGTGGAATAGAGTGGGGAAGGAATGAGTGAGTGGAGTGGAAAAGGAGAGGGGGGAGGGAGTGGGGAAAGAAAGGATGGAATGGAGTGGGGAAGGAAAGAGTGAGTGGAGTGGAGAAGGAGAGGGGGGAGGGGGCGAAACGTGGGGTGTGGTGGAGAGGTCAGTTTCCTTGTAACGGAGGAAAATGAACGAGGATTACAGAGGATTAGAATGGGGTGCGGAAGAGAGAGAACGTGAAATATAGTATCTGGAAGTGGGAAGTAAAGAAGAGAAAGTGATAATAGAGAGAGAGAGAGAGAGAGAGAGAGAGAGAGAGAGAGAGAGAGAGAGACTGACTTACAAACAGACAAACAGAAAATAAATCTTAAACAAAACATAAAAGAGACAAAAAAATATAGTAAATAACAACAAATGAAAGAAAAAAATACGAAAGGAAACAAAACAAGGAAGAAATAAAAAGCATAAAACAAGAAAACAAGCACAAAGCAGAACTGTTATGTTAAGCAGTTCGACCATTTAAGCCCCGGGTTCGGCAGTCAGGGCATAACCTCTTGTTTGAATCGTCTCCTATTGTTTGCTCTTGTTTGGGCCTCCGAAAATCGCTTGTTGTTGTCGTTGTTATTGTTGTTGTTGTTGCTGTTGTTGTTATTGTTGCTGCTGTTGTTGTTGCTGTTGTCGTTGGTGCTGTTGTTGCTGTTGCTGTTGTTGCTGCTGTTGTTATTGTTGTTGCTGCTGTTGTTGCTGTTGTTATTGTTGCTGCTGTTGTTGTTGCTGTTGTCGTTGGTGCTGTTGTTGCTGTTGCTGTTGTTGCTGCTGTTGTTATTGTTGTTGCTGTTGTTGTTATTGTTGCTGCTGTTGTTGTTGCTGTTGTTGTCGTTGTTGCTGTTGTTGTTGTCGTTGTTGCTTTTGTTGCTGTTGTTGCTGCTGTTATTGTTGTTGTTGTTATGTATATATTTATTTACTTTTTAAATTTCTATTTATTTTTTATTTTTTAGGGGTGGCACTGTTGTTGGTTGTGGGTGGTTATTGTGGTGGTTGTGGGTGGTCCTAGTGGGACTTTTGTTGTATTGTATATACTCGTGTGGTGGCGTTGGTGAGGGTGAAGTGTTGATGTTACAGTTTTGTTGTTAAGGCGTTTTTGCTGTTGAGGTTGTCATTGTGTTGGGTGGTTGTGTTGTGGAAGTTGTAGCTGGGACGCCGTTTTACTTATTTGTTTCAATTTTTCAGTATTTTGTGTTTTTGTTTCCAACATTTCGTTGCTTTTCTTCTTCTTTCATTTATCTTTTGTCATTTATCTTGGTTATTGATTTTTCTTAGGTGATTGCTTTTGTTGTTTTTGTTAACAACTCCAATACAATATGTCTCGTTCTTGTTCTTTTAATAACATGCAAAGCCTCATAGGATCAATAGACACAATGCAGCCGTTATAAAGATTTTTATTTTCTTTTTCTTTTTACTGAAACGAACGCGGAAAAGAGAGTGAAAAAAAAGTAAAGAGAAAAAATAAAGATAACACATCCAAGAACACCCCGCTCAAAAAGGGATTCTTTGACAGCCAACGAAACGGAACAATTAACATCAAAGAACAAGAACAAAAAAAAAAGATCAAACTTGACTCAACGTGTTTTTGTTTTTCTTTCTTTCTGATTTATTTTTTTCAATTTTTGTTTCTGTTCCATCTTCCTTTGGTGCTTATAGTTTATACTTAACACAAGTATAAACATTATTGTTGATATATATGTATATGCGTGTGTGTAGTACGTATACACACACACACGTACACACACACACACACACACACACACACACACACACACACACACACACACACACACACACACACATATATATATATATATATATATATATATATATATATATATGATTTATTAATATATATATATATGTATATACGTATATGTATATGCATATATACATTGATATTCAAACGTTCTTTAGAGTTAGCAGCAACACTTAGAAATATATTTAGAAATAGTAGTAAAAAAAAGACATTTTGCTCAACAAAGGACATTTTCACACCTTCGGTCCCGCGGCCACTGCCCCAGTCACGCAGGGATGCCTTCTCCCTTTTTTATTCCTTTTTCCTTCTCTCTTTCTTTTTCTTCTTTGCATGTACTTAGTCTTTATATAATCAGCGTGTCTCTGTTACACTATTTTTTTCATCTTTCCTTTATTTTCACATTTTTTCTTTTAGAATGAGTGGTAGCATTTGACGTTGCACACATATGTGCGTATGTGTATATATACGTACATACATATATGCATACGTACATACATACATACATACATACATACATACATATATACATACATACATGCATACATACATGAGCACAAACACATACACACATAAATAAGCACAAACACATACACACATAAATAAGCACAAACATACACACATACATACGTAGATTTGTGTACATACATACACATGTACATATGCATGTTCAGGGCTCCTTTACCATCGTCGCTGCACACGGCACCTCATACATGCACATGACTTACGAACCTTCTCGTTTTCGTAGAGTGAAATCTTTACGAAAAGTGAAAGGAGATTAGATTGGCAGGTGTAGGGAGCGAATGTATAGGGGAGAAGGGAAGGAAAGGGGAGAGAGAAAGGGATTGGAGAGAGAGAGAGAGAGAGCCTTGAGAGGGAAAGAGGGAGAGAGATTTGAGAGGGAGGGAGAGAGAGAGAGAGAGAGAGAGAGAGAGAGAGAGAGAGAGAGAGAGAGAGAGAGAGAGAGAGAAAGGGAGAGAGAGAAAAAAAGGGAGAGAGGGAGAGGGAGAGAGAAAAAAATAAAGATAGAAAGAGAGAAACCGAAAGGGAGGTGGTAGTAGATAGAAAGTGAGGAGTTGGGGAGGAGGAGGAGAAGGATGAAGGTGGGTAGGGAGGGGAGGGAGGGAGTTGGGGAAGGAGGGAGGGGGAGGGCGCATGGTGTACTGGCAATCACCCGCTCCGTTATTCACTTCACTGAACGCAAAAGAGGAGGGGGCGAGGAGGAGGGAGGGAGAGGGAGGGACGAGGAGAAGGGGGAGGGGGGAGGAACGAAGAGAAGGGAGGGGAGGTGGAAGGGAAGGGGAAGAGAAGGGAGAGGAAGAGAAAATAGGGGGAGGAACAAAGAGAAGGGAGGGAGAGGTGGAAGGGGGAAGGGGGCGGGAGAATAGATAGAGGGAGGGACGGAGAGAAGATATGAAGAGGGGGAAGGGGGAAAGGAAGGTAGGGGTAGGGGAGGGATAAAGAGAAGGGAGGAGAAGGTAGCGATGACTAGGAGAGACAAGGGGTGAAAAGTAAGGAGGAGGAGAGGGGAGGGGTGAAGCGAAGAGGAGAGGGAGGGGGGGGGATAAGAGAGCAAAGAGTAAAGAGCTGGGCAGGGGGCGAGGGGAAGGGGAAGGGGAAGGGGGAGGGGGGGGTAAGAAGGGTGCCTGTCCAACTGCACATTCTTGAGATTCAAGTGCGTGACTCGAGCTGCAATATTCGACGTGTTGTGTTGCTCTCTGAAGGAACGTCGGCGGCGCTTTGCAACCCGATCAGCTGCACGAACGGTGATGCAATACGTGTTATAGAACGTACTGATCGGTTTCGGTATCGTTCTCTAATCCGGGTTTTCGTTATTGGATTCGGTCGGTCACTGTAATTAGCCAGCGGCCATTAGATCGAGTCCGGTTGATTAACATCGCTCTGTTTTGGGATTAAATAGTACGAGGATTACATAACATAGTGTGAGATACTGTGACGTAATAGTGTTCATTAAGTTATTCAGTTCATTCAGACCAGAAAAGAACATATGGCATTATATTATTGAGTATAATATGTGTAAATATTGTAATTTCACTATATTTTTCGACTTTATTTGTCATTAGTGTAAGGAACATTATATTATTGACTATAAAATGTTTTAATACTATAATATCACTATATTTTTCGACTTTATTTGTTATTAGTGTAACCAAAATAGAGGGAAAAATGTATTTTGATTATATTGTGTTTACAGGCAATTGTATTGATTAATACTAGCTGTAGAGAAGTAGTAAATATTAATTATTTAAATACACAGACAGACAAGAAGTTAATAGCGATGTGAATTAGGATATGTCGCAGACTTTCACTTGGTATAATCACCACAAAAAAAAATCGTTCAGATATTGTCAAGAACGAAAAGAGAGAAGAAAATATATATAAACATTTAATGAGATTTTTAACGCGAAAGTGTCTCCTTGGCGAGCATCCTAAGAGCTGAATTGTGAACTGTTTTTTTTTTTTTTTTTAAGCTCAAAAGCCAAGATGTGAAATAACTGTTCTTTTTTGTGTCTGACTTGACCACATGGTTCTGGGAGCGAGCATCGGCAGCGAAACATCATGACTGCAGACTGAGCATCCATCATATGTTGTTGTGAGTCTGGACATATGTTAAGACGTGTCTCAACATGTAAGAAAATGCAGGGAGATTGGCGTGCGTGCAGAGATATGAGCGGTGACTGCATCGCCAAGTAAAGAAAGAGAAAAAATCATGTTTTTGAACGCTAAAATGTTCTACCGTATGTATGTGTGTGTTTGTGTGTGTTTGTGTGCGTGTGTGTGGGTGTTTGTGGGTGTGTGTAGGTGTGTGTGCGTGTGTGTGTGTGTGTGTGTGTGTGTGTGTGTGTGTGTGTGTGTGTGTGTGTGCGTGTGTGTGTGCGTGTGTGTGTGTGTGTGTGTGTGTGTGTGTGTGTTTGTGTTTGTGTTATCTTCTGTTCCCTGTATGAATAACCCAGAATTGAATACTTGCTAAAATCGATAAACATGATAAATAATAAAGATGAAGATGATGATAATGATAACAATGATGATAATAGACACAGCAATCCATCTATCGAACTATCTACTTGAGGAAGTTCAACTTTCTTTTCTTAATATCAACATTTTCACTTTGTCTTGATTGTGAGAAAAGATGCTCTTCCCACATCATTAAATTGAGAAAAAGTATGAAAAATTATCTTTGTTTTTTGGGCCATATGCTGTTCACTTACAATTAAAACAGTTGGAGACGAACAAAAATGAACAAAAGAACATGGAGTAATGATAACAATAATGATGTTCATATTATGGTTGCTGTTATTATTGTTATCATCATTATTATCAGTACTACTCCTGCTAGTACAGCTGATGTTGCTACTACTACTAATACTACTACTATTACTGTTACTACTATTACTATTATTACCATTACTATTATTACTATTACTACTACTACTATTACTATTACTACTATTACTATTACTGATATTACTATTACTACCATTACTATTACTATTACTGCTATTACTATTACTATTACTGCTATTACTATTACTACTATTACCACCACTACCACTGCTACTATACTACTACAATTACTATTACTATTATTATTATCATTACTACTACTACTACAGCTACTTCTATTACTTTTTAATGATAATAATAGTAATGAAAACGCAAAGATATACAGTCATTGGAAATCACAAGGTCACACGAGTTAACGACCGCGGGCTTAAAACATTATTCCGCATTTCACACGTTATTAACTCCGGGACGTCATAATGCCATCCCTTTCACTTAATTAATATGTAAAGAAGACAATTAAGCTCCGGGCCAGGTTAATTAACTTTTCCATCGCCTGTGGTCACAATTTTTAAGCGCTGGAACAAAAAGAAAAGGAAAAAAAAGTAAGATGTGGCAGGGGGATACGTGCGTATATTTTGTTTTTTTGTTGTTTTTGTTGTCTTCTAGTTTGGTTATTTTGGATTTGATTTGATTTTAGCTTTTCGTATTGTTTTTGTGTCTGTTTGTTTTGTTTATTTGTTTGTAATAAGACCGTGTTTTTTTAACTTTTCGTATTGTTATTTTTTGTTTATTTGTTTGTTTACAATATTTCTATGATTTCTTTTATTTTTTGTTTTAATTTTATTCATTTTTTATTATTATTATCATTATCATTATTATTATTGTTATTATTAATATTATCATTGGTATTATTATTATTATTATTATTATTATTATCATTATCATTATTATTATTATTATCATTATCATCATTATTATTAATTTTATTCTTTTAAACCTATTAAAGATCACATTCCCACAAAATAAAAAAATAGACTTTTGCGAATCTCTGATATGAAACACATTCTCCCAGTATCAGAACTTTATACTGTAATTGCTTTTACCGTTAATGGAAAATGTAATTATGAAAAGATTTTCTTTTGGAAAGAGGCTGAAAATAATTGCGTCCATTGATCTTGTGAAGGCGAGAAACACGCACACATGTACACACATACACTTATGCACATGTGTATATATATATATATATGTATATATATATATATATATATATATATATATATATATATATATATATATATATATATATAATATATATATATATAATATATGCACACGCATACACACACACACACACACACACACACACACACACACACACACACACACACACACACACACACATATATATATATATATATATATATATATATATATATATATATATATTATAGATAGATAGATGGATAGATAGATAGATATCATATTTATATATACATATATATATCGAAGATAAAAAAGATGAAACACAGAAAGAGAAAAAAGAGAAAATGAAAGGGGGTAAAGAAAAGAATGGAAGAGAAAGAAAATAAAAGAAAAAGAAGAAAAGAAAATCAAGCTGTATATCAACTTGAAATCATCATCTTCACATTTCAGAAAGTTAATTATATAGATGTTCTCTCTCTCTCTCTTTCTTTCTCGGTTTCTGTCTCTCTGTCTCTATCTCTCTGCCTCTCTGTCTCTTTCTTTCTCTCTCTGGCACATATGATTTTTTCTTATTCATCACAAACTCTTCCCTTACTCATTTTTTGCCTCATTGTTTCATAAATGTTAATGATGATGATAATGATAATGATATTGATGATAATAATGATAATACTACTAATAATAATAATGACGATAACAATGGGGATGATGATGATGATGATAATAGTAATAATAATAACAATAACAAAGGTGATGATAACAATAATGGCAATAATGACGATGATGATAATAGTAATGATGATAATGATAATAGGGTTGTCTAAGATAACAATCTGTTTGAAAGGGAAGATGATTGATTTTTTTTTATCTATATATAAACGTAACGGGATATTTTGATTAGTTTTGTTTCACGGTCGTTTTTTTCTTCTTTTTTTGTATAGAGAAGATGGTGATGAAGAAGAAATAAAGAAAAAAAATGAAAGAAAAGGTCCTTGAGGTGTTCACTAAAGAATAAGAGGCCTTGATGGGACCTTTTTTTTCAATTGCTAATGGCTATCTTTTTTGTATCTTTTTGTATCTTTTTCTTCAGACTTTTTTGTATCTTTTTCTTCAGACTTTTTGTATCTTTTTTGTATCTTTTTCTTCAGACTTTTTGGTGTGTTTTTTGTATTTTTTTTTCTTCAGACGTTTTTTGTATCTTTTTCTTCAGTTTCATCATCATCATTTTTTTTCTTCTTCTTCTTCCTCTTATTCCTATTTTTACCCTTATTCTTACTCTCATTCTTACTCTTACTCTTATAATTTATTCCTATTCTTACTCCTACTCTTACTCTTACTCTTAATTCTTATTCTTAATTTTTATTTTACTCGTATTCTTCTCCATTTCTTGTTCTTTTTTTCTTACTCGTTTTCATACTTTTCCATATTCTTACTATTCTTACTCTTCTTATTCTTACTGTATTTTCTGATTCTTATTTTCATTTTGTGATACTCTGTTCTTATTCACATCTTCATTCTCATTCTTATCCTTATTCATCGTATTATTCCTCACTCTTATTCTTATTTTGATTCAATAAACAGTAAGAATAAGTTTGAATTACTCTTTTGTATTTGTTTTTATTTATTTAATTTTTCTTTGTCTCTCCCACAGGTAAGAAAGCGAGTCTAAGAGTTCTAAGATCCTGGGATTGAGGTATGTTAGATTTTTATTTATTTTTTTTTCGTTTTTTCGTGTTTACGTTTCTCGTTTTTCTCCTTTTTTTCGTTTTTTTTTTCGTTTCGTTTTCGCAGACAGACAAAGACATAGAGAAAGGAAGGGAGGAGAGAAGTAGGAGAGGGGAGGGGTTGGGAAAATTGAAGGATGGGAGAAAGAAAGAAAATTAAAAGGCTGGGAAAGAGGAGGAGGGGGTGGTAGGTAAGGAGGAGGGAGAGGAGGATGTTGAAGATTATGGTTGTTAAGGATTTCTTCTTCCCCCTCTTTCTTTCCCCTCTTCCTTCCCCCTCTCCCTTCTCCCTTCCTCCCTTCCACCTTTCCACCTTTCCACTCTCCTTTCCTCCCTTTTCCTCTCCCTTCCTTCCTCTCCCCTATCCCTTCTCCCCTCTTCGTCTCCCTTTAAAATTAAAAAAAAAGAAAGAAAGAAAGGTAGGAATGAAAGAAAGAAAGAAAGGTAGAAAAGGAAGAAAGAAAGAAGAGAGAATGAAAGAAAGAAAAGAAGAAAAGAAAAAATATAAGAAAAAAAGGAAGACAATGAAAGAAAGAAGGGTAGGAATGAAAGAAAAAAAGAATAAAACAAAAAAATAGAAAGAAAGCCAAATTTTGCCACATTACCAAAATCTTTTCACTTTCGTGCGTGTCTGGAGGGGGAGGGGGGAGGGGAGGGGAGGAGAGGAGAGGGTGAAGGGGGGTTGAAGGGGAAGGGGAGGGGGGGGGGGTGAGGGGGACCAGCAGACCCTCCTTAACACGCAAAAAAAGAGACGAGAAAAGTGTCTTCTGTCTTTCTCGTCCAATAAAAGAATATCCGTGTCACGTTTTTAAGTTTTTTTTTCTTTCGTTTTTCTTTTTTTTTTTTTTTTTTTTTAGTGAAGGGAAGAAGTCTAGTATTTTCTTAAAAGAGGAAAAAAAAAGTTATAAGAAAAGAAAAACGAAATAGGGTGTAACTCCAGACTTGCATGTGCGTGCATGTACATAACAGTATGGTGTGTGTGTGTGTGTGTGTGTGTGTGTGTGTGTGTGTGTGTGTGTGTGTGTGTGTGTGTTTGTGTGTGTGTGTGTGTGTGTTTGTGTGTGTGTGTGTGTGTGTGTGTGTGTGTGTGTGTGTGTGTGTGTGTGTGTGTGTGTGTGTGTGTGTGTGTGTGTGTGTGTGTGTATGTGTGTGTGTGTGTGTGTGTGTGTGTGTGTGTGTGTGTGTGTGCGTGTGTGTGTGTGTGTGTGTGTGTGTGTGTGTGTGTGTGTGTGTGTGAAATGTTCATGCACGCGCATATACATTACACTTGAGATTTATTACTTACAGGCTGTGTGTATGACTGCTTGCATGATCTGACGTGCATGTGTGTGAGATATAGATAGGCAGATAGGTAGATGGATAGAGATAGATAGGTGGATAGAGACACACAGACAAGCAGGTAGACAGGCTAGCAGGCAGGTAGGCAGACAGGTAGACGGACAGACAGACAGACAGACAGACAGAAACATAAAAAATAACAGACAGTAAAAAAAACAGAAACAGACAGAGACAAAAGGGAAAAAAACAGAAAAAAAAAAAACAAGAACACACCCTTCATAAGTCAACAACACTTGCATATACATACCATGCCTACTCCCCTTCCACCCCCACCCCGCCACTCCACAACAACACTTGTGTATACATACCACCCCCCCACTCACTTTACACCCCACCCCACCACCACCCCACAAGAGATAAAAAAAGATAACCGCAGATAAGCAAAGATAACCGCAGATAAGCAAAGATAACCGCAGATAAGCAAAGATAACCGGAGATAAGCAAAGATAACCACCGATAAACAAAGATGATCGCAGATAAGCAAAGATAACCGCAGATAAGCAAAGATAACCGCAGATAAGCAAAGATAACCGCAGATAAACAAAAGATAACCGCAGAGAAGCAAAGATAACCACCGATAAACAAAGATGATCGCAGATAAGCAAAGATAACCGCAGATAAGCAAAGATAACCGCAGATAAGCAAAGATAACCGCAGATAAACAAAAGATAACCGCAGATAAGCAAAGATAACCGCAGATAAACAAAAAGATAACCGCAGATAAGCACAGATAACCGCAGATAAGCAAAGATAACCACAGATAAGCAAAGATAACCGCAGATAAGCAAAGATAACCGCGAATAAACAAAGATAACCGCAGATAAGCAAAGATAACCGCAGATAAGCAAAGATAACCGCGGATAAACAAAAGATAACCGCAGATAAGCAAAGATAACCGCAGATAAGCAAAGATAACCGCAGATAAGCACAGATAACCGCAGATAACGCATTTCTCTCTCCCCAGCGCCACCGTCACCATCTGCGTCACCATCTGCGTCACCATCTGCGTCACCAGCTGGCCCCTTGACTGACCCTTGACTGACCTCTGTGTCTCATGTTACTTCGCTTTCCCGCAATCTCATCGAAAAGGCCGTGTTCTGTGTGTCATGTCGTTATGAGGTCGATATGTGAGATACGGAGTGGGAGGGGGGGGGGTTCTGAGGGGAGGGTTGCGAAGGTGGGTTGGTGTTGTGGTGGTGGTGGTGGTGTTGATGTTTTTGCTGTTGTTGTTGTTTTGTTTCTTGTTTTTTTGTGTTGTGGTGGTGGTGTTGATGTATTTGTCGTTGTTGTTGTTGTTTTGTTTCTTTTTTTTGTTGTTGTTTTATTGTATTTGCTTCTGTTTTTACATCCCTTCCTCCTCCCCCTCACCCCCTACCACCTCCACCCCCGCGCTATACCACTACCACCAGAACACCCCCCCCTCCCCCCGAAAAAAAAAAAAAAAAAAGATGAAAGGAGAGGGAGAGTGACGACAACAACCCCCCCCCCCCCCTATGCCCCCCCCAAAAAAAAGAAAAAAAAATGAAAGGAGAGTGACGAGTGACGACAACGACCCCCGTCTAAGAAGAGAGAGAAAAAAAGAAAAAGCATCAGGTAGCATCCATCATCTCACAGACGCGAGATGAGGCACAAGGACCGCGCCGATGGATGCTGAGGCGCACAATGGAGCATCCTTGACACGTGACAAGAGATGAAGATGGAGGAGATGATAATGATAGAGAGATAGGGAGGCTTGAAAAAAAGGGGGGGTGGGTGGTTTGACGACATCTGTTGAACTCTATTGAAATGTGTGGGGGTGGGGGGGAAGGAGGGGCGGAGAGGGAGAGGTGTGGTGAGGAGGGAGAGGAAGGGTTGTGGGGAAGGGAAGGGAAAGGGAAAGGTGAGAAAGGAAAGGGAAAGAGAGAAGGAAAAAGGATAAAGGTAGGGAAGTTAGGATAGGAAGAGGGGGTTAGAAAGAGCGAGAGAGAGAAATAGAGATAGAGAGAGAGTGAAAAAAATATGGGGAATGGAGGAAAAGAGTAGAATAAGTAAAAAAAAAAACGGAAGAGGAGAAAGAGAGAGACAGACAGGGAAGAGGGAGAAGCCAAGGAAAAGATAAGAGGAAGGAAGGAGAGAACGAAAGAGGAGGAAAAAATGACAAATAAAGGAGTGAGAGAGAGGAAAAGAAGAAAGAGGAAGAGGGGGGATTAAGAAGACCGATAGAGAACGTAACTGAATATAAAGAAGGTTTAATGTTCATAATAAACATAGGCAATGTCACCTGATCTTTTATTTCGTAATTTAATACCAACAGTAATAACCACTACGATTTCCCTTTTTTTTATTTTAGTTCTTTTATTTATAGAAAAAAAACAAGTAGATAGATGAATACAAATATAGTAGGATTTTTTTATACATGTATATATTTTTAAGCTCACGCACGCACTACATACATATATGTGTATATATATATACACATGTGTGTGTGTGTGTGTGCGGGGAGGGGTGTATGAACGTATGTATAAACATTATATGTATTTGTGTGTACGTGCACGAGTGTGTTATCAAGTACAGTTCGGAATAAAACACTTTCTGTTTTGTAGATCCACAAGCTATATTTTGTCTGGTCTTTACTGGTCACTCAGCCTCGTGTTGCAATTGTTGATCACATCATTAGTGGCTTGATTGAAAACCGCAAATACCAAGAAAATAAAAATGATAACCCCGCGAGAGATTCCATCTTTACGTACAGCCTCCCAGTTTTTTTTTTTTTTTTTTTCTTCTTCTTCTTCAACTTCTTCGTTTTTCTTTTTATCCGAATTCTTTCAAAATTCCATGGTCATGTTTTTTCTCTTTTTCTTCTTTTTTTCTTTTCTTCTTCTCCTTCTTTATTCATAGTTTTTTTCTGAATTCACTCAGAATTCCATAGTCAGTCTTTTTCTTCTTCTTTTTCATTTCTTCTTCTTCTTCGTGTGCATCATAAGAATAAGGATTTCGCTCAGCTGTGCTCGCGTGTGCGTTTGCGTGTGCGTACAGAACGTGGGTGTTGTTACGCTTAAACACAGGCGGCGTAGAGTGTGCACTTCGTCGACTTTCTTTGTCGAGGTTTCACTCATGACTGCATGACTCGGACGCCGCCCACCGCTGTTGCACGAAGATTTATAAATACACACACACACACACACACACACACACACACACACACACACACACACACACACACACACACACACACACACACACACACACACACACACACACACATATAATATACAGCGTATGTATATACAAATAGGTAGATAAATAGATAGATACAGTATGTACGCATGCTTCCACTTCTGTCTACGTAAATAAAAGAAGAAAAGAATCATATATAATTATTTTTCTCTTCTCTTTTTCACGTAAATAAAAAAATATATATATATATATAATTATTTTTTTTCTTCTTTTTCACGTAAATAAAAGAAGAAGAAAAATATATAATCATTTTCACTTCTATCCAGATAGACAGAGAGGCGAGCACAGCGTCCCTGGCCCTGATTCGGCCGACAAAAGATATTTCTTAATTGGGGGGGGGGGGGGCGGGAGGTGCGCTTAACCGGCCGATATCCGGTGAACGAAGCGAACGGCGGGGTTTTGGTTTTATGGAGTGAGGTGTTTTGGGGGAGGGAACCTAGCCACGGTTTTCTAAGGTGTGTTTGAATGTGTGTGTGTGTATGTGTGTGTGTGTGTGTGTTTGTGTGTGTTTGAATGTGTATGTATATCTGTGTGTGCGTGTGTTTGTGAGGGTGTACGTGTGTGTGTGTGTGTGAGAGAGAGAGAGAGAGAGTGTGTGTGTGTGTGTGTGTGTGTGAGAGAGAGAGAGAGTGTGTGTGTATGTGTGTGTGTGCGAGTGTGTATGTGTGTGTGTGTACGTGTGGGTGTACGTGTATGTGTGTGTGTGTGTGAGAGAGTGAGTGTGTGTATATGTGTGTGTGTGTGTGCGAGTGTGTATGTGTGTGTGTATGTACGTGCGTGTGTGTATATGTGTATGTCTGTGTATGTGTATGTGTATGTATATGTATGTATGTATGTATGTATATATCTACACACAGAGGAGCGCGTGCAGCCGCCCATCCGCCCCGTAAAACCGATGGGAAAGCGAGCATCCGAGACGAAACGGGAGATAAGCATCGCTCCCTGAGGCTGGAAAGCTCACAGGGGAAGCTTCCCTCTCATTAGGATTACGACGCGTGGAATGATGAGGGAGGGAGGAGAGGAGGGGGAGGGGGGAAGATGAGGGGAGGGGGAGGGCGGGGGAGGGGGAGGAGGAGGAGGGAAGGCGAGAGAGCAAGCCGTCTTCTGTAATCGAGAAGAGGGGAGGGGGGGAGGGAGAGAGAGGGAAGAAGGGTGGGAGGGAGGAGGGGGAGGGAGGGATGGGAGGGGAGGGAGGCGAGAGGGCAATGCGTCTTCTGTGTAATCTCTCTTGTCTGTCTCTGTCTTTCTTTTCTTTCTTTTTCTCTGTATTTGTTTCTCTGTTTCTTTTCTTTTCTCTCTTTTTTCTCTCTTTTTTCTCTCCTCTCTCTCTCTCCTCTCTCTCTCTCTCTCTCTCTCTCTCTCTCTCTCTCTCTCTCTCCCTCTCTCTCTCTCTCTCTCTCTCTCTCTCTCTCTCTCTTTCATGCTCTCTCTTTCTCTCTCTCTCCACTCTCTCTCTCTCATGCTTTCTCTTCCCTCTCCCTCCCTCCTCCCCCTCCCTCCCTCCCTCCCTCCTTCCCTCCCTCCTCCCTTCCCCTCTCCCCGCCCTCCTTCCCTCCTCTCCCTCCCTTTCCCACCCTCCCACCTTCCCTCCTTCCCTCCCTCTCTCCCTCTCTCTTTCTCTCTCTTACTCAAGAAATTGCGAGGTCGTGTGCTGTCTCCTCATACACAGGCAAAGGTCGTGATGTCAGCCATGTGGGTGATGACAGTAAGTGTGGGGGGGGAGGGGGATGTCCTCATGACACGAGGTTTTGGCATTGCGTCATCACCACATGGCCGGGTCAGTTCATTACTTTATTACTTCATTCCCTCATCACTTCTTCACATCTTCACTTCATTACTTCATTTTCTCATCACCTCATCACTTTGTCACTTCATCACTTCATTCCCTCATCACCTCATCCCTTCGTCAGCTCATCACATCATTCTCCCTTCACTTCATCCCTTCATCACCTCATCACTTCATTCTCCCTTCACCTCATCACTTTATCACCTCCTTTACTTCACCACTTCACCGCCTCACACATTCTCGCTCCCCTCATCACCTCCAAAAACCCTCCTTATCTCCTGCCCTTATCTCGCCATCGTCTCATTGCCTCATCCCTATAATCACCTCATCGCCCTCCTCCCCTCATCATCACCTCATCACGCGCTGGGAAATGAAGAAGAGACATGAGGTCCGGTCGTTAATTATAGCCTCTGTCGACGAGATGAGGAGGCCCAGGTTGGTATTATCTCGTGTGAGGCTTCTTCTGCTTCTTCTTCTTTTTACTTTTTCTTCTTTTACTTTTTGTTTTTGTTTTTCTTTTTTGTCTTTTTCCTTTTTTGAAATTCTTCTTCGTCTTTTTTTCTTTTTCCTTTTCATCGTTCTTTTGTTTTTGTTTTTTCTTTTCGTCTTCATTTTCTTTCTCTTTTTCTTCTTTTTCGTTTTCTTCTTCTTCTTCTTTTTCTCTTTCTTTTTTTGATCATCATCATCATCTCCTTCTCCCTCTGCTTCTCCTCCTCCTCCATTACCTCCTCCTCCTCCTCCTTCCCCACCTTCTCCTTCTCCTCCCACTTAGAGTGAAAGTGAAACTGATGACAGAGGCGACAGGAAGATGGAGGAGGAGAGAGAGAGAGAAGGAGGAGGAGGGGGGAGAGGGGGAAGAAGGGGCGGCGGGGGCGGCGGGGGTGGAGGGGGTGGAGGGGGTGGGGGGCGAGACAGGAGCGAGAGAAAAGTGTAATATGTTTATGATTAAATTATGCTAATTAGGTCGCTTGCCATGTCTAAGTATACTGTATTCGGGAGAACCATTTATAACTATAATCTTTATAAAAGAAAAGCAAAGGTGTATATATATATATATATATATATATATATATATATATATATATATGTGTGTGTGTGTGTGTGTGTGTGTGTGAGTGTGTTTGTGAGTGTGTGTGTGTGTGTGTGTGCGTGTTTGTGTGTATTTGTGTGTCTATATATATATATATATATATATATATATATATATATATATATATTGTAATGCTGCCGACAGAAATTCAAACTTCCAAAAAACATCTAAAATTATCGTAGAGTTAATAGGAAAAAATGGCCTTTTTTAACGGCCTTCAAACAATACCTCTGATAACGTCACCAATCAATCAAATTCCAAAGAAAGACCTTGATTCATTGAGGTCAAATTATTATTCAAAAGTCAAGAAGCATTACTGAAGGAAGAGACGAGGTGAAGGCAAGGTGAAGGAGAGAGGAGAGAGGGAGAAGGAGGGGGAGGAGGAAGAGAAAGAGAGTAGAGGGGAGGAGGAGGATGATGAAGAGAGAAAGAGGAAGGGAGAAGAGAAGAGGGGGGATGAAGGGGGAGTGAAAAGAAAAAAGGAGAGAGACAGGCTAGGAAGATATAGCGTGTAGGAGGGGAGGCAAGGAGATGAATTTGAGAGAGAGAGGGAGGGGGAGATAGATAGAGAGATAGGAAAATAGATAGAGAGAGAGAGGTGGATAGAGAGGGAGAGAGACAGAGAGAGAGAGAGAGAGGAAGATAGAAAGAAAGAGAGACAGAGAGAGAGACAGACAGACAGACAGACAGACAGAAACAGAGACAGAGACAGAGAGAAAGAGAGAAGACGCGAAGAGAAAGAGGAGGAGGAGGGGGTGAAGGGGGAGACACCCGCTCCCTCCGAAGGCCGACATTCCTCGGATGTGATGCAAACTTTCGTCGGGTTTTGCGCGAGAGGAAAAACGAAGCAAAGAAGACCCAGCTGTCGATTGCGGCGGCTGTCGGGTCCTTTCCCTTCGTCAGGATAGACAGTACAGCTGGAGGAAGAGGCACGTACGCACGCGCAGACACGCATTTGTGTCATGTATTTGATACGTGAGAGAGAGAGAGAGAGGGAGCGGGGGGAGGGAGAGGGAGAGGGAGAGGGAGAGGGAGAGGGAGGAGAGGGAGAGAGAGAGGGAGAAAGCGGGATGGAGAGGCGAGAGACAGAGTAAGAAAGAGAGGAGGGAGGGAGAGGGAGAGACAGATAGATAGATAGAGAGATAGAGAGAATGACAAAGCGATATAGAAACAAAGAGACAGAGACAGACAAACAGACAGAAACAAAAACAGAGAGACAAATAAACAGACACACACACCATTCGTCACCATCCACTTGCAACCACTCTTCCCCTCCCTTCCCCCTTCCCCCATCCTCCCTCATGATCACTTAACACAGGGAGATAAATAAGAGAGAGAGAGAGAGAAAGAGAGAGGAGAGAGACAGAGACAGAGACAGAGAGAGACCGAGACAGAGACCGAGAGAAACAGAGAGAGAGAAACAGAGACAAAGACCGAGAGAGACAGAGACAGAGACAGAGAGAGACAGAGACAGAGAGAGACCGAGAGAGACAGAGACAGAGACCGAGAGAGACAGACAGAGACAGACAGAGACCGAGAGAGAGAGAGAGAGAGAGAGAGAGAGAGAGAGAGAGAGAGAGAGACAGAAACCAAGAGAGACAGAAACCGAGAGAGACAGAGACAGAGACAGAGAGAAACAGATAGAGAGAGAGAGAGAGAGAGATAGAGAAACAGAGAAACAGAGAGAGAGAGAGAGAGATCACTTTACTATTCAATTTCGAAAGAGTGTTGACGCCCGAAGGCGGTGTGAGGTGAGTGGCAGTTCCTTCGTACGACTCTTGTGC
>NC_091549.1:4571539-4579039 GCF_042767895.1 Penaeus vannamei
GCGAAGAAGTGAAGCATGGATAGAGGGGGGGTAAAGATATTGCAAAAAAAGGAGGGGGAGAGAAACGAAGGATATACGAAAGGTCAAAAGGAAGACAAAATATTAGAAATAAATCTTAAGGCACAGACAAGGGGAGAGGAGGGAAGGGGGGGTGGGAGAGGGGTACGCAAGGTCATCTTAAAAGATATTTCTCTCTCTCTCTCTCTCTCTCTCTTTTCCTAATGGATGTTTAGAAGGGTCGACAAGGGTCACTGATATCTTTCAGGGAAAGAAAATATATATAACGATAATGGGTAGTTGTGAAAGGGAGAAGCACGTAGGAAGATATTGGAGGAGAGAGAAAGTGAGTGAGTGAGTGAGAGAGACTGTTGTTGTTATTATTATTATTATTATTATTATTATTATTATTATTATTATTATTATTATTATTATATTATTATGTTATTATTATTACTATTATTTTCATTATTGTTATTACTACTACTATTATGTCATTAGTATCATCGTTATTATTATCATTATCATTTATGTTATTGTTATCATCATCATCATGATTATTTTCATCAACATTATTATGATTGTATATGTATAATATATATATATATATATATATATATATATATATATATATATATATATATATATAATGGTATGTATATAATCATTGAATCTATAGTGATTGTGTAGAATCACTAATTGTACACACATACACACACATACACATACTATATATATATATATATATATATATATATATATATATATATATATATATATATATATGTGTGTGTGTGTGTGTGTGTGTGTGTGTGTGTGTATGTATGTATATATATATATATATATATATATATATATATATATATATATATATATATATATATATATATATACATATATATGTAATGTTTGTATTCACACACACGTTTGTATTCGTACTGTATATAAGATAATATAAATAATAACGATAATATCACACAGTCTCAAACGTACACATGCACTCAAACAAGCACGGAATTACACCCACATACTCACACACACACGCACGTACGCACACACACGCTCACGCACGTGCTTTCCCAAATACACGATGTCACACAATAAAACCCAAAACGGCCTTGAGTTGACAACACAAAGTTACACGCAAAGTTATACGGATTATCGTCGGTGTTATTGTTGAACTGAAAGAAAAGGCGAGAGTGAGTTGGAGAAAGGGAGGGAGGAGGAGAGAAGGGGTGATGGAGAGATGGAGAGATAGGTAGATAGATAGGGAGAGTGGGAGAGGGGGAGAGAGAGAGAGAGAAAAAAAAAGAGAGAAAGTGAAGAGAGAGAAAGAGAGAGAGAGAGAGAGAGAACGAGAGAGAGTGAAAGAAAGAAAAAGAGAGAGAAAGAGTGCAAGAAAGAAAGAAAAAGAGAGAGAGAAAGAGAACGAGTAAAAAAAAGTAAGAAAAAGAAAGAGAAAACAAAACAAAACCAAAAATAAACTCACACACACCCACCCAGCCATCCCCAACCAGAACTCTTTACAAACCCCCATTCGAGTCACCATTGTTCCCCCCTCCCCCCCCTCAGCCCACGGAGAGTCACCCAAGGAGAGTCACGGGTTAGTCACGGGTTAGTGGACGAGTAATGCCGTAATTGGTTTAGCTAAGTCCCCCCCCCTCGATTCCGAAAAAGAGCAGTTAGTTGGTTCAGTTGAGTTACGTTGGGCGTGTGAATGGCAAGTGGTGCGTGTCAGGTGTTGGGTATTGGTTGTAAAGTCTTCGTTTTTGATTATTTTTTTTAGTCATGTTCTTGGTTGTATTTGTATAATGTTTTTGTTATTTTTTAAGTTATGTTCTTGGTTGTATTTGGTTGTGATTTGTATAACTTTTGGGTTATGTTTTTAGTAATGTTCTTGGTTGTATTTGGTTGTGATTTGTAAAACGTTTTGGTTATCTTTTTAGTTATGTTCTTGGTTGTATTTGGTTGTGATTTGTATAACTTTTTAGTTATCTTTTTTGTTATGTTCTTGGTTGTATTTGGTTGTGATTTGGGTAGTGCGTGTGATTTTTATACGGTGTTATTAAGTTGGTTTGTATTTTGTAAAGTCTGTTATGAATTGCATTATTTTTTGGGTGTTTTATTTCATCAGTGAGTCGTCTTTGGTTTTATTTTTTCATGAAGCATTTGGTTTTATACAGTAATAATAATAATAATATTGCAAAGTTAGTTTGTTTGTGTCTTGTTTTTTTATGCTTTGTTTCATCGTTCAGTCGTGTTTGGTTCATGATATAGGTAATATTTTTCTTTTTTCTTTTGCTTTTTTGATGAAGATATTTAAGATGTTTCAAGTTATGTTGGATATCCAAAGATATTTTCTGGTAAAATGCCCCTCTTCCTATTCCCTTTCTCTTTCACTCTTCTACTCTTCCTCTCTTACTTTCATCCTCACCATTGCAATCTCTTCCTCTCTCCTTCTTTCATTCTCCCTCTCTCTCTCTCTCTCTCTCTTTCTGTGTGTCTCTTTCTCTCTCTCTCTCTCTCTCTCTCTCTCTCTCTCTCTCTCTCTCTCTCTCTCTCTCTCTCTCTCTCTCTCTCCTCCCTCCCTCCCTCCTTCCTCCTCTCTTCCTTCTTCTTCTCTCTTTCTTCTCTTCTCTCTCTCTCTCTCTCTCTCTCTTCTTTCTTTCTCTCTTTCCCTCGTTTTTTTCTTCCTTCCTCCTTCTCCTCTTCCTCCTCCCTCCCCCTCCCCCTTCCTCCTCTTCCTTCTCCCTCCTTCCTCCCTTCCCTCGTTCCTCTCCTCACCCTCTCCCTCCTCCTCCCTCTCCCTCTCCTCCTCCCCCTCCCCCTTGTCCTCCCTCCCTTTCCTCCTCCCCCCTTCCCCCTCCCTGCCTCCTCCCCCTTCCTCCTCCCCCTTCCTCCTCTTCCTTCCCCCTCCCCCTTCCCCCTCTCCCTCACCCCAAAACACACTCACCACCTCATTTTCTTGATCCACGTCTTCGGAGGCATCGAGAAGTGGCTCTTGTCTTCGTTTCCTTCTCAGTGGGGAGGGGGGGTGGAAGGGGGGCTTGGTTGGAGGAGTCGGGGGGAGGGGTGGAAGGGAGGAATCGGGGGGAGGGGTGGAGGGAGGAGTCGGGGGGGGAGTGGGGGGGCGCTATTATGGGTTGCGTAATGCGAGACGTCGAGGGAAAGATGGACTGGAACTTGGGGGGGGGGGGGGGAGGAAGAGAGAGAGAGAGAAAGGGGAGAGAGAGAGAGGGGGGGGGGGCAGAGGGAGACAGATTGATAGATGGATAGATAGATTAATGGATATGTAGCTTGGTGAATAGATGGATGGATATAGATTATAGACAGTTAGAAGGATACGTAGATAGCCGGATGGATGTGGAGATGGATAGATAAATATATGGAACTGTAGATGGATAGATAGATAGATACGTAGATGGTCAGATGGATATGGAGATAGATGGAACTGCAGATGGATAGATAGATAGATATATGGGTACATAGATTAATAGAAGGCTGCGTTGATAGATAGATCGATAGACAAATAGACTATCAGATAGTTAAACAGATAGACCAGTCTCTCTCTCTCTCGAAAAGAAAATTCAAAATTTTTTTTTTTTTTTTTACGTATATACGTGTTTTCTCGCTCGTGTATGGGTGCAGATTTCTACTTGATGTTTATCCGCAATTATTTCTATCGCTCTTTAAGGTGCCGACGTGAGATTATTGTGAGGAAATCGGGAGGTTAATTTTGGGGAGGAGGGAGGAGGGGGAGGGAGGGAGGGGAGAGGGGTGGGAAGGAGGAGGGGGAGGAGTAGGTGGAGGGAGAGAGGGGTGGGAAGGAGGGAGAGAGGGGGTGGGGAGGAGGAGGGGAGGGAGGGAGAAGAGGGGTGAGGGGAGGAGGTATAAGAGGGGTGTGGGGAGGAGGGAGAGAGGGATGGGGAGGAAGAAGAGAGGGAGAGAGGGGTGAGGGGAGGAGGGGAGGAGAGAGAGAGGGGTGGGGTGAGTGAATGTAACTTGGGTGGTTCACAGGAAAGCGGTTGTTACATAGTTTGGGTTATGGCAAGGTTTGTAGGGTGTGTGTGAGTACTTGCATACACACATGCAAGTATACATATGTACATACACACACGCACGCACAAACACGCGCACACACACACGCACACGCACACACACACACACACACACACACACACACACACACACACACACACACACACACACACACACACACACACACACACACACACACACACACACACACCCTTCACACACACACACACACACACACACACACACACACCCTTCACACACACACACCCTTCACACACACACACACACTCACTCACTCACTCACTCACTCACTCACTCACTAACCAACGTACACAATGCACATACGTACATGTACACACGCATACGTACACAGTCATTTGCATATTGTGGTTCCTGTTGCTATTAGGCCGAGAAATAAACGTTTCCTTTCTCAGTATTCTCGTTTCCGAATTCTTTGGCACACATTATCAAAAAAAAAAAAAAAGAAGAAAGGAGGAAAGAGGGAGAAAGGGAGGGGAAAAGAGGGAGGGAGGGAGGGAAAGGTGGAGAGAGAAAGAGAGAGAGAGGGGGGGAGAGAGGGAGGGAGAGAGAGAGAGAGAGAGAGAGAGAGAGAGAGAGAGAGAGAGAGAGAGAGAGAGAGAGAGAGAGAGAGAGAGAGAGGGAGGGGGTGGCAGAGGGAGAGAGAGAGAGAGGGGGGGGGTGGCAGAGGGAGGGAAGGAGGAGAAGAGAGGGAGAGAGAGAGAGAGAGAGAGAGAGAGAGAGAGAGAGAGAGAGAGAGAGAGAGAGAGAGAGAGAATGAAAAATGAAAATAGATTTGAAATAGATGGTTTGATAAATTGTTTAAATTGAAATCTAAAAAAAAATGGAGCAGATAAAGATAGTGATAATAATAGTGATGACAATAATGATAAGTATGACAGTAATGATAGTGACGATGAGGGTATTAACTATAATTATAATGATAATAATAACAAAAATGATGATAATAATATTAACAATAATGATGATGATAATAATAGTACTTATTATTATTATTATATTTATCGGTAGTAAAAGTATTCGTAAAATATTTTTTTTTAAGTTCCATTTTTTTTTTCTTTGTATCACCTTATTGATAAAACGTTTCAAATAGTTTAAGTCTCAAGCGTTACACCTGAGTGGGTTTTACATATTAATGGAGGGTTGATAGCATCGACAAACGGCCTTGAGGATTTCAAAGTATTTTTATCATTTTAAGATTGGAGAATTAGGCATTCCTGTGTCTGTCGATAGATGGGTAAGTAGATAGGTGGGGAGAGAGGGTGAGGGAGAGGGAGGGAGGGAAGGGGTAGAGGGGGAGGGGAGGGAGAGAGGGAGGGAGAAGGAGGAGAGAGGGGGAAGGAGAGAGGGAAGGGAGGGAGATGAAGGGAGATGGAGAGGTGGAGGAGGGAAGAGGGGAGAGGAGGGAAGAGGAGGGAGAGGAGAGAGAGAGAGAGAGAGAGAGAGAAAGGGAGAGAGAGAGAGAGAGAGAGAGAGAGAGAGAGAGAGAGAGAGAGAGAGAGAGAGAGAGAGACAGAAAATCAATGAGAGAGAGAGGAGAAACTAAACAAATACAAATATAGGTACGAATGAAATAATTTGAGCAGAAATGAAACAACAAATTCTGAAACCCTCATAGCCATCCCTCCCCCTCTCCTCTCAGAACCCCCACCCCTTCCTAGTGGATTCACCCCCCCACCACCACAGCCTGATAACCACTTGGAACACTTAACAAAGGACACTTTATAATTCTCTTCCTTTGTTTCCTCTTCCTCTTTTTCCTCTTACTCTTCTTCATCTTATTCCTCTTCCTCTTATTCTTCTTTTTCTTACTCCTCTTCCTCTTGCTCCTATCCATCCTCCTTTTATTCCATTCCTTCCCTTCTACTCTTTCCTCCTCCCTCTTTTCCCCTCCTTATGCATATGTCCTTGTCGCCAGTCCCCCTCTTTTCTTTTTCTCCCATTCGTCTTACTCCTCCCCTTCTCTCTCTATCTCCTTTCGTCCTTCTCTGTCTATCCCCCTTCCTCTTCCCTTCCCCTACCTCTCCCTTCCCTCCTTACCTTCTTCCCCTTCCCTCTTTTTCATCCTACCCTCTTACCCTTCCTTCCCTACCCCCATTCCCTCCCTTCCCAACCCTCTCCCTTCCCTTTCCCTCCCTACCACCATCATCCCCAATAACATACTTCCCCTTCCCTTCCCTACCTTGCCCCCTACCTCCACCTTTCCTATCTCCCTACCCCTTCCACCGTCCCTCCTCTCCCCTACCTCCACCTTCCCATCCCTCCCCTTCCCTCTTCCCCTCCCTACCTTTTTCCCTCCCTCCCTCCACCCCCTCTCCTACCTCTACCTTTCCTCCCCTTCCCTTCCTTCCCTCCCTCCTCCCTCCCTCCCTCCCTCCCTCCCTCCCTCCCTCCCTCCCTCCCTCCCTCCCTTCCTCCCTCCCCTCCTCTCCCCTACCACCATCTTTCCTCCTTACCCTTTTCCCCTCCCTACCCTTTTTCCGTCCCCCCCTCCCTACCTCCACCTTCCTCCCCTTCCCTCTTCCCCTCCCTACCCTTTTCCCTCCCCCCACCCTTCTCTCCCCACCACCCCTTCCTCTACACCCTCCCCACCACCACCCCTCCCCTACCCTCCACCACCCACCCCCAATAACATACTTCCCTGAGCATTTGTTCCTACGGTCGAAAATACAGGGAAGTGAAGGCCGATATTATGTATTTTAATGTATGGTTACGTGATGGAGATTTATGGTGGCTTATGGTGTGTGTTTATGGTGCGGGATTTTCTGTGGGAAATATGTTTTTTTTTTTCTCTCTCTTCTTTCTTATTTTTTGTTTTCTTTCTTGTTTTTTTCTTATTGTCTTTTTCTTATTCTTTCTTATTCTTTGTTTTCTTGTTCTTTTTATTTTTTTCTTATTCTTTCTTATTCTTTGTTTTTTCTTATTCTGCGGTTTTTTCTTGTTCTTTGTTATTTTTTGCTTTCTTCTTGTTCTATCTTATTCTTTGGTGTTTCTTGTTCTTTTTTTATCTCATTTTTTCCTTGATTTATTTCATATATTTCTGGGTTTCCCTTATTTTCTTTTTCTCTTCCTGTTTTTATGTTATTCTTTTTTTTATCACTTTATTTCATTTTCTTTTTTTCTTAATTTGTTTCATATCTTTCTGGGTTTCCCTTATTTTTTTCTTTTTCTTTCCTCTGTTTTGTTATTTCCCTTGTTCTAGTTGTTTGTTTTTATTTCCCTTGTTTTATTTTCTTTCTCTTTTTGCGGTATTTATTTCCTTCTTTCTATCTGTTCTTTTCGTTTCCTTCTGTTTTTCCTTATGCAATATATCATTATCTCTCTCCTTCTTTCATCCCTTCCCTTTCTCCTTCTTTTATCCGTTCCTCATCTCCTTTCTTCCTCTCCCTCTCTCCTACTTTCTTCCACTTCCCTTCTCATTTTTTT
>NC_091549.1:4584039-4586539 GCF_042767895.1 Penaeus vannamei
TGGGAAGAGCTGGGGGAGGGTGGGGGTATGGTGGGCGTGGGGAATCTTTCTTGTCTTTATTTGTGATTGTTAATTGAAGGAAGAGAACGAGTAATTGTAAAAGTAGGAATTATATTAGTTGCAGTAATGTCACTGGCAATGATAAATAGTAATAGTAATGGTAATAATGCTGCTACTGATGCTGATGCTGATGATAATAATGATGATAATGATAATGATGATGATGCTGTTGATAATGATTAACAATAAAGATATCAATACCAATAAAAATAACAATAACAAAAATAATTTTCATGATGATAACAAGGACATTTTCCCTTCGTCTTCCTCAACGCCATTCTAACACAACAAATAAACTTCCAAACTTCATTCTTGTCTCAACTTCCTCATCCATCCTTTCTCTTCTCCTCTCTTCTCTTCTCCTCTCTTTCTCTCTCTCTCCCTTCTCTTCTTTTCTCTCCTCTTCTCTCTCTCTCTCTCTCTCTCTCTCTCTCTCTCTCTCTCTCTCTCTCTCTCTCTCTCTCTCTCTCTCTCTCTCTCTCTCTCTCTCTCTCTCTCTCTCTCTCCGTCCCTCTCCCTCCCTCTCTCTCCCTCCCTCCCTCCCCTCCCTCCTCCCCCTCTCCCCTCCCTCCTCCCCTTCTCCCTATCTCACTCCCTCCCTCCTCCCTCTCTCCTCCCCTTCCCTCCCTCCCTCTCTCTCCCCCTCCCTCTCCCCCCCCTCCCTCTCTCTCTATCGCTATTATTTGTTCTCCCTATCTACGTACCTGCGCCCTTGGAAGCATAAATATCGAGGTGTTATTACGGCAATTTGAGCCTTATTGGTATCCCGACCTCACGGTGTCATTTGGCGATGGAGCAAGCTGTCGTGTGTCAAGTGTCAAGCGTGTGTCTTTGTGTCGTGTGGATGGCTTTGGCGGTGACACGTAAGGACACGCGGTTGTGTGTGTGTGGACGGGGGGGGGGGGGGGTCTGTCTGTGTGTGCGTGTGTGTGTGTGTGTGTGTGTGTGTGTGTGTGTGTGTGTGTGTGTGCGTGTGTGTGTGTGTGTGTGTGTGTGTGTGTGTGTGTGTGTGCGTGTGTGTGCGTGTGTGTGTGTGTGTGTGTGTGTGTGTGTGTGTGTGTGTGTGTGTCAGATGTTTTGGCCAAGATCCTTACTAGTCGATGGGTATGTGTTTGTGTTTATAGATAGATAAATTGATTGATAGATAGACAAATAGATTGATTGACTGATTGATAGACAGATGTAGATAGATAGATAGAGAGAAAGAGACAAAGATAATAGACAAACAGACAGACAGACAAACCAAGGCAGAGACTTAAAAAGCGAAAGACGGACATAATAAAGACGGAAAAACAAATACAAATAAAAACACAAGCAGGAGAGGAATAATTCATGAACACAGACAGAAAAACAAATGACAAATGTGATTGCGCATTAACTCGAAATATCATCTCATAAATTATTATTAGTTATATCTCATTATATGCTTCCGGAGAATTCATGGGCATTTTTTTTATATATTCTTTGATTTGATGAGTTAATTTGTAATTAATATTTGATGTTTTCTTATTCATCAATTTATCTATTTATGCATCTCTGTTTTGTGTGTTTCTGTTTCACTTTGCCTGTCTGGCTCTCTCTCTTTCTCTCTCTCTGTTTGTCTCTCTCTCTCTCTCTCTCTCTCTCTCTCTCTCTCTCTCTCTCTCTCACTCTCTCTCTCTCTCTCTCTCTCCTCTCTCTCTCTCTCTCTCTCTCTGTCCTGTCTGTCTGTCTATCTCTGTCTGCTTGTCTCTCTCTCTCTCTCTATCTCTCTCTCTCTGTGTCTCTCTCTTTCTCTCTTTCTCTCTCTCTCTCCCTCCCTCTCTGTCTCTCTGTCTTTCTCTTTCTCTCTCTCTCTCTCCCTCTCTCTCCCTCTCTCTCTCTCTCTCTCTCTCTCTCTCTCTCTCTCTCTCTCTCTCTCTCTCTCTCTCTCTCTCTTCTCCCTTACCTCCCTCTCTCTCCCTCCCTCTCTCCCTCCCTCTATATCTATCTTTATCTCTCTCTCCGTCCCTTCTTCTCCCTCTATATCTATTTATCTATCCATCTATCTATCTCCTTAATTATCTAGAGCGCAGAGATGTGCACTTCCTGTGTTCTCATCACCGGATGGGAATCTTTCTATCTTTCTTGCTCGCTCTTGCAATTAAATTTTTTGTATTAATTATTTTTTTGTTTTTCTCTCACACAGGTGGGTCAGGGTGTACGTCTGTGAGGTTGGCGGCTGAGGATGGTAATGTAAACGGTTTTTTTGGTGTGTTTGTCGGGGGGGGGGGGGATGTGGGTGGGTGTGTGGAAGTGAGGGGGGATGTGGGTGGATGTGGGTGTTGGGGGGGGGAGGGTGTTTACAATGGTATGCGAGTGGGGGGATGTGGGGAGGTGGATGGATGTGTGTGTGGGTGGAGTGTGGGTGTGCAGGTGCGGATGCAGGTGTGTGTGGGTGGATGTGTGGGTGTGGGTGGAT
>NC_091549.1:4589039-4596539 GCF_042767895.1 Penaeus vannamei
AGAGAGAGAGAGAGAGAGAGAGAGAGAGAGAGAAAGAGAGTGAGAGAGAGAGAGAGGGGGGAGAAAGAGGGGGAGAAGACAGATAGTGGGAGAGAGGGTAGATGGAGAGAAAGAGAAGAAAGGAATGAGAGAATAATTGGAAAGAAAAGAGTGAACAGGAAAAAAGAAAGAAAGAGAAATAAGGAAAAAAAGAAGAGAAGAGAGTAGGAGAAGAAAGAGGAGAGGATGAGGACGTAAGAGAGAAAGATATGCACGTAAGGAAAGGAAAAGATGAGAAAAAAGGAAAGGGAAGATATGAGAAAAAAGGAGAAGGAAGAAAAGAAGATGAGAAAGAACGAAGAAGGAAGAGAATAGAAGATGAGAGAGAAAAAAAAAAGAGGAGGAAGCGGAGACATGACGAATGAAGAAGACAAAGGACAAAAAAAAAACTTTTAAAACTTGGCACTAAAAACAGAAACGATGCCATTTACTGATTACTCCAGAGTGACAGGAAGGAAGTAATAAAGATAGACAAGAACCGCCTTAAAAGGGTGTTTATATTAGACTAATATCTCATTCATCATTCTCCGTGTCTCCTCAGAGGGAATGATAGCTTTTTGTCATATCATAACCTTGATTTTATAAGTGGCATCGAATTTTAACACGTATTTTAGAAATACGCTGTCTATTATTTTTATTTATTTATTTATTTTTAGTTATTTTATTTTATATTGATTTATTTTATATTATTTATTATATATATTATTTTAGTTTAAACACGTATCCTAGAAATACGCAGTGTTGTATTATTTTTATTTTTATTATTTTTGATTATTTTATTTTATATTATCTTATTTTATGTTATTTATTATATATATTATTTTATTTTATATTATTATTATTATTATTTTAAATTATATTCTGTCGTATTTTCAATTATTTTATTTTATATTATTTATTATATATATTATTTTAGTTTATATTATTATTATTATTATTTTAAATTATATTCTGTCGTATTTTCAATTATTTTATTTTATATTATTTTATTTTATATTATTTATTATATATATTATTTTAGTTTATATTATTATTATTATTTTAAATTATATTCTGTCGTATTTTCAATTATTTTGTTTTATATTATTTATTATATATATTATTTTAGTTTATATTATTATCATTATTATTTCTAATTATGTTCTGTCGGTTTGTTATAATTGTGCGAGGTCCGACCCATATAATATTCGTATACTTGACATGCGCGAATAAAGAAATAAATGCATATTTATCTGTGTAGACATTCATATCAACCGGGTAAATAGATAGTTAAAGGTATATCTATCAGATACATAGACAGATATGCCTTTATTGAGGAAATAGATAAATGTATATTTATCAGCCTGGACATGCATAACAACCGGGTAAATAGATACATAGACAGATATGCCTTTATTTCTGCGTCTGTATATATGAAAATTCATTCATTTTAACAAGCTGGCCGATTATCAGTAATAGAGAGACAGACAGACAGATGAGAACTACCTTGCGATACCCACCTAGCGATACCTAGTGATACCCACCTAGAGAGAAGTAACTAGCGATACCTAGCGATAACTACCTAGAGAGAAGTACCTAGTGATACCCACCCAACGACACCCACTTAGTGACACCCACCTAACTCTACCCACCTAACTCTATCCACCCAACGACACCCACCTAACCAAATCCACCAAGCGCTCCCCACCCAACACCACCCACCTAGCGCTCCCCACCCAGCGAGAAGTACCTAGCGACTCCGGGCTGCCGAACCGGGTGCAGTCGAGTCCAGGACCTTTGATGGCGCGAATGTGTGTCAACCACCCTCCCCCTCTCCCCCGCCCCTCCCCTCGCCCCTCGCCCCCTCGCCCCGCCCCATCTCCTCGACCACCGCCCCCCCACCCCCCCACCTCCTCGTTCGCTACCCCGTTAGGTTCGCGACCTCCGCCACAGCACCTACCTGAGGAGGAGGAGGAGGACCGCGCCGGAAACGTGGTGAAAATTAAAAGATGGAAGGGTGTGGAATTGAATGGGTTGGGGGGGGGGAAGGGGGGGGGTTGGGGGAAATGGGGGGGAGGAGGGTAGTTTGGAGTGATGGGGTGGTTTGTTTGTGTTTTGTATGATGTATACATATACGCACGCACGCACGCGCACACACATACACACATGCACACGCACACTCACACACACACACACACACACAAACACACACACACACACACACACACATATATATATATATATATATATATATATATATATATGTATATATATATATATATGTATGTATATATATATATGTATATATATATGTATATATATATGTATATATGTATATGTATATATATATGTATATATATATGTATATATATATATGTACATATATATATCTACATATATATGTATATATATATATGCATATATATATATGTATATATATATATATATCTATATATATGTATATATATGTATATATATATATATATATATATATATATAATGTATATATATATGTATATATATGTATATATATGTAATATATATATATATATATATATATATATATATATATATATATATTCACATACATTTTTACACTTAGGCGTTATCATATACATACAAATATACATTCATACACACACATATACACACACACACACATATACATACATACACACACATATACATACATATTCACACAGATACACACATACACACTAAATTACTATCCTGCACACACACACACACACACACACACACACACACACACACACACACACACACACACACACACACGCACACACACACACATTTATATATTCACATACGTTTTTACACTTAGACGTTATCATATACATACAAATATACATACATACACACACATACACACTAAATTACCATCCTGCATACACACACACACACACACACACACACACACACACACACACACACACACACACACACACACACACACACACACACAGACACACACACACACACGCACGCACGCACACACACACACATTTATATATTCACATACGTTTTTAAACTTAGACGTTATGATATACATACAAATATACATACTTACACACATACACACTAAATTACCATCCTGCATACACACACACACACACACACACACACACGCACCCCCCCACACACATGCACCCCCTCACACACACGCACGCACCCCCCCCACACACACACGCACTCACTCCCTCCCCCACACACGCACGCACCCACACACACGCACCCCCCCCCCCCACCCATACACACAAAACCCTCCCGCACACACAAACCATCATTCTTCCTCCAAGAATGTGTCTTAAATACCGTCTTAAGTCACCGTCTGCGTCTTCCTCAGCCCAGTGACATGACGGTATGTTGGCGATGTTGACCATGTTGTCAACGTTGAACTCTTTGACCTTGTTGGCTAGCTTGTGCGATGGGCGTGGGGCGCGGGCGTGATGTGCTTTAAGGGTGGGCGTGTTTTTTTTCGTGATTTTGTGTTGGTGATAATTATAGATGTTGGTTTTCTTGATGATATGTTTGTTTAGTTAATTAGTTATGGCTTACGACTGTTGCAATTGTGTTAGAGGGAGAGAGAGAGAGAGGAAGAGAGAGAGAAAGAAAAAAAAAGAGTTAGAAAGAGACAGACACAGGTAGACATTGATTATGATGATATTGTTTTAGTTAATCAGATATACACAACAAAGATACCTTTCAGCAGTTAGAAATTTATTAAAGAGAGAGAGAGAGAGAGAAAGAAAGAGAGAGAAAGAGAAAGAAAGAGAGAGAGAGAAAGAGAAAGAAAGAGAGAAAGAGAAAGAAAGAGAGAGAGAAAGAAAGAGAGAAAGAGAAAAGAGAGAGAAAGAGAAAGAAAGAGTGAGAGACAGACAGACAAACAGACAAACAGAAAAAAATACGAAGAAAAAAGACACAGAGACACAGAGACGCAGACACAGACACACCGACGATCAGACAGACACCAAGCAAGCGGCCCTCTGCCCTCTGCCACTTCCTAACGGCACTCCCCTGACCCTGTGATGCCGCGACGCCTCAGGGGAGATGCCCGCGTGGACATTCCTCCTTCTCGCTCGTCACACGGTGGCAACCCGGGGGGGGCAGGGGAAGGAGGGGAGAGGGTGGGGGGAGGGAGAGGAGTAGGTAGCAAGAGGTCAGGGGTACTTTTGGCGGTTTCTCGGGCTCTTGTGCTCTTACTCTCTCGGTCTGTCTGTCTCGGCTTTCTCTCTCTCTTTCTCTTTCTCTTTCTCTTTCTTTCTCTTTCTGTTTCTCTTTCTCTCTCTCTCTCCCTCTCTCTCTCCCTCCTCCCTCCCTCCCTCCCTCCCTCCTCCCTCCCTCCCTCCCTCCCTCTCCTTCTCCTTCTCCCACCCCTCCCATCTTCCTCCTCCTCCCCTCCCCTCCCCCTCTCTCATTTCCTCCCTCCCCTCCCTCTCTCTCCCCCCCTCCCCTCCCCGCCCCCCCTCCCATACCCTCCCCCTCCTCTCCCCAGCATCCCCAGCATCATCCGCTGTCGTAAAGATGGGAGATGAGATGCTCCTTATGTTTTTGTCTCTTTTTTTGTTTTTTATTTTTTGTTTTTTTGTTTTTTGTCTTCCTCCTTTGTGCGTAGCTTCCTAGGTTACGCGTCGACATGATTTTGTTTACGGAAAATTGGTCCGTGTGTTTGTATGTGCGTTTGTCCGTGTAACTGTTCGTCTTTTTTTTTGTTGTATTTAATAGGTGTGTAAGTAGATGTAGCGGTAGATGTAGCAGGAACCGTTGTGGTATGAGTAATTGTACTTAGTAGTAGCAGTAGTAGTAGTAGTAGTAGAATAGTAGCAATAGTAGTAATAGTAGTAGTAGAAGTAGTAGTAGTAGTAGTAGTAGCATTGATAGTAGTAACAGTAATAGTAGCAGTAGTAGTAGTAGTAGCATTAGTAGTAGCAATAGTAGTAGCAATAGTAGTAGAAGTAGTAGTAGTAGTAGTAGTAGCATTGATAGTAGCAATAGTAGTAATAGGTTAAGTAGAAGAAGTAGTAGTAGTAGCATTGATAGTAGTAATAGTAATGGTAGTAGTAGTAGTAGTACTAGAAGCAATAGTGGTAGTAGTAGTAATAGTAGCAGTAGTAGTAGTAGTAGTAGTAACAATGGCAGTAGTAGTAGTGTAAATATCGGTAGCTGGAATGGTAGTATCAACAATAGTATTCGCAATGCCAATAGTAACAACATAAGAAACAAAATTAACAGAATTAAGACAGGAGTAACAGTAGTAAATAGTATTGTTATTGTTTTCGTAATGGTTGTTATGAATAAACTATCCACAGTAGTAATTGGTGGCACTGATCCCAAATTTCTGCCAAATGATAAGAATGATAACACGTGATATTTTTGTTGGTTACAGATAGTATCTATCGTTTTTGACTATTTGGAAATGTCAAAGAGGTTATCTATACTTTTAAGTGTTGTTGGTGATAAAGAGCCATGGATATTTGCAAATACACTGTATACATATATAAGTCATCTAGTTAAGTGACTTTCTATCTCTATCTATCTGTCTATCTATTTATATATCGACTTATCAGTCTGTTTGTCTGTCGGTCTTTTTCTAATATCTATCTATCTCTCTAGCTAACTATTTATCTATCTACCCATCCTTCTCTCTCTCTCTCTCTCTCTCTCTCTCTCTCTCTCCCTCTCTCTCTCCCTCTCACCCTCTCTCTCCCTCTCCCTCTCTCTCTCTCTCCCTCCCCCTCTCTCTCCCCTCCCCCTCCCCTCTCTCTCCCTCCCCTCCCCCTCTCTCTCCTTCCCTCTCCTTCACCCTCCCTCCCTTTTCACTCTCTCTCTCTCTCTCTCTCTCTCTCTCTCTCTCTCTCTCTCTCTCTCTCTCTCTCTCTCTCTCTCTCTCTCTCTCTCTCTCTCTCTCTCTCTCTCTCTCTCTCTCTCTCTCTACCCGCACCCTTTCCTTCTCTTCTCTCTCTCCCTTCACCCTTCTTCCCTCTCGCTCCTTCTCTTCCTCCATCCCTCCTCCCTCCTCCTCCTCCTCCTCTCCCTCCTCCCTCCACTCCTCCCTCTCCTCTCCTCCCTCACCCTCTCTCTCTCTCTCTCTCTCTCGACAAAGGGTAGACCAACATTAAAAAAAGGGTGAAGGGAGTCGAAATGAGTGTTTCAGGGTGACAAGAAAAGTAAGAAAACTAATGATTCTGGTCTTTAATTACCCGGTGAGTGTCTCTCAGGTGACTCTCCGGAGACAATACAACGTGACGAAACAGCTGTATGTCTGTATGCAGTGCGTGAGGGTAGGTGGGTGGGCGGGGGGGGGGGATGCGTGTGGGGAATGGGAGGGAAGAGGAAAATGGGGAGGGGGGATGATGAGGGAGTGGGGAGGAGAGGGGAAGGTAGGGAGTGCAGGGAGATGAGGGAAGGTGGGGGGTGGGGAGGAGGGGGATGAGAAGTGGGGGTAGGGAGGGAGGGGGATGATGGGGGTGAGTGGAGGAGGAGAGGAAGGTGGAGGGTGGGGTGGAGAGGGGATGATGTGGGTGGGGAGGGAGGGGAGTAGGGTGGTGAGGGAATGAGGGAAAGGGGAGAGGGGAGGGGGAGGAGGAGGAAGAAGGAGGAGGCAGAAGGAGAAGAAGAAGAAGGAGGAGGAGAAGAAGAAGAAGAAGAAAGGGGAATGAGGGAAAGAGGAGAGGGAGGAAGAGGAGGAAGAAGAAGAAAAGAAGAAAGAGGAGGAGGGGAAGGAATGAGGTATGAGGGAAAGAGTAGGAGGAGGAATGAGGTATGAGGGAGAGAGGAGAGGGATGAAAGCAATGAGGAAAGAGGAATGGGAGAATAAATAGTAATAGCAGTAGTATATCAGCTGTCGTATAGCGATGAAGACGAAGAATTTGCAGAAGATAAAAAAAAGAAGACGAAGAGACAGAAGGAAAGGAAGGAGGAAGAGAAACAAAATACAAAGAAAAAAAGAAGAAAAAAATAACGGAGATGAAGAATAGAATATAGAAAAGAATATATGAATAAAATTAGTAGAAATAAAAAAATAAGAAGACAATGAAGAAAAAACGAAGCACAAAGAAAGAAAAGGAAGGTTGAGAAAGAGGAGGAGGAGGAGAAGGAGACGAGAAGATAATATGTACTTACAAGGTTTGTGATGATAGCATGCTAGAACCAACAGTTTTAACGGATAAACTTTATACTGTTACCTCTGCTCTGAAATCTGGGTTACGTGTTTTTTTTTTTTATCTTTTTATCGTTGTTTTATTAATTTTTTTGTTTTGTTTTATTTCTGTTTTTATTTTATTTATTTTTTTTTTTATATCTGTTATCGTCGTTTTATTAACTTTTTTTGTTTTTGTTTTTTATATCTTTTATCGTATTTTTTATTAACATTTTTGCTTGTTTTTGTTTTTTTATATCTTTTATCGTCGTTTTATTAATTCATTTGTGTATGTCTTATTTGTTTATTAATGTTTATGCTTTTCT
>NC_091549.1:4604039-4621539 GCF_042767895.1 Penaeus vannamei
CCCGTAAGAGACAAAAGCCAGAGGGGTTGTATGTGAGCAATAGCCCTTCTCTTCTTCCCTAACTCCCTGGGCCATCTTTTTTTTCCTTCCTTTTCCTTGTCTTTCCATTTTGTTCATGTTTTCGTTTCATTTCTCTCTTTCCATCCTTTTTCTTTCATTTCTTTCTTTCCATAATTTTTCCTACATTTCCATCCTATCTTTTTCTTTCATTTCCATATCGTCGCGCCCTTTTTTCCTATTTTTTTCCTTCATGTCTCTTTCCATTTTTTCCTTACCTTTTCCTTCCTTTCTCTACTCTTCTTCCCCCATATATTTTTTTCTTCATTTCCTTGTCCATCATTTTCTCTAATCTCTTCCTTTCTTTCCTTATCTTCATCCTTTTCTTCCTATCCATTTTCCTATTCTTCCTCTTCCTTTCCCCTCCCACTCTTCTTCTTCTTCCTTCCTCTTCTTCTTCTTCTTCTTCTTCTTCTTCCTTCCTCCTCCTCTTCTTCTTCATCCTACCTCCCCTCTTCCTCCTACCTCCCCCTCTTCCTCCTACCTCCCCCTTCCTCCTCCCTCCCCCTCTTCCTCTTCCTCCCCCACCCTCTCTTCCTCCTCCCTCCCCTCCCCTACCCTCTTCTTCCTCTTCCAACCCCTCTTCCTCCCCCTCTACCCCCTCTTCCTCCCCCCTTACCCTCTTCCTTCTCTCCTCACCCCCTCCCCTTCCTTCCCCCTCCTACCTCTCCTCCCTCTCCCCCCCACCCCCCCAGTTTAAAACTTTCTACTTCACCCGTAAAATGTCAAGTCACATTTCACCTGCAGTAAGATTGGCGCTTCTACGATTGTACGGCTGTCACGACTTTCTTAGGGGGAGGGAGGGGGAGGGGGAGGGGAGAGGAGGGAAGGGGAGAAGGGGGGGAGACGAGGATTAGGTGGGGGAAGGAGGGGGGAAGGGGAGGGAGGGGGAAGGGGGAGGGAAGGGGAGAAGGGGGGGAAGAGACGATGATTGAGGTGGGGGAGGGGAGGAAGGGGAGTGAGGGGAAGGGGGAGGGGAGAAGGGGGGAAATTGGAGCTTGGGGTTGTTTCTGTATTTGTTTGTCTGTGTGTATGTCGTTCTTTTTTCTATTTCTCTATTTCTTTGGCTTTTTTTTTCTCTTTTTCTTTTTCTCTCTCTCATGAGTGTGTGTGTTTGTGTGTGTGCGTGTGCGTGTGCGCGCGTGTACATACATTCATTCATTTATTTCCATCTATCCATCCATCCATCCATCCATCCATCCATCCATCCATCCATCCACCCATCCATCCAAACTACAACACTCATCCCAAAAGACGTAACAATTCTCAGAGACAGTCCAACGAAAACCCGCGCGCGATTGTTTGCGAACAGAAAAGAAATCGCTCTCTGTAAAAATTCCTGCCATTGTTGTCATAGAATAAACCCGTGACGAAACCTTGACACAACCTGAAGATTCCACGGAAAACATGACAGGAGGTGGACCGGTGACACACGATTGAGTAACTAATGGTTTTAAAAAAATCATAGGACGATTATCTTTCTTTTTCTTTCTTTCTTTCTTTCTTTCTTCTTTTTTTATCGCGAGTTTTGGGGTCTTCATTGAAGGGGAGGAAGGGGGAGGGAGGGAGAGGAGGGAGGAGAGGGGAGAAGGGAGGAGGGAGAGAGAGAGGGAAGAGGGAGAGAGAGAGGGAAGAGGGAGAGAGAGAGGGAAGAGAGAGAGAGAGAGAAAGAGAGAGAGAGAGAGAGAAGAGAGGAGAGAGAGAGAGAGAGAGAGAGAGAGAGAGAGAGAGAGAGAGAGAGAGAGAGAGAGAGAGAGGAGAGAGAGAGAGAGAGAGGGAGAGAGGGAGAGAGAGAGAGAGAGGGAGAAGAGAGAGAGAGAGGGGGGAAGAGAGAGAGAGAGAGAGGGAAGAGAGAGAGAGAGAGGGAAGAGAGAGAGAGAGAGAGGGAAGAGAGAGAGAGAGAGAGGATGTGAGTGAGAGGGAGAGTGAGAGAGAGAGAGAAGAGAGAGAGAGAGAGGGAAGAGAGAGAGAGAGAGAGAGAGAGAGAGAGAGAGAGAGAGAGAGAGAGAGAGAGAGAGAGAGAGAGAGAGAGGGAGGGAGGGAGGGAGGAAGGGAAGAGGGAGAGAGAGGGAAGAGAGAAAAGAAAAAGAAAACGAGAACTAACTGAAATACATAAATCAATCGTAAATGTATCCCCTACAGGCGCATAAAACGAGAATTTAGCTAATAAGTCACAACAGACATAAAATCGGACGAGCAATTTCAACAGAGCAAAAAGTAATTATCCAGCCAAAAGGACTGTAGCGTTCCAACAAGCCAAGCAGGAATCGGCAACAGTTAAACAGCTCTTGTACTAAAACGACCAATTCAGCGAACGTGGAAATGTGACAGTTAATTGCTGTGTAATTGGCGCCGATAGAGTTCAGTGGGGGGGGGGGGGTTGAAAGACGAGAAGGCACGGAAAAATCTGCGCATCTTTTTTCCAATGAGAAATGCTCAAGTTTTAAGTAATTTAGATAGTGTAGGCATTGCGTTATCTTGTAGACGTTGTTCCTGTTTTGCTTACGTGTGCTCCATCTTGTTTATCTTGTTCACACACATAAACTCCGTTCATGATTACGGTGTTTGTGTCTGATGAAAAAATACACGAATCTTGAGTAATTTAGATAGTATAGACATTGCGTTATCTCACAGACCTTGTTCCTGTTTTGTCTACGTGTGTTCCATCTTGTTCATCTTGTTCACACACACAAACACCGCTCGTGATTACGGTGCTTGTGTCTGCTGAGTGTACACTTCGAGCATAATAACACACCTGTGCACGTTCTTTTCCCCCTCGTGTGCGTGTGCGGGTGTGTGTGTACGTGTATCGTGCGTGCTTACCTATACGCACGAGTGCTTCTGTTCTAACTAACAAATAGTTGACTCTTCCGGCAGTGTGAGGAGTGAGGGTGAAGGGTGAGTGACCATTACCGCTAATACCCGATTCACGGTACCCGCCCACCCCCTGGCTTTCATTCTCCATTCATTTCCCACCCCCCTTATACTCCTTACACTCCTCCACCTTCACCCCACCTTTCTCATCATTCTTCACCCTCATCCTCACCTCCTAATATCCTTCCGCCTTCACTCCCCTCCTAATACCGCTCCATCCTCACACCCCCTCCTAATAACCCTCCACCCACACCCCTTCATCCTCCACCCTCACCCACCTCTTATCTTCCACCCATCTACCTCATCCTCATCCTCCACCCACCCACCCACCCTCACCCTCCATTTCACCAATTCTTTTCATCTCCCTCTCTCTCTCTCTCTCTCTCTCTCTCTCTCTCTCTCTCTCTCTCTCTCTCTCTCTCTCTCTCTCTCTCTCTCTCTCTCTCTCTCCCTCTCTCTCTCCCTCTCTCTCCCTCTCTCTCTCTCTCCCTCCTCCCTCCCTCCTCCTTCCCTCTCCTCTCTCCTTCTCCCTCCCTCTCTCCTTCTCCCTCTCTCTCTCTCTCCTCCCTCCCTCCTCTCTCCTCCCTCCCTCCCTCCCTCCCTCCCTCTCCCTCCCCTCTCTCCCTCCCCTCCCCTCTCCCTATCCTCCCCCCCTCTCTCTTCCTCCCTCCCTCGCTCTCCCTCTCCCTCGCTCCCATTTCCTTTCTACCTGCACTCTTTTCCCTCGTCACTCCTTTCCCTCGTCACTCCTTTCTCCTTTCTGTTGCGACATGTCCAGCCATTACTGCAGGCGCTCCGAAGCTCTCAGGGCGCTTGGCAGACTGCACGACAGCGCAAGAAATATGCAAATAGCCCACCATAATGGGAGGAAAGTGAGTCTACACCAGGAAACCACCGTCCAGTACTGGCAAGTGGAGACGAAAGTTGAAAAAAAGAACGTTTATGTGCGTGTAAAAGGATTTATTGTGTGAGTATTGTACCTCCGGGAGCTGTTTCGTGTACTGCAGGAAGTACTGTACACGGTTTTTTTTTGGAGGGATAAAATGGTGGACATGTGTAAAGTCCATTTTATAGGTGTAGAAGGGTGGATGGTTAGTGTAGGTACAGGTGAACAAATAGACATAGAATGACAAGTGTAAAAGATGGATAGATATGATATGCATATGATATTAATAACAGATGGATAGATATGGTATGCATAATAGGAAAATAAAATGGTCCTGGAAATATATGTATAAGACGTATAAGGAATATAGGTAGAATGGTAAGAAGATAGCGAAGAAACTGGTTAGCAAGCGGTAGATAAATAGATTATGAAGTATAAAGTAGATATTTGAGGAAACATCTATGTAAAAGAAAGAAAAAAATACTATTGTAACTGATGGAATAAAGTAATTTGAATTTGAATATTGATCCTTATGTCAAGAAAGAGAAATAACAAAGGGTTAGTTTTTTTTTATTTACTATGCGAAAAAAACGTATAAAAGGTACAGAAAACATTAAAACAGGGAAACAAATAAAGAAAAATGGTTATTAGATCAAATAGATAAATCGATGGTTATCCGAAATATTATCAAATGGGTACAAAGGCTATCGAAAAATCACCTAATTGACATGTAGACAGATAGACAGGTATAAACAACCCCTATTTCCCCCGCATATCAATCATCCCCCATCCCCTCCACCCCCACCACCCCCTATTTCCCCCGCATATCTATCACCCCCCATCCCCTCCACCCCACCATCTACCCCAACTCAACCCCCTACCCACTCTTCCACTTACCCCCGAGCCATCCCCCTACTCCTTTCGGCTGCCATCCCCCCCCCCGGCGAGTGAAAGGAACCCCCACATGCAAACTTTCAATTCATGTCTGGGCAAATTTAGATTTTTTTTCTTTCTTTTTCGTATTCTTATTCTTCGCCATTTTTTTCTTTTTTTCTTTTTCTTCTCTACTGTCTTTTGTCATTCGTTTTCTCTTTCTTTTCCTTTCTTTTCTCATTATTTCCGCGTTTGTCCATTTTTTTATTTTCTACCATCTTTCTTGACTCATCAGTTTTTCCTCTTAATCTATTCTTCTTTCCCTTCCTTTCTATGTCTCTTTTATCTCTGGCTTCCTTTCGTTCTTGTTATGTCTTCCTTAACTTCATCTTTTCTTCTTTCTTTGTTCTCCCTTATTTCCTTCTATACATTCTTCACTCTCTGTTTCTCCCTGTTTTTTCTCTCATTTGGCTCTTCCATTCATTCATTGTCCCTTTTCCTTTGTCTTCTCTCTCTCTTTCTTTTCCTTTTCCCTTCTCACTTCTCCATTCTCCTTATATACTTCGTCTCCTTCCTCACAACCTCCTCTCCTTAACCCATATTCTTCCGGTTCCTCTTCTACCTACCTCCTTCCTTTCCTTCCTCACTCCCTCATCTATCTCTCTCTCTCTCTCTCTCTCTCTCTCTCTCTCTCTCTCTCTCTCTCTCTCTCTCTCTCTCTATATATATATATATATATATATATGTGTGTGTGTGTGTGTGTGTGTGTGTGTGTGTGTGTGTGTGTGTGTGTGTGTGTGTACATATATATATATATATATATATATATATATATATATATATATATATATATATGTATGTGTGTGTGTGTGTGTGTGTGTGTGTGTGTGTGTGTATATATATATATATATATATATATATATATATATATATATATATATATATATATATATATATATATATAGCCTCATCGTCATTATCTTCTTTTCCTCCCTTCCTTTTTTCTTCTCCTCCTACTCCACCTCTTTCTTCTTATTTTTCTCCTCTCCTCTTCCTTCTCCCTCCAACACCCTCTTTCCCTCCACCTCCCTTTTAGCATCCTCTTTCTTTCTCTCCTCCCTTCTCCCTCCCTCTCTTCCTCCCTCCCTCCCTCTCCTCCTCCTCCCTCTCCCTCCACCTCCCTCTAACATCCTCTCTCACTCCTCCCTCGAACACCCTCTCCCCCCTCTCCTCCCTCTCTCCCTCCACCTCCCTTTAACATCCTCTCCTTCCACCCCCCCTCCTCCTCCACCTCCTCCTCTCTGCCCTCTCCCTCTCTCCTCTCCCCCCTCCTCCTCCCCTCTCCCCTCTCCTCCTCCTCCCCTCTCCTCCTCCTCCTCCTCCTCCTCCTCCTCCCCTCTCCCTCTCCCTCCACCTTCGAGATCCCGCTGCGGGCTGGTCATGTCACCTGTCTTAAGTGTCGCCCTTAGCGTCAAGATTAGCGGAGATCTGGCGCGTACACCTGTGCCTCCATTTGCATCTGTTTTGAATAGGTGAGAGTGATTCTTCTCTTGAGGATCTCTCTTTTTCTTTTTCTTGGCTATTGGCTTTTGTTATTCGTTTTCTGTTTCTTTTCGTTTCGCTTATTATTTCCGTGTTCATTTTTTCTGCAATCTTATCCTTCTTAACTCCTTAGTTTTTCTTTCTTATCTATTCTCTTTTCCCTTATTTCTATGTCTCTTTTATCTTTGTCTCCTTAACTTCATCTTTTCTTCCTTTTTTGCACTCCCTTATTTCCTTCTCTGCATTCTTCACTCTCTCTTTCCCTCTGTTTTTCTCTCCTTTGGCTCTTCCATTCATTCATTATCACTTCCTTTGCCTTCCCTCTCTCTTTCTCTTCCTTTTCTCTTCCCTCTCTCTTTCTCTTCCTTTTCTCTTTCTCTTCCTCTTCTCTTCTTCACCATCCTCCTTACACACTTCTTCCTTACACACCCTTCCCTGGGTATAAGGTCTTCGTGGTCTGTTTACTGGTTATGCGTTTGGGGTCTGCATAGCCAGGTGTAACAGGTAAGGGTAAAGGTTTAATTGGTCTTTAGGGGTCGTTAGCTGTCGTGTTGTGAAGATGGTGTTGTTCGAGTTGTTGTTGGCACTAGTTTTCTTTCTTGTTATCGTGGTTTGGCGTCGTTAGCTTGTTGTTTTGTTGTTATTCCTATTTTGGTGTCTTGTTATCGATATCCATGTTATTTTCTTTGTCATCGAAGTTATTATTACCATTGTTTTTATTAATGTTATCCCTCTCATCACAAAAATGATCATTATCATCACTATTATTAGCTTATGATCATTATCATTATCATCACTTATCTTCACTATTATCATCATCATCATTAACGTTACCATACCATCACCATCACCATTACTATATTATGACTATCATTTTCACCTTAACAAAAACCGTAAAAAGAAAAGAAAAAAAAAGAAGAAAAAAAAAATCTGTCAGTCAGATTTCATGGTCAGTCAACTCGTGGCTTTGGGCTGTGGATTTATAATTAAATTTGTGTGTTTTGTGAAACCATTTTTTTTCTGCTTCCTTGATTTTTTTACCCATATTAATGTTTGTGTTTCTCTCGGATTACCATTATGTTTGTAATATTCTATAGTGGATTGTAGTGATGGTGATGATAAAGAATTGCCTTTAAGGTAAAATTAGTTTTGTGCATTTGTAAAAAAAAATGGTAACAAACATTTAAGTTTAATTGATTATTTCGATTGAGTTTGGAATATAGATAAAATGCAATTAAACAAAGATTTAAAGATAGCTTTCATTAATAGATAGCACTGGACACACACATCGATATACAGCTAGATTCAATTATTGAATAATGAACTATATCACTTCCTGTATTATTAAACAAAATTAAATAGTAAAGGTTTACCGTAATGCAGACATCACTTCATGTTAATATACACGTAATACACACAGCATAAAAAAGCCTAATCAGATTATAATACAACTTTTTTCAATTGAGATGAGTTTAATTACGGTAAATTGAGTTTAATTATAGCTTAATTACAATTAGTTTATCGAAAGAATTATCACAGATCAATCTAAGAATCATGAATCACATTACACTAAGCTTTTATATACTTTTTATGTGAGAGATTTTGTAATTTCTTCATTAAGTTCTTTTTTCTGTCTATTTACTCAGATATGGTATGTGGTATTTAGATTTGTATTATTATATGTATTAAAGATATAGTCTGGATGCATTTTGATAATGAGAGAGAGAGAGAGAGAGAGAGAGAGAGAGAGAGAGAGAGAGAGAGAGAGAGAGAGAGAGAGAGAGAGAGAGAGAGACAGAGAGAGAGCGAACACAAGCAGTACCCCTCCCCCCCTCCTTCCTCCCTCCTCCCCCATCCCCCTCCCCTCTCCCTCCCATATCCCTCCTCCCCTACCCTATCCCCTTCTTCTCCTGCCATACAACCTAAGACCCCAAGACAGCTAAAGTGAAACCCCAAAATACCAGGAATAATTGACGCTCACGGGGACGAGGAATACACACGTTCAGAAAGACGAGACAAATTTTCACTCGTACCTCACGGGCATAGGGGCATCTGCCTGTCCGTGCCTCTTGTTAATCGAAAAAGAATGGAAGAATGGAAGAGAGTGAAATGGAAAGTCCGGATTTTTTTTTTTTTTTTTTTTTTTTTTTTTTTTTTAGGGAAGTTTCTGAGCGGTTTCGAAATGAGAATTATTTGTCTTCCTGTCCGTTGTAATTAAGATCTTGTGCCAAAGGGATTTTAGTTGGATTAGATATTGAATTAAATGGACTGTCAGTACCGTTGTTATTATTTATTATTGTTATTATTTGTTATTATTTTTTATTGTTATTATTGATATTATTAGCATTCTCTTATAGGTGTTATTGTCATTAACAGCCTCATAATTATTATGATTATTATTTTCATTCTTTTCATCATCATTATCATCATTATTGTTTTGGTTATTATTAATGATTATTATTATTATATTGTGTTATTTTAATTGCTATTATTATTATCATTATTATTGTTATTATTATTATTATTTTTATTATTATTGTTTTTATTATTATTGTTTTTATTATTATTATCATTATTATTATCATTTTCATTACTATTATTTACGTTCCTATATAAACATGCATATTAAGAGGCATAGATAGAGAGGCAGATAGAATAACAGATATATAGACAGACAGAGACAGATAGAGATACAACATACACAAACCCATCAAGCTAAACACATTACGTAACCCGTTTGAAAACAATTAAGAAAAGTTCATTACACGCTCCAATGATCCTTTACATTTCGTAGACAACGAAGACAGATGCGCCACAACGTAAGACGCAGCACCGTGGGAATCTCTGGCCCTCGAGGCGTCTCCTAAGAAAGCAAAAGTTATCTTGGTCGCTGCTCGAGGAATCTCTTATCTGGGAACACCGCGGGCGCATAAATAGTTTGATTTTTCTTCTGGATCTGGATCTGGCAACACCGTGGGGGAGGATGTATGTATCGGAGCGTACATGAAGACACGCACATGTATATGGATGTGTGTGTGTGTGTGTGTGTGTGCGTGTGTGTGTGTATGTGTGTGTGTGTGTGTGTGTGTGTGTGTGTGTGTGTGTGTGTGTGCATATAAATATTCATACGATTGTATGTGTATGGTTATGTATGTGTGTGCGTACAAAGGACCTTAAATGACAAATGCGTAAATAGATATTAATAAAAAAATAAATAAATGACGCAAATCAAGAGCCAGAAAAGATTACTGGAGATAGAGCGAATATTTACGGATGTATTTCAGCAATTCATAACATGTATAAAATGCGAAAAAATAAGAGAGAGAGAGATAAGCATGAGCAAAACAAAAGAAAAAAAAAATATGCAGAGAGGAAAAAAAACACAATCAAGGTTGTAAAAATATGAGAACAGCGAAAGGCAAACGAGCCTACTTTAAAATTGAAAAGGTTTTCAGCAACAACTAATATTTGACTCAATTATATTCATATACAAACGCACATATGTGTATATATGTGCATATATAAATGTTTATGTATGTATATATAGGTATAAACAAGAGACCAAAGAAATTAGAGAAAAAGGAACAATCAATGGAGGGAAACGAGCCTACACCCATGATAAACGAGGTAATTTAACCTCAACAGCACAATTGACAAACAGACACAGGGGGTTCCACCAAACAACCGTCACCCGTAAACAACTCAACAACCACCTAGCCAATTAACCTCACGTAATGGCCCTCGTTAGTTACCTAATCATAAGGTTGTTAAGTCTTAATTACTCTTATTGATATTGGTCTCTGGGATGGTTAGGAATCAGTGAGTTTGCGGTGAAGACATTGTTATTATAAAGGGTTATTATCCGTGTACGATTGCGGGGGTAATATGGTAATTATTTCTTTTCCTTCTTCCTCATCTTTATCATCTGATGTTACTTTTGGTTGTAGTATAAGTAGTGTTGATAACTGTTAACTTGTGATCAATTATTTCTACTACTACAACACTTCTACCATTATTATTGCTATTATTGTTGATGTCACTACTATTGCTGCTTCTACTACTACTACTATCTTATATTATCATTATCATTATTATCCTTGTCATTGTTATCATTATCATTGCCTTTATTATCATTATCATTACCATTATCATTACCATTATCATTACCATTATCATTACCATTATCATTACCATTATCATTACCATTATCATTATCATTATCATTACCATTACCATTATCATTATCATTATAATTATTATCATTATAATTATTATCATTACCATTATCATTATAATTATTATCATTATCAATATTATCATTATCAATATTACCATTATCAATATTACCATTATCAATATTACCATTATCAATATTACCATTATCATTATCATTGCAATTACTTATCATCATAGATATCACCACTACCACTGCCATCATTTTTCTAATGACTATTGAGTGGTAGTTATAATAAAATCCCTGAATTCAACATCGCTAGAGACAAGATAATTCTCGTCTCCTCTCTACCTCCCATTTTTATCAGTCCTCGACTCGCTTCTCTCCTTACCTCCCTTTTTTATCAGTCCTCTACTCTCGTCTCCTTTCCTTACCTCCCATTTTTATCAGTCCTCAATTCTCTTCTCCTCTCCTTACCTCCCATTTTTATCAATCGTCAATTCTCTTCTCCTCTCCATACCTCCCATTTTTATCAGTCTACTCTCTTCTCCTTTCCCTATCTCTATTTTTATCAACCCTCTCCCTTTCTCTCTCTGCGAAATCCTTACGCCATGCCCGAAGCCAATCCTCTCTACCTCCCATTTTTATCAGTCCTCTACTCTCTTCTCTCCTTATCTCCCTTTTTATCAGTCTTCTCCCTTTCTCTCTGTGCGAATTTCTTACGCCATGCCCCAAGCCAAACAGGAAACAGACACACGGGCCGCATTCCAACTAAGCCATGTGGTCGCATCGTTGCCAGAAGAGAGGGGTCCTGCTGATCAATAAGTTATTGCCAGGAACAACGGACGTAATTACGATGTGGTAACACTGTCGGGCGAAATCATACCCCCCCTCCCCTCTTCCCCCACTCCCCCTTTCTCTTCCCCCACTCCCCCTCCCCTCTTCCCCCACTCCCCACTCCCCTCTTCCCCCACTCCCGTCGCTCTCTCATTCATAAAATTATCCACGGTAAGAATAAGCCGCGTGGGATTGGATTCCACAAGCAGTTAGAGATAACAGGATTGGATCCTATAAAAGTCGAAGGAGGGGAGAAGTTGCTTCCTATGATCGTCGAGATGATGGAGGTTGGATCTCGTTGGCGTTAATAGAGGATTGGATTCAATAGAGGGTGAAAAGACGAGGTTAAGAATGAAGTTGGATATTATAGACGATACGAGAAAGAGAATTGGATCCCTTTCAACAAATGCAATTGAATAAAGCTAACTAAAACTTGTCACCAAAAATAAGAGACGAAACTTTTGCTAACGAGCTTCATAGTATTGGGAGAAAGTTATTTTTATCATTTTTATTTTTATTTTTATTTTTATTTGGAGAAAGTTGGCTTTATTTTTTGTAAATAATGCATACAGCGAGAGATTTAAAATGTGCACCTGCTTTCTCCCTGTAAAACGGTGAAAACAACAGAGGTGATTCATTTCTGTTCATAAAAATGTTCCAACACCGTGGCAATGTATGCTTGGAGTACTGCGAAAGGGAGTGAGGGAGAGAGAGAGAGAGAGAAAGAGAGAGAGAGAGAAAGAGAGAGAGAGAGAGATGGAGATGGAGATGGAGAGAGAGAGAGAGAGCGACAGAGAGGGGGAGAGGGAGAGAGAGAGAGAAAGAAAGAGAGAGAAAGAGAAAGCAAAAGTGAGAGAGAGACTGAGACTGACTGACTGACTGACTGAGACAGACGTTTGACAGACAGACAGACAGGGGAAGGGATACGATTTATGTAGAAAACGGGCGTGTATGTGAATAAGCAATTAAGAAATCCGACGAGAAGGTAAACTAAACTAGATATTCATATAAAGAGTATCATTAGAATAGAAAGTAATGTTTTATCAACAGCAAAAATTACTTCAACATTAGATGCGCCAGCTTTCAATTAAAATACGTTGTATGTTTTCTTTACATACTACTTTCTTACTTTCGTACACACCCAAAAAGCGGTTATTTGAATATAATTTTATTTTGTTTCTTTCGTACACACCCAAAAAGCGGTTATTTGAATATAATTTTACTTTGTTACTTTCGTACACACCCATAAAGCAGTTTTTTGAATATAATTTTACTTTGTTACTTTCGTTCACACCCAAAAGGCAGTTGTTTAAATACATATTTTTCTATTTCAATCAAGTTTCGTAAATACATATTTCATAAATTTAATACATTTTTCTATTTCCCTCAAGTTTCATAAATACATATTTCATAAATTGGATACAATTTTTCAATTTCCCTCAAGTTTCATAAATAAATATCTCATAAACTGAATACATTTTTCTATTTCCCTCAAGTTTCGTAAATACATATTTCATAAACTGAATTAAATGTATGATATAAATAAAACTCTCTCTGTAGAACATTAATAAACATAGATGTTACTTATGCAGCTCATGTTTCAATGTTCATGACTCGAAAGCACATTTCGTTTTCTCAAATGTATTATACGTGCTCTATCATACTTACGATGTCAGTGTAGTCTTTAGCGATATATCATCCTTGTCGTAAAACACAAAATGAAAAAAAGAATGACAATAAAGAAGGTAAGAATGAAAAAAAGAAAAGAAAATTACAATTGGTATCGGAGACTTTGAAGAGATATATTTCTATCACGTGAAAGTATGAAGCTTAAAACAAAAAAAAAAAAGAATCATACTTCCGGTTACGAAGTCAAAGTATGTCCCCCCACACCCCCTATCTCCCACTCCTACCTCCACTCCATACACCCCCACACCTCCTACCCTTCACTCCTACCTCCACACCCCTAATCCCCCTCTCCTATCCCCACACCCCAACGCCTCACTCCTGCCCTCACACCCCCAACCCCGATCTCCTACCTCCACTCCATACACCCCTACCCCCTACCTCTCACTCCTACCCCCACTCCCCTACCCCCTTCCTATCCCCACACCCAACCCCCACTCCATACACCCTCACACCTCTACCCATCACTCCTATCTCCACTCCCCAAAAACACCCCCAGGAAAACCGACCTCGGCAACCCCACTTTCTGCCGAGCTCGAACCCTCCTCCTCCTTCTCCTCCTTCTTCATCTTCCTATCTTCTTCTTCTTCTTCTTCTTCTTCTTCTTCTTCTTCTTCTTCTTCTTCTTCTTCTTCTTCTTCTCCTTCTTCTTCTTCTTCTTCTCCTTCTTCTTCTCCTTCTTCTCCTCCTCCTCTTTCTCCTTCTTCTCCTCCTCCTCCTCCTTCTTCATCTTCTCCTCCTTCTTCATCTTCTCCTCCTTCTTCATCTTCTCCTCCTTCTTCATCTTCTCCTCCTCCTCCCCCTCCTCCTCCTCTCCTCCTTCTCCCCCTCCTCCTCCTCCTCTCCTCTCCCCTCCTCCTCCTCCTCCTTCCTCCTCCTCCTCCCCCTCCTCTCCTCTCCTCTCCTCTCCTCCCCCTCCTCCTCCTCTCCTCTCCTCTCCTCTCCTCTCCTCTCCTCTCCCTCTCCCTCTCCTCTCCTCTCCTCCTCTTCTCCTACTCTTCCTCCCCCTCCTCCTCCTCCCCTCTCCTCCCCCTCCCCTCCTCCTCATCTTCCCCCTCCTCCTCCTCCTCTTCCCCCCCCCCTCCTCCTCCTCCCTCTCCCCCTCCCCTCCTCCTCCTCCTCATCTTCCCCCTCCTCCTCCCCCTCACCCTCACCATCCTCCTCCCTCTCCTCCTCTTCCCCCTCCTCCTCCCCCTCCTCTTCTGCTTCTCCTTGGCCTCCCCCCATTCCCCCTCCTCCTTCTCCCCCCTTCCTCTTCCTCCTCTTCCTCCTCCTCCTCCTCCTCCTCCTCCTCCTCTTCCTCCTCCTCTTCTGCTTCTGCTTGGCCTCCGTTCACCTCGTCGACCGCCGCTGGAGCCCCCAAAAGCGAACGGCTCAGCAGGTGTCCCTCTCCTGCTCCATTGTCACTGCTGAAATGATAGCGGTGAGGACCCAGCAGGTGCGTTTCCTGGAGGAGGGAGGAGGGAGGGAGAGAGGAAGGGGGGGAAAGGGGGAGGGAGGAAGGACGAGAGAGGGAGGAGGGAGGGGGGGGAGAAGGGGGAAGGGGGAGAGAGGGAGGGGGAAGGACGAGAGAGGAGGGAGGGAGGAGGGAGGGAGGAGAAGGGGGAGGAGGGAAGGGGGAGAAGGGGGAAGGGAGGGAGAGGATTTGTCACGGGGGTGGTGGAAGGGGGGGGGGCAAGGGGAAAGTTTTGAGAAAGCTGGGAAGAAGGAGGAGGAGGAGGAGAATGAGAGGAGGGGGTAGAAAGCTAAAAGAGACAGAGAGATAGAGAGGAGAAAGATAAAGAAAATAAAGAGCAAGAGAGAGAAAGACAAAGAAAATAAAGAGCAAGAGAGAGAGCGAAAAGAAAGAGCAAGAGAAAAAGCAGAAAACAGAGAGAGTAGAAGTCAAGAGAGAACGAATGCACCTACGCCAGAGAAACGGAGAGAAAGTGTACAAGACAAGATTGCAAGAAAATCTATAATACCGATAAATAAAACGAACTCACAGAAACCAAAATAAACCAAAAAGGATACCAAGTGCACATCCGTCTTTGAAGTTATTACAAAAACCGCGAAGTCTCCCCCCCCCCTTCCCCCCTCATTCACCAACATCAGAACCACAGGCTTCTCGCCCAGCTGTTAAAAAACGAGAGAAAACGCAGCATCTTTTATTTCATAAAAGAATTTTCTTCTCTTTTAATGTATATACGTTTTTTGAGGGGATGCTTTATAAGTTTACTTCTCGTTTTTATTTATTCTATTTATTTATTTATTTTATTTTTTATTTATCTCTTTTATTTTATTCATTTTTTTGAGGGGGTGCTATATTTTTTTACATTTTTATTTCTGACTAAAGTTGATATAGAGATGTAATGTTATTTGAGGAATATACGCGAAGGAAATTTTTGTGTAGCTTTTTTCGATTTTTTTTTTTTTTTTAGTGCTATATGACCTTTAATGTATGGCACATTGATTTGTTTAAAGCATTGACCTTTCTGTATAAGTATTAGAATTATTTAAACATATTTATGTTATCTCTATTATTATTGTTGTTGTTTTTATTGATATTATTACTATGACTTCTATTGATACTACTATTGCTGCCATCATTATTTTTGTAATTGTTGGCATTATTATTGTTATTAGTTTTGTTATCAAAAGAATTTGATTAACTTTACTGTTATCATTATTATTATCATTACCATCATCATTATTATTATCATTACTATTATCACCACTATTATCATTACTATCATCATTCTTATCTATATCATCATTGTAATCTATAGTCATTATTATTATCATCATTACCATTATTGATGTCGTGCATCTTTCTCTTTCTAGGTGCTGGAAATGCTAAAAGAAGCCATGGAAGAAGACGGAGGACACGCTACCATGGAAGAGGATGATGGCAGTGACGTCAGCGGATACCACAGCGACTCAGACTCAGCCATAATGATGTCAGGGAATTCACCATACGTCAGCAAACACGCGAGGTTCAACTTCCTTACAAGATCAGGTAAGTCTCCCCTGTTGGTGTTGGGTTTTGAGGGGGTATAGAAAACGGGAGTTAGGTGAAAGCGAGGTTTTAGTGGAAAAGGTAAGAAAGTAAGGAAGTGGAAGAAGAGGAGAGGGTGGGAGGGAAGGAGGGAGGGAGGGAGAGAGAGAGAGAGAGAGAGAGAGAGAGAGAGAGAGAGAGAGAGAGAGAGAGAGAGAGAGAGAGAGAATGAGAGAAATCATCATTCGAGAGAGAGAGAGAGAGAAAACATTCGAGAGAAAGAGAGAGAGAGGGAGAGAGAGAGAGAGAGAGAGAGAGAAATCCTCATTCGAGAGAGAGAGAGAAATCATCATTCGAGATAGAGAGAGAGAGAAATCATCATTCGAGAGAGAGAGAGAGAGAGAGAGAGAGAGAGAGAAAGAGAGAGAGAGAGAGAGAAATCATCATTCGAGAGAGAGAGAGAGAGAGAGAGAGAGAGAGAGAGAGAGAGAGAGAGAGAGACAGACAGACAGACAGACAGACAGAGAAAACAAACAAACAAAAAAAAAATTCCTACAAGCAAAAAAGTGAAAACCAAAAAAACAGGCCCAGAAAGCACCCCACATTTTCCACGGCAAAGCGACGTAACGAATCTAACATTTCCCGCCAACAGGAAAGATGCATGACATTTATTTTTATTTTTTTTTCAAATCTCTTAACGCGGGAATTTCGTGCGCATGACGAGACTCTCTTGTTCAACGACGGATACGCATCGAAATAAGCCATCAATAATAATAGATAAGAAATAAATAACAAGAAATAAGAAATAAGCCATCAATAATAATAGATAAGAAATAAATAACAAGAAATAAGAAATAAGAAATAAGCCATCAATAATAATAAATAAGAAATAAATAACAAGAAATAAGAAATAAGAAATAAGCCATCAATAATAATAAATAAGAAATAAATAACAAAGGTTAAATAATAAGAAATAAGCCATCAATAACAGATAAAAATGAATAACAGAAATACAATATCAATAATAATAGATAAGAAATGAATAACAAGAAATAAGAAATAAGTCATCAATAATAATAAATAAGAAATAAATAACAAGAAATAAAAAATAAGAAATAAGCCATCAATAATAATAAATAAGAAATAAAAATAACAAGAAATAAGAAATAAGCCATCTTACGAGACGTGATATTGTCATAAAGGATCGCATAATTGGAGAACTGTATTTCTCACTTTCTCTTTGGAAAGAGAGAGAGGGGGAGGGGGTAGGGGGGAAGGTGGGAGGGAGGGAGGGAGAGAAGGCGAGGAAGGGTGGGAGGGAGAGGGTAGGAAGGAGGGAAAGAGGGAGATAGACAGACGGAAACAGACAGAGAGAGAGGAGAGGGAGAGAGACAGACAGGCAGACAGACAGACAGAAAGACGGAAACAGAGATGGGAAAAATATTCATATCATTTAATACTCGTTTTATATGACAAAATATTTTCAGTCGCCACATAAGCTTCAGAAATAAAAAGAGAGTCTTATAGACACGACAGCGTTACAGCCCAAATAACCATCATTTTCTCCTGTGTATCACGATTTCAAATTACACCT
>NC_091549.1:4626539-4631539 GCF_042767895.1 Penaeus vannamei
CTCCTACATCCCTTTTCCTCTCCCATTCCCCTCCCCTCCCCCACCCCTCCCCCACCCCTCCCCTACCCCTCTTTCTCACCCACACAGAACCTCACCTCCTTAGCAGCCATCTCAAGATATCTCTGTCTCCCGTTCTCTTTGCTTATTATTATTGTTATTGTTGTTATCATTATTATTATTATTATTATTATTATTATTTTCTTTTTCTTCGCCTCCCTCCTCCTCCTTCTTCCTTCCCACCTCCTTCCTCTCTCCCACCCACCTCCTCCTCCTCCTCCCCCCTCCTCCACCTCCCCTCCCTCCCTTTCCTCCTCCTCCCATCCCTTTCCCCCTCCCCCCCTCTCTCTCTTCTCCCTCCTCACCCACCTCCTCCCTTCCCTTTCCCCCCTCTGCTCCCTCTCTTCTCCCCTCCCCCCCTCTCTCTCTTCCCCTCCTCCTTTCCTTCTTCCTCCACCAGAAAAGACATTAGGCTAATCACAAACACAGCTTCCTAAGGAGGTGTCTGCTTAATTACCTCTGGCGTTACTTCTGCTAATGGCAGGCCTACAGCAGAGACCCCGTGGGTAGGCCTAAGGGTGAGGGTTGTCTGGGAGGCGAGGGGTGGGTGGGGGGTGGGCGTGGGGTGGGCGAGGGGTGGGCGGCTAGGATGGGCAGGACGTGGGCGAGAGGTGGGCGGGAGTGGGCTAGGATGGGCAGGACGTGGGCGGGGGGTGGGCTGGGATGGGCAGGGCGTGGGGGCGGGGTGTGGGGGGAGGGGGGTCCGTACTCACCAGGAGGTTGGTTAATATGCACAGACATGGGTGCAGGTACAGAGGTATGTGGAAACACACACCTGCGCAAATTCACAGTCGGATATCATAAGCATTATACATGTGTACGTATATTCATCCATCCATACATACATACACATACGTGTATACATTCTTACATGTAGATATACACGCATACACTCACACACTCACACACTCATACACTTTCATGTATACGTTCATACACGTAGACGTACACGCATGCACACACACACACACACACACACACACACACACACACACACACACACACACACACACACACACACACACACACACACACACACACACACACACACACACGAGATTACAGACAAGAAAATGAGAGTAAGAAGAAGAGAAAGATTATACGTGAAAAGAGAAGACAAGCCAAATGATAAAGAAGAAACATGGAAGAGAACAAAAAGCAAAATAGATGATAAAGATGATACATGAGAAATACGAAGAAAAGAGAGGTGAAAAAATATATTTTAAGAAAAGTAATTAATCTAGAATTAAGAAAAAAATCAAGATAAAGAAGGGACCATGAAAACAAGAGAATAAAGCAAGGAAGAAGTCAAGAAAAAAAGAAGCAAGGGAAAAATGTAAAGAAAATATGAAAACAAGAAGAATAAAAATAAAGAGGAAAATGGGATAAGGAAGAATGAAGAAAAAAAATTAACAGGAAAATAAGGAAGAGGAAGTAACGAATGGAAGATAATGCAAGAGAAAGTAAGGAAAGCAAAAAGACGTATATGATAACATATACAAGAGATAAAGAAAGGGGCAACTAGAAAGGAAATGAAAAATAGAAAAAAAGAAAGGATAAAACACAACCTAAAGACACAAAAAAGAGACTAACAAAAAAGAAAATGATAAAAAAAGGAAAAATAAAAGATAATAATAATAACAAAAAAAAAGTAAAGGTAAAGAACTCAAGAAATTAAGTTAGAGGAGTTAGAGCAAACAGAAAAAAATAATGAAGTAAAAATAAAGAACTCAAGAAAATAAGCTAAAACGAAGAAGTGAAGAGGAAACAAAAATAATTATAATAACTAAAAAAGTAAAGCTCAAGAACTCAAGAAAATGAGCCAAAACGAAGAATAATAACAAGAAAAGGCAAAGGAATTGAAGTGCGATCTGAGGTCTTCTCAGCCGGACCGCGTTCGAACGTCTAGGTACTGACCTCGTTACGAGAAGTTTCGTTTTCTTTGCCGGTTTTCACTCGAATTTCTTTCTTGTTTGTGTTTTCCGAGTTCGTTTTCCATTCGTTTTTTTTTGTTTGTTTGTATTTATGTATGTTTGATTTTTATTTTCGTATTTTCTTTCTTTTATCATTTGTGTTTTTTAATTTTTTTTGGGGGGGGTTGGGATGTCTTGCTTTTTTATTTATTATTTATTTAATTATTTTCTTTATCTGTGGGTTTATGATTTTGTTTTCTTTCGTTTATTTTGTTATACAGATCGATAGATATTCGCTCATTCGCTTTCATTTACCTGCTTTATTTATTTTCTTTATTTACATTATCTATCCTTTGTTTTCTTCCTTACATATTATCGTCCCTATCTCATTTTCCCTTTTCTTCTTCGCGAAAAATTATGCGTCTGGTGAGAAAGTTTCTGCATATATCATGGGCGTTCTTGGGCGTGTTTATGGAAATGTAAACAGAAGGGTAAGGGCGTAGACAGGGGTGGGCGTGAGAGAGCGAGATGTACTAACACGGGCGCGCGAGGGAGAGAGAGAGAGAGAGAGTAGCGCCCTGGTTGGAGTGAGGGGGTGGGGTGGGTTGGGGGGGCTCCCATAACTCCCTACGACCCTCCCTACTCCTGTGTTATTCATCTTTCTCTCCTCATCCTGTACTTGATCATCTTCTAATTCTCTTTTCTCTCGCTTTATTCTTCTCTTTTCTTTTCTTCTTTAGTTCTTTTCTCTGTGTTCTTATTTTTCTGCTTCTTTTCCCTTTGTCTCTTCCTCTTCTTCCCTCTATTCTTTCTCTTTTTCTTCCCTCACTTCCTCTTCATCTTCTTCTGACCTCCTTTCCTCTTCTCTTCCTCCCCTCTCCTCCTCTTCCTTTCATTCTCTCCCCCCATTCCTCATTCTCTTTGTCTTCTCTCACTTCCTCTTCTTCTAACTTCCTTTCCTCTTCTCTTCCTCCCCTCTCCTCCTCTTCCTCTTATTCTCTTCTTCCCCTCCTCCCACCATCCCTCTTCTCCCACTCTCATCTCTTCTCCATCCTCCCCCTCATCCTTATCTTCCTCGACAATTTTCCTTAAATATTTCTTCATATTCTCTTGTTATCGCGTGTAAATTGCTTGTTTCCTTGTCCTGTAGTTTGTAGTTGTTTTGAGTTTGCAGACCTTTGTAAACATGTTTATTTATCTGTAGCAACAATAAGGAAGCCATTTAGATTATTAATAACAAAAACGAAAATATTAGCAAATCTATATCAAATTTACCTAACTGTTACTTCTCTTAATAAAACCATACGGAACAGTCGAACAACCTTGTTATCAGTGAGAGAGAGTTCCTGCGTGTACAGAAACTTAAGTCCATAACTTTGAATAACTCTTCTTGATACGCACACATACACAGTAGCAAACGAGCAGACACACAAACAAACAAATAACTAAGCAAATAAATAAAATACATACAAAAAAACAAATAACCAAGCAAACACACGCACACGCAAGAGCAAACGAACATACATGCACAGACACAAACAAATAACCAAGCAAACAAACAAAACAAATACAAGCAAACAAATAACCAAGCAAACACACACACACACACACACACACACACACACACACACACACACACACACACACACACACACACACACACACACACACACACACACGAACACACACACACACACACACACACACGCACACGCACACACACACACACACACACACACACACACACACACACACACACACACACACACGCACACGCACACACACACACACACACACACACACACACACACACACACACACACACACACACACACACACACGCACACACACACACACACGCATTCGCATTAATAGAAAGTTGGACACCACAAGGCTTACACGGCACTGATAAAGGGCTGAGCGTCGGCTTATGAACTGAACATACTTTCAGCCGACTGTGAAATCCACCGGACCATCAGATTAGCAGACCACCCGCCAAAGAGATTAATTAAGATAATTACGAGTATATGCTACGTGATCTGCTTTGATAGTGTCATACCTGTTATCATTATCTTCCTTCGATATAACTGATACTGTTAGGATGATTAGGGATAACGAAATTGGATGATCCGTTGAGGGGAAATCTCGCGTTGGGTTGATACTGTTAAATCGATTAAGAAATTCGTCTCTTGTGATCAGAGGCTCACTTGGAGAATACCATGAAGAGCCTCTGTGTCTTGATGGGAAGGAAGAGAGACAAAGGCAGAGAGAGAGAGAGGGGGTAGGGGGGAGGAAGAGAGACAGAGACAGAGAGAGAGAGAGGCGGGGGGAGGAAGAGAGACAGAGAGAGAGAGAGGGGGGGGAAGAGAGAGAGAGAGGGGAGGAAGAGAGACAGAGGCAGAGAGAGAGAGGGGAGGGGGAAGAGAGACAGAGGCAGAGAGAGAGAGGAGGGGAGGAAGAGAGACAGAGAGAAACAGAGAGAGGACGGGGAAGAGAGACAGAGAGAGAGAGAGGGCGGGAAGAGAGACAGAGGCAGAGAGAGACGGGGGGGAGGAAAGAGACAGACAGAGAGAGAGAGGGGGAGATGAAGAGAGACAGAGGCAGAGAGAGAGAGAGGGGGGAGGAGAAGAGACAGAGGCAGAGAGAGAGAGAGGGGGGGGGAAGAGAGACAGAGGCAGAGAGCGGGGGGGGGGGGAGGAAGAGAGACAGAGGCAGAGAGAGAGAGAGGGGGGTAGGGGAGGAAGAGAGACAGAGGCAGAGAGAGAGAGAAGGGGGGGAAGAGAGGCAGAGAGAGAGAGAGAGGGTGGGGGGAGGAAGAGAGAGGGGGAGGAAGAGAGGCAGAGGCAGAGAGAGAGAGGGGGAAGGAAGAGAGACAGAGGCAGAGAGAGAGAGAGGGGTAGGGAGGAAGAGAGACAGAGACAGAGAGAGAGAGGGGGGGAAGAGAGACAGAGGCAGAGAGAGAGAGGGGGAGGAAGAAGAGAGACAGAGGCAGAGAGAGAGAGGGGGGTAGGGGAGGAAGAGAGACAGAGG
>NC_091549.1:4636539-4641539 GCF_042767895.1 Penaeus vannamei
TTTCCAAGACCGATTTTTAGGATCGATTCTTAAGACCGATTCTGAAGACCGATTTTTACCGATTCTGACCGATTTTCAAGACCGATTTTAGGATACGATTCTTAAGACCGATTCTGGAGACCGATTTTTTAGGACCGCATTTTTGGACCGATTCTGAAGACCGATTTTTAGGATCGACCCAAGACCGATTCTGGAGACCGATTTTTAGGACCGTATTTTTGGACCGATTCTGAAGACCGATTTTTAGGATCGATTCTGAAGACCGATTTTCAAGACCGATTTTTAGGATCGATTCTTAAGACCGATTCTGAAGACCGATTTTTAGGACCGATTCTGAAGACCGATTTTCAAGACCGATTTTTAGGATCGATTCTTAAGACCGATTCTGGAGACCGATTTTTAGGACCGTATTTTTGGACCGATTCTGAAGACCGATTTTTAGGATCGATTCTGAAGACCGATTTTTAGGACCGATTCTGAAGACCGATTTTTAGGACCGATTCTGAAGACCGATTTTTAGGACCGATTCTGAAGACCGATTTTTAGGATCGATTCTTAAGACCGATTCTGGAGACCGATTTTTAGGACCGTATTTTTGGACCGATTCTGAAGACCGATTTTTAGGATCGATTCTTAAGACCGATTCTGGAGACCGATTTTTAGGACCGTATTTTTGGACCGATTCTGAAGACCGATTTTTAGGATCGATTCTGAAGACCGATTTTCAAGACCGATTTTTAGGATCGATTCTGAAGACCGATTTTCAAGACCTATTTTTAGGATCGATCTTTAGGACTGATTCTGGAGATCGATTTTTAGGACCAATTCTTAAGACTGATTCTCAAGACCGATTTTTAGGACCGATTCTGAAGTCCGATTCTGAGGACCGATTTTCAAGATCGATTTTTGGGACCGATTGTCAAAGAGGAGTGTGAATCTAGGATTTTGTTTTTCTTTTCCTTGTTTCTTTCTTATTCTTTCTCCTTTCTTTCTTTCTTCTTCCTTCTTTCTTCTTTATTTTCTCTTGTTCTCTAGCCTTGCTTCTTTCCTTTATTTCTTTTGTATTTGTTTATTCCTAATTTCGTTTTTTTTTTTCTCTCACTGATGTTTTTGGCGTCTCTTTCTTTTTTTTTATCCTTTCGTTTCTCTTTATTTTTCCTTTCTCTCTTTAATCGAACATTTTCTATACTGGAAGGGTAACTTGCCCCCCCCCCCCAAAAAAAAAGAAAGGAAAGAAAAAGATATATATATATGTGTGTGTGTGTGTGTGTATATGTGTGTGTGTGCGTGTGTGTATGTGTGTGTGTGTGTGTGTGTGTATGCTCCAAACAGACAGACGCATAGAAAACTTTCAAGTATTTCCAAACCATCAAAAAAAGAAGAATCGATGAAAATTATTATAAAAGAGAGAATAGACAAAAACCGAAGGGAAGTCATGAGATTGCAATACGTTCCCACGCCCATTGCCGCCCATTGCGGTCAAGTGCTATGTGGGTTGTGCAGTTGCGTCGCGATTTTTTTTTTCTTCTTCTTCTTCTTCTTCTTCTTCTTCTTCTTCTTCTTCTTCTTCTTCTTCTTCTTCTTCTTCTTCTTCTTTTTTTGTTATTGTCTTTGGCCAAGTCCTTTTAGTTTTACTGTTCTGGGTGTGTGTCATAAGTCGGGGATTTGAAGATACATATGCACTATACGCACGTACACATGTACACACATGCACTCACGCATACGCCTACACACATTTTTCCACATATCTATCTATTTACTGTATTTGCTTACGCACACAACGCGCGTGCGCGCACGCACACACACACACACACACACACACACACACACACACACACACACACACACACACACACACACACACACACACACACACACACACACACACAGACACACACACACACACACACACACACACACACACACACACACACACACACACACACACACACACACACACACACACATACACGCACCCACGCACCCACGCCCACACGCACGCACACAAACACACAAACACACACATGCACACACACAATTTTATTCTCCATTCATCTATCTCTCCACTATATTTATCTATCAATCTATGTATCACACTGTATTTACACATAGTTACACATACCCACTACAACTGAGCCATACAGTTATAAATGCACAAATAGATGCACTTTCACTCTTGCTGTCTATCACCTCTCCCCTCTCCCCTCCCCTCTACCCCACCCCCGCTGTCTCTCACCTCCCCCCTCCCCCACCCCCTACCCCTGCTCTCCCTCCCTCCCCTCCACCCTCCCTGTCTATATACTCTCCCTTACCCTCAGGCTGCTCTCACCTCCACCCCCTATCCCCCTTCACCCTCGCTGATATCACCTCCCCTCCTCCCCCCCACCCCCACCCCACCCCCGCCCCTATATATCACCTATCCCTACCCCCCTTAAGCTGCTCTCATCCCGACCCCCTACTCCCCTACTCTCCCTCCCCCTCCATACCACGCCCATAGGCTGGCGGAGGTGCATATGGTATACCTGCAGATATATGAAAATGAAACTAGCCCCATTGACAATTGAGAATAAGCGTGACGTTTCGAACTCTTCTCGAGTTCCTCATCAGACAAAAAACCGAAATGTCTGATGAGGAACTCGAGAAGGGTTCGAAACGTCACGCTTATTCTCAATTCTCATTGTGGCTAGTTTCATTTTCATTTTTGTGTTCACGCGATTGTGTTTGTGCTTGTGTTCTGCAGATATATGTTACCCTGACAACAGGCTATACCAAGATACCAATAGAGGGAGGTATACATATAGAGCAATGCTTTTTATTTATTTATTTATTTGTTTGTTTTTTATCTATTTATTTATTTGTTTTTCTTTTTTTTTTCAAATTCTGTCATTTTTTATGTATTTGTTTGTGTTTTATTTACGTATTAATATACATATTGCGTTAATACGTATACACAAACACGCACATATAAGACGGATGTATACATATGCATAATACACGTACACACATACACGGATACAACTACACATTGTATTTATGGATTTAAAGTGTATATTATTTCACAGATGTCAATTTAGATGTTATTTTGAAAAAGTAATAAAGAGGAATAAGAAATAGAATGAAATCATAAAAAGGGAGAGAAAAAAACATGTAATCGATAAAAAAATTGCAGATCATGAAAAAAATGCAAAAAGGAGAGAAAGGAGACTGGAAAGTCCAAAGATGAGGAAAGAGAGAAGAAGAAAAGCGTGGAAAGTAGAAATGGAAAAATCGAAAATGAAAAGAGAAGAGAAGAGGAAAATTAAAGAAAAAGAAAGAAGAGAGAACAGAGAACCGAGTAAAGATGAAAAAATAGAAAATGAGAAGAGAAGAGAAAAGGAAAATTAAAGAAAAAAAAGAAGAGAGAACAGAATCTCTAGAAGGAGAGAGAAAGTAAATAATTACAAAAAAGGGAAAGAAAATTAAGGAAGAGGAAGAGAGAGAATTAAAGGAGATGAAGAAACAAAAAGAAAAATATAAAGAAGAAAAAGAAATGAAAAGAAAGAAAGGAAAATAAATAGGTTGAAGGAAGAAAAAAAATAGAAAATTGATAAATATATATAAGAGCCGAAGAAAGAAGGAATATAAATAAAAGAGAAAGTTAAAAAAATAGAAAAAAAAAATCAAGAAGAAATAAGAAGAAAACCAAAGCGAATCAAAGAAAAAAAAATAGAAAGAAGGAGAGAGAGAAAAAAAAGGAAACGAAATCAAAAGAAAGCGTTACACAATAAAATAAAAAAAAGACAAAAGAAAACCGAAAATGAGGAAGAAAGGGGAGAGATAACAAAAGGAAATAAAGGAAAGAAAAGGAGAAAAGCAAGAGAGAAACAAAGAAAAAAACAAAACAAAATATTCCCTGAAGGCTACATAGTATAAGTCCATCAAGGGTCGAGAGAGCTAGCCAAGACGGGGGGGGAGGGGGTAGCGAGAAGGGGGGTGCAAGTCGTGGGGAAGAAAGGAGGAGGGGGAGGGAGGGGGAGGCAATGAACTTAAAGACACTTGCTTTCATCTCTTAAATTGTTAGTACACAGAGAGAGAGAGAAAAAGAAAGAGTAATAGAGAGAGAGTACGAAGGAGAGAGAGAGAGACTGAGAGATTGAGAGAGAGAAAGAGAGTAATAGAGAGAGAGAGAGAGAAAGAGAGTAAGAGGGAGAGAGAGAGAGAAAGAGAGTAATATATATATATAGAGAGAGGGGGGGAGAGAGAGAAAGAAAGAAACAAACAAAACAAGAAAAAGACACAGAGGTAAAAGATGAATAATAAAGGAAAAATTAATCTATAAATAGCCCCCAACCCCTCTATCCTCAAAAAACAAGAAAAAGGAAAAGAAAAAAAGAAAAAGAAATTAAATAGTAAAAGAAGAAGAAGAAAACAAAAACAAAGAAAAAAAAGGAGAAAAAAAGAAAAAATAATAGAGAAAGAAGAAGAAATAGGAAAAGAAGGAGGAAGAAGACAAGAGAAAGAAAAATAAAATGTGATAATAGAAATAAGAAGTAGAATAATAAGAAGAAAATAAAAGTAAAACAAAGAAACAAAGAAGAAAAAACAAAATAAAGTAATAGTAAAAGACGAAGAAATAGAAGAAAAAGAAGAAGAGGACGAAGAACTAGAAGAAAAAGAAGACGAAAACAGTAAAACAAACAAAACAAAACAAAAAACAAAATAATAGAAAAAGAAGAAGACCTAGGAAAAGAACAAGAACAAGAACAAGAACAAGAGGACGAGGAGAAAAAAAAGTAGGGTATGACAGTGGCAGTGAACTTAGAGCTAGCTTTCCCTATCCGGCAGAGAGCTCCAGGCAAGGCTAGTGAAACCGTCTGCTGGATCGTCTGAGGCTTGGAGACTAGCTTCGTCTAGCTAGCACTATCTCCTGCTCACCCCTCCCCCCCCCCCTCCCCTCTCCATCTCCCTCTTCACTCTCTATCCGACAGCTGAATCCTTCTCACTCTCTCTCCAACTCTCTC
>NC_091549.1:4644039-4651539 GCF_042767895.1 Penaeus vannamei
AGAGAGGAAGGTATGGGAGGGAGAGGGAGAGAGAGAGGGAAGGAGAGAGAGAGAGAGAGGGAAGGAGAGAGAGAGAGGGAAGGAGAGAGAGAGAGGGAAGGAGAGACAGAGAGGGAAGGAGAGAGAGAGAGGGAAGGAGAGAGAGAGAGGGAAGGAGAGAGAGAGAGGGAAGGAGAGAGAGAGAGGGAAGGAGAGAGAGAGAGGGAAGGAGAGAGAGAGAGGGAAGGAGAGAGAGAGAGGGAAGGAGAGAGAGAGAGAGGGAAGGAGAGAGAGAGAGAGGGAAGGGAGAGAGAGAGAGGGAAGGGAGAGAAGGGGAGGAAGGAGAGAGAGAGAGGGAAGGGAGAGAAGGGGAGGAAGGAGAGAGAGAGAGGGAAGGGAGAGAAGGGGAGGAAGGAGAGAGAGAGAGGGAAGGGAGAGAAGGGGAGGAAGGAGAGAGGGAAGGAGAGAAAGAGAGGGAAGGAAAGAGAGGGAGGGAGAGAGTAGGAGAGAGGGAGAGAGGGAAGGAGAGAGAGAGGGAAGGAGAGAGAGAGAGAGAGAGAGAGAGACACAGAGAGAGAGAGGGAAGGAGAGAGAGAGGGAAGGAGAGAGAGAGAAGGAGGGAGGGAGAGAGAGTGAGAGAGGGGGAGAGGGGGGCAGGGTGGAGTATGTTGGAAGGGAGAAGAGGGTAAGGAGGCCACAGGGGCAAGTATGTTGGAAGGGACAAGGGAAGTGACAGAAGGATATTTATAGACGTTTCAAGAAGTATTTACACTTTTATTGACATCTTTAAGTATCAGAAACAAATCATATGACTGATCAGAATTCTCATTCGAATCCCAAATGTACTCCAACTTACCTCTCTATCTGTTCCTACTGCTTTATCAAGTGTTGACTTCTCTTCGCTTTCGTCGACAAGTGATATGCCTGTTCTCCTTATCACACTTAGAGATAAGGAGGACATGCAAGGAATGAAGAGACAGTGTGTTTAACTTATATTTTCGCTTTTCTTCTTGTCCTTCTTTTTCCTTGTCTTATTCTTTTTCTTCTTATTCTTCTTCCTTTTCTTTTTTTTTCTTCTTCTTCCTTTTCTTTTGCTTCTTCTTTTTCTTCCTTTTTTTTCTTCTTCTTCAGTTTTTTTCATTTTTCTGCTTCTTCTTCTTCTTCTTCTTCTACTTCGTCTTCTTCTTCTTCTTCTGTTTCTTCTTTTTCTTCTTCTTCTTTTTCTTCTTCTACTTCTTCTTCTCCTTCTACTTCTTCTTCTTTTTCTTCTTCTTCTTCTTCTTCTTCTTCTTCTTCTTCTTCTTCTTCTTCTTCTTCTTCTTCTACTACTACTACTTAAACAAGTAAACAAACATAGATATAGATAAGTAGATAGATAGATAGAGAGAGATAATAAAATAAGGAAATATGATACACACGAAGAGACGCAAAGAATTTAGATGAAAACGTGGGAAAGCGGACACACAGGCCGGAGAGGGAGAGGGAGAGGAGGAGGGGGGAGAAGGAGGAGGGGGAGGGAAGAGGGAGGGGAAGGAGGTGGGTCAAGGAGGAGGGGGAGGGAAGAGGGAGGCGGAAGGAGGGAAGGAAGGGAGGGGGGAGAAGGAGGACAGGAAGGGAAGAGGGAGGAGAGAGGAGAAGAGGAAGGAAGAAGGAAGAAGAGAGGAGGGGAGAGAGGAGAGACAAAGAGGGAAGAGGGAGGGAGATGGGGAGAGGAGGAATGAAAGTAAAAAGAGGAAAGTAAGAGAGAGGAGGAAGGAGAAAAAGACAAGGGAAAGAGAAAAGAGAGAGTAAGGAAAGGAAGCAAGGAGGGAGGGTGGCGAAGGAAAGAGAACACGAAGGAGGGAAGAAAGCAAGCAGAGAGGGAGCGAAGGAGGGAGGGAAGAGGGCGAGGGAGGGAGGAGAAGAAGAAGGAAAAGGAGAAGGAGAGAAAGTGGGAAGGAGAGAGGAAGCAGGGAAGAAAACGTAGATAGAAAGCAAAGAAAGGAGGAGACAGGGAAGAGAACGTGTAAATGGAAAGGAGGGAGAGAAAGAGAGAAGAAAACACAGGAAAGAAAGCAAAGAGGAAGTGAACGAGGAGGAGATCACGAGAAAGAGTTAGAAACGGAGGGAGTTCAGAGGGAAGGAAAGGAGGAAGGGAGGGAAGGAGAGAGGAAGGGAGGAAGATAGGGAGGGAGGGAGGTCAGGGGGAAGGAAAGGAGGAAAGTAAGAAGAGAGGAAGAAAGGAAGGGAGGGAGGGAGGGAGTTCAGGAGGAAGGAAATGAGGAAGAGAGGAAGGAAAGGAAGGAGAAAGAGAGGAAAGGAGTGAGTGAGTTCAGAGGTAAGGAAAGGAGGAAGAGAGGAAGGGAGGGACCAAACAGGGAGGAAAGTGGGAGTGGAGGGGAGGGAGGGGAGGGAGGGGGGGAAGGGGTGCCCTCGGAGCGACCTGGGGTAAAACAAGGTACAGCCGAGAAGCGCAAGGTTTCACTGGCGCTGGGAGAGTCTCGGTTGACCTCGATCTTCCACACCTGTTCGGTCACATTTGTATATAGGAGCGGCTGTTGTATTATTATTGGGTGTGTCTGTGTCCGTGTCTGTGTCTGTGTCTGTGGCTGTGTGTATGTGTGTGGCTGTGGCTGTGGTTGTGTCCGTGGCCGTGGTTGTGTGCATGTCTGTGTCTGTGGCTTTGTCCTTGTCTGTGGTTTTGTCCGTGGCTGTGGTTGTGTGCATGTCTGTGTCTATGGTTTTGTCCTTGTCTGTGTGCGTGTTCGTGGTTGTGTTCGTGTCTGTTGCTGTGTGCATGTCTGTGGCTTTGTCCTTGTCTGTGTCCGTGGCCATGGTTGTGTTCGTGTCTGTGGCTGTGTGCATGTCTGTGGCTATGACTGTGTGCATGTCTGTGGCTATGGCTGTGTCTGTGGCTTTGTCCTTGTCTGTGGCTGTGTCCGTGTCTGTGGCTGTGTTTTTGTGTGCATGTCTGTGGCTATGGCTGTGTCTGTGGCTTTGTCCTTGTCTGTGGCTGTGGCTGTGTCTGTGGCTGTGTTTTTGTGTGCATGTCTGTGGCTATGGCTGTGTCTGTGTCTGTGGTTTTGTCCTTGTCTGTGGCTGTGTTCGTATCTGTGGCTTTATCCTTATCTGTAGTTGTGTCTCTGTCTGTGTGCATGTCTGTGGCTGTATCTGTGGCTTTATCCTCGTCTATATGGCTGTGTCCGTGGCCGTGTTTGGCTGTAACTGTGACTATCATTGTCTGTTTCCGTGTCTGTGGCTGTGTACGTGTTGTGTCTTCGTCTGTGTGCGTGCCTGTGACTGTTTCTGTATTTGAGTGTGTGTGTCCGTCCCTGTGTCTGTGGCTATGTCAAGGGCTATAACTATTTCCGTGTCTGTGGCTGTGGCTGTGACCGCATTATCGTCTTTTGTTTATTGTTTGTCTGACATTTAATTATCTCGCACTTTTCTTTTCTTATTACATCTTATTACTTATTCCTCTGTTCTCCACCACCCCCCCTCCTCCTACATATTCTCCTCCTACGTCTCTTCCTCCTCCCACCTTTCTCCTTTCCTCATCGCTTCGTGTTTGCCTGCTATCTATCCTCCTCCCTCCTCCTCCATTTCCTTATCCTATTTCATCCTCCTCTTCCTTCTCCTATTTCATCCTCCTTCCTCCCCCTCTTCCTCTTTCCTCCTCCTCCTTCCTCTTCCTCTTCCCCCTTCCTCCTCTTTCTTCTTCCTCCTCTCCCTCCTCCTTCCTCCTCTTCCCCCTTCCTCCTCTCCCTCCTCCTTCCTCCTCTTCCTCCTCCTCCACCTCCTCCTCCTCCTCCTCCTCCTTCTTCATCTCCTTCTTCCTCCTTTCCTAAAGCAATCTTACCACCAGCAACTTGACCTTCAAGAACTCAGAGGCAGTTGAAGAATTTCCGCAAAGGGGGAGTGGCCTTTAATCTCTCTGTTGCTTTCAAGTGAAATGTTTTTTCTTTTTTTTCAAGTTGCTCTTCTTTCTTATCGTTGTTATGGTCGTCATTGTCAGGTTTGTTATTATTATTATTATTGTCATTATTATTATTATCATTATCAGTATCGTTACTGTTATTTCATTATCATTATTGTCATCCCTCCACCACCATCACCACCACCCCCACCACTCCTATCAACACCCCCACATGACCCCCCCAACCAACACCCTCACCACCACCTCACCCCCCACCCCCACCCCCACCACCACCACCACCCCTACCACCACCCCTACCACCACCCCCACCCCAACGTCATCTAACCGAGGACAGCATCTTCTCCAAAGGGATCGATCCGGTGATGCTGCTCATCTCCCTCAGATCATCTCCCTCAGATCATCTCCCTCAGATCATCTCCCTCAGATCATCTCCCTCAGATCATCTCCCTCAGATCATCTCCCTCAGATCATCTCCCTCAGATCATCTCCCTCAGATCATCTCCCTCAGATCATCTCCCTCAGATCAGCTCCCTCAGATCAGCTCCCTCAGATCATCTCCCTCAGATCATCTCCCTCAGCCCATCTCCCTCAGATCATCTCCCTCAGCCCATCTCCCTCAGATCATCTCCCTCAGCTCATCTCCCTCAGCTCATCTCCCTCAGATCATCTCCCTCAGATCATCTCCCTCAGCTCATCTCCCTCAGATCATCTCCCTCAGCTCATCTCCCTCAGCTCATCTCCCTCAGATCATCTCCCTCAGATCATCTCCCTCAGATCATCTCCCTCAGATCATCTCCCTCAGATGATCATCTCCCTCAGATCATCTCCCTCAGATCATCTCCCTCAGATCATCTCCCTCAGATCATCTCCCTCAGATCATCTCCCTCAGATCATCTCCCTCAGATCATCTCCCTCAGCTCATCTCCCTCAGCTCATCTCCCTCAGCTCATCTCCCTCAGATCATCTCCCTCAGATCATCTCCCTCAGATCATCTCCCTCAGATCATCTCCCTCAGATCATCTCCCTCAGATCATCTCCCTCAGATCATCTCCCTCAGATCATCTCCCTCAGATGATCATCTCCCTCAGATGATCATCTCCCTCAGATCATCTCCCTCAGATCATCTCCCTCAGCTCATCTCCCTCAGCTCATCTCCCTCAGATCATCTCCCTCAGATCATCTCCCTCAGATCATCTCCCTCAGATCATCTCCCTCAGATGATCATCTCCCTCAGATCATCTCCCTCAGATCATCTCCCTCAGATCATCTCCCTCAGATCATCTCCCTCAGCTCATCTCCCTCAGCTCATCTCCCTCAGATCATCTCCCTCAGATCATCTCCCTCAGATCATCTCCCTCAGATCATCTCCCTCAGATCATCTCCCTCAGATCATCTCCCTCAGATCATCTCCCTCAGATCATCTCCCTCAGATGATCATCTCCCTCAGATGATCATCTCCCTCAGATCATCTCCCTCAGCTCATCTCCCTCAGCTCATCTCCCTCAGATCATCTCCCTCAGATCATCTCCCTCAGATCATCTCCCTCAGATCATCTCCCTCAGATGATCATCTCCCTCAGATCATCTCCCTCAGATCATCTCCCTCAGATCATCTCCCTCAGATCATCTCCCTCAGCTCATCTCCCTCAGCTCATCTCCCTCAGATCATCTCCCTCAGATCATCTCCCTCAGATCATCTCCCTCAGATCATCTCCCTCAGATCATCTCCCTCAGATTATCTCCCTCAGATCATCATCTCCCTCAGATCATCTCCCTCAGATCATCTCCCTCAGATCATCTCCCTCAGATTATCTCCCTCAGATCATCTCCCTCAGATCATCATCTCCCTCAGATCATCATCTCCCTCAGATCATCATCTCCCTCAGATCATCTCCCTCAGATCATCTCCCTCAGATTATCTCCCTCAGATCATCTCCCTCAGATCATCATCTCCCTCAGATCATCATCTCCCTCAGATCATCTCCCTCAGATCATCATCTCCCTCAGATCATCTCCCTCAGATCATCATCTCCCTCAGATCATCATCTCCCTCAGATCATCATCTCCCTCAGATCATCATCTCCCTCAGATCATCTCCCTCAGATCATCATCTCCCTCAGATCATCTCCCTCAGATCATCTCCCTCAGATCATCTCCCTCAGATTATCTCCCTCAGATCATCTCCCTCAGATCATCATCTCCCTCAGATCATCATCTCCCTCAGATCATCTCCCTCAGATCATCATCTCCCGTTCCCTGAGATGGAATTCGAAGCATCTTGTGAGAAGGAAATCGTTTCTTTAGCCTCAGGTCATGAAAACTTTTCTTTTCTTTTTTTTCTTAACGATTTGAATGGGGAGAGGGGGAGGGGGAGAGGGGGATAGGGATAGGGAGAGAGAGAGGGGGAGAGGGGAGAGGGAGATAGGTAAGGGGAGAGAGGAGAGAGAGGGGAGAGGGGAGAGGGACAGGGAGAGGAAGGGTGAGGGGGTGTGAGAGGGAGAGGGAGAGGGAGGGAGGAAAGAGGGAGAGAGGGAGAGGGGGATAGGGAAGGGAGGGAGAATAGTATAAAAAAAGAGAGAGAGGGAGAGCAAGAAGGGAGGGATAGAGATTGGATCAGGCAGGGATAAATATATATAGATAGAGAGAAAAGAATGCTGCTTGAGAGAGAGATATACAGAGACAGAGAGAAAGAGAGAGACAGAGAAAAGAGAGAGAGAGAGAGAGAGAGAGAGAGAGAGAGAGAGAGAGAGAGAGAAAGAGAGAGAGAGAGAGATCGACAGAATAGGAGAAAAAGAGAAACCGAAAGAAAAGAGACTGAAAAAAAAAGTGAGTTTAGTAGCCGAACGCGATCCCCGGTCTTCGGCCCAAGGGAATCTCGACCCTACGCCCCATTGCCGGACGGGTGGGTTTCGCCTCCCCCACCCGCCCGCCGCCCCGCCGTGTCCCGCAGCCACGTAAGCCAAGGAAAAGATGACCCACTTTTCGGGCATCACTTTCTCGATTATTAGAGTATACCCGCGCGCATACCCCCGCCCGCATATCCCCCCCGCGCTCTCATACCCCAGACACGTGCGTGGCGTCTGGGCACCGAGAGAGAGTATACTTGAATACGCTCATGGAAAAGTTTAGCCGCTGAGGGCATACTGATGGAAAATATGTCTTGGTTCCATGATACCTTGGTGGGTATGCCCTGAAAATGTATAAATTAGGGAATGGGAGATGCTGAATGATGAAGAAGAGAAGACATGTGATGATAATTATGAGGAAAAGGCGTAGACTGGACCGGGATAAGTAGGAATAGAAAGTGGGAAAGAGAGGGAGAGAGAGAGAGAGAGAGAAAGAGAGAGACAGACAGAGACAGAGACAGATGAAGAGAGGTAGGGAAGAAAAGAAAGACAGACAGGCAGACAGAAAAAAATGGACAGACGGAGATAACCAGAGAAAGAGAGAGCGAGAGAGAGAGAGAAAGGAAGAGAAAGAGAAAGAGAGAGAGTCAACAGGAGTATCCGTGAGATTGACCTGCCTCAGAGGTCACGTTCAGGGGAATGAATGGAGGGCAGAGAACACCCCCCCCCCAATCCTCCACCCCACCCTTAGACAACCCCC
>NC_091549.1:4659039-4669039 GCF_042767895.1 Penaeus vannamei
ACACAACTCGCGGTATGTGTGGTGTATCCGAGTTAACAATAAATGATGTAATGTTTTTTGTTGTTTTTTTTATCTTCCAGTCTCATAAAACTGTTGTGTCATTGATATCGTCAGTGTTGTTTGGGGTAACGAGGTGGTTTAACGATTATCATTGTTGTTTGTATTGTTTTATCAGAATTTGTTTCGTTCTTATCATTATGGAGATATTTTTATCTTATCAATCAGAATTTGAGTTTCGTGTTTATCATCATGGAGACATTATTATCTTATCATCAATATTGTTATTATATATATATTCTTTTTATCATGATCGGGATGGTCATTGAAAACATTATTATCACTATCATTTTTCACAGCTATCACTTAATGCTGCATTTATTATCTTTATTGTATTATTTATTTCATATTTATATATTTATTCTCTTTATTATATTATTTATTTTATATTTATATATTTATTCTCTTTATTATATTATTTACTTTATATTTAGATTTTTGTTCTCTTTATTATATTATTTATATTATTATCTATTATCTGTTGCATTTATCAACTGTACCGTCACCATCACCACCATTTCGATCACCACAAACATCACCATTTTTATTCTCATTCACTAACTCGTACCACAATAAACTGTATGATTGGTATTGCATATTAACGACTCTGATACTTTTTACAGTCTTCGTTAGTTATGTTACCATTGGTACTTTCTTCTGTAGTTTCATCAGTTATGCGAATGATAAACAATATTTATTTTTTTCTCCATTTTGGATTAATTTTTGCTGGTTTCATTTTTATCATGATTGTTTTTTCCGTTGTTTTTGTCGTTATTACTAGCTATGTTATTGTTACTATTGTTGTGTTGATTATCATTTTATTTTTATTTATACACTATGAAAATATATATTAAAATATCTACATCTATAAGTGCGTGTTTTTATGTATGTGTATGTGCGTGTGTCTATAATTGTATGCATGTTCGTCTGTGTTTTTGTACATGTTACACGCGTGTGTATTTGTGTGTCTGCGTGTATATGCATCTTTAAGAATCTCAGAAAAAAAAAATCAGAAATTACAATCAAAAATACTTTAGTTAGTCATACCTCACGTAACCGCCAACAGAAAACGGAGCAGACATTACCCATTACTCTTCGCTTCAAGAGTAATAAATATTTACTTTCATTTTGGCTTTCTTTATTCATCCTACATCTTTCTTTTTTTTACTTCCGGCTAACGGGATGAGAGAGGAGACTTAAAAATCGAAGAATATGCGCACGGTATGATAGGAAATTAACGAGAGAAACTATTCCTTAAGTTCTTGTGGTTATACATAGGATCCCTAACGTTGAGATTTATGTTAAGAAAAATTCCAAACACTTATATCATCATATATATACATAAACTGCTACTTTCTACATTAATGCATAACTTTAAGGTGCTTCAGCATTTAGCAAATACTTAGTTTCGTTATACACATTACTCATTAATTCTTTCTCTTTACATTATACTGTTATAGAGACGTTCTACATAACACGAAGCTTCCAAGGTGCCGTGTAACACAATCTTATCGTATTACATTTCGTTGTAAACATATCTCCTCCCCCCCACCCCACCCCCCATCCCCCCCATCCCCCACCCCGAGTTTCTACAACACAGCATTCTCGTCGTACCTACAGTGAATAGAGATCACTGTAGATCATTCTACGATCGACACAGGAGCATGCATGCGGTGAAATGTGCTCGTTGATAAGCATGTTGATTGAGACAAGTAGCAGCTGTTGGCGGGACGAGGTTTTAGTCATTCATTCGGTGCCAGAACTTCGTTACGCTTGAATAGGTCAATGTGCTTCTTCTCCCTTTTTGGCTGTTGGGTTGTTTGCCTGTTTCTATTTGTGTCTGTCTGTCTCTCTCTCTCTTTCTTTCTTTCTTCCTCTCTCTCTCTTTCTCTTCTTCTTCTTCTTCTTTCTCTCTCTCTCGTTTTTCTCTCTTCTTCTCTTCTCTCTCTCTCTCTCTCTCTCTCTCTCTTTCTTTCTTTTCTTTTTTTCTTTCTTTCTTTCTTTATCTTTCTCTTTCTCTCTCTCTCTCTCTCTCTCCCGTTCTCTCTCTCTCTCTCCCTCTCCCTCTCCCTCTCCCTCTCTCTCCCCCTCTCCTTCTTTCTCTCTCCCATCCTCCTCTCTCTCTCTCTCTCCCTCTCTCCACCACCTATATGCAGGTACTTCCCCATGAAACTCAGACTTCTAGAACGAACGTGTTATGCCTCTTCGCATTTCCTTTTTCGCAAAATCGGCCTGCATTTCCTTTCCACAAAATTGGTATGTATTTCCTAATCGAAAAATCTTTCTGCATTTCCTATTCGCAAAATCGGCCTGCATTTCCTTTCCACAAAATCGGTATGTATTTCCTAATCGAAAAATCTTTCTGCATTTCCTATTCGCAAAATCGGCCTGCATTTCCTTTCCACAAAATCGGTATGTATTTCCTAATCGAAAAATCTTTCTGCATTTCCTATTCGCAAAATCGGCCTGCATTTCCTTTTCGCAAAAAAAAAAAAAAACAATATATATAGGCCTACATTTCCTGCTCGCAAAATCTTGCCTGCATTTCCTATTCGCAAATTCTGGTGCGATTCCCCCGCTGTGTTGCCACGCCACTTTCGTTGACCTACTCCGACCTGAAAGCTGGAGTGGGGGTGGGGGGGTAAGGTAGAAAGGTGGGGGGGTGAAGTGGGGTGGGGTGGGGGGGGGGAGTGAGTGAGGAGTTGTAGGGGGGGAGTGAAGTGGTGGTGGGGGGGGATAGAAGCAAAAATGAAGAAAAAAATAGTTGGGAGAGTGCCCATTAGTAAGATGAAACGATAATTGAAGAATATTGATAATGAGGATGAGAATAATGATGAAAAATTATGATATTTACGATAATGGCAACATTGCAATACACTACTTCTCAAAATAACAAGAAAAACAACAACAAAATGCAAAAATAAAACATTAGTAACCTACTTGATAATGATAATGATAACAAACCTGAATGAAAATAAATAAGCTAATAGATAGAAGAGATAAGAAAGATGAGGAAGAGATAGGAGATACTGAGAACGAAGGAGGAAGAGGGGTGGGGGAGAGGTAGAGGGAGAAGGGTAGAGAAGGAGACGTGAGGATATACGAAAAGAAGAGAAAAGGGGGAGTGAGAAGGGATGGAAAGAGAGGAAAAGGACGAAAATAGAGAGGACGAAAGAGAAGAGAAAACAAGATGCCAAAAAAGGAAGAGAAAGATAGAGAAGGAGGAAGAGACGAAAGGGAAAAGAGAAAGAGAAGGGAAAGAACTAACAGAAAGAGAAGAGAAAGAAACGAAACAAGAAAAAAAATAAGAAAAAAAGAAGGAAAACAAGAAAAAAAAACATACCCGACCAAAAGAAAAAGAGACAGAAGAAGAGAAGGAAAGAGGGAGGTGGGGAAGAAGAGAAGGAAAGAGGGAGGTAGGGAAGAAGAGAAGGAAAGAGGGAGGCGGGGGAAGGGAGAGAGGGACAATGGAGATGGTGCCGTTCTGAAGGGAATTTGAAACCAGTGAAGTTTGACTGACTTATTGTGTCTCTCGTTTATTGTCCACTTTCCGCCTACTTCCTCGTTTGGGGTAAATGCCCTGGAGTACAAAGGAGGTGGAAGGAGGAAAGAGGCGAAGAGGAGACGGGAAGAGAAGGGTAAATAGAGAGATAGAAAGATAAGTGGGGTAAGTAGAGAGAGGGATAGATTTGTAGGTAGACAGATAGATGGATAAATAGATAGGTAGGTAGGTAGGTATGTAGATAAATAGATGAATAGATAGGTAGAGAGAGACAGAGACAGAGAGAGACAGACAGACAGACAGACATACAAACAGAAGTAGAGATATATAGACAGAAAGAGACAGACATACAGACAGACAGGTTTCAAGAGCCATCTACAAAGTAAACCAAAGAGTAACTACTTAATATATTACCGAATTCGCCGATAAATAATCTTAACGAAAAAAAAACGTTTTTCTTTTTACGTAAAGAAAACGAGAATTTAGAAATCTTATGAACTAATTTCGGAAGATAGCGAGTGACGGGAAGAGAAAGAGAGATAGATTGATAAACAGATTGATAGATAAACAGAGAGAGACAGACGTGTAATTAGGTATATAGACATAGATACACAGATAGAATAGAAAGCCAGGCGTAGAGAGAGAGAGAGAGAGAGAGAGAGAGAGAGAGAGAGAGAGAGAGAGAGAGAGAGAGAGAGAGAGAGAGAAAGAAAGTAAGTAAGAAAGAGAGATAGAAACAAACAGAAACAGAATCAGAATAACAGACAAACATATAGAATGAATTACCAGTTTTAGAGAAAAGGAAATAGACACGTCCAGGATCTTGAACTTGGCCCAAATGGATGGAACTTTAATGGTTTTCTTTGAGAATGTAATCACTTGTTCAGGTTGTGAACGCTATGTGTTTGGTGGAATTTATTTGAAAGAAAGTGCGGAGAGAGCAAAAAAAAAAAAAAAAAAATGGAATTGAGAAGCAATAAGATGGAAGGGTGGGAGGGAGGGAGAGAGAGAGAGAGAGAGAGAGAGAGAGAGAGAGAGAGAGAGAGAGAGAGAGAGAGAGAGAGAGAGAGAGAGAGAGAGAGAGAGAGAGACAGACAGACAGACAGACAGACAGACAGACAGACAGACAGACAGAGAGACAGAATAATAGAATAGACAGACAGAGAGAGACAAGGAGAGAGAGAGTGAGAGAATCAAATAAAAAGAAAATGAAAAACAGAAATACAGAAGGAAAATCCACCAATACAGAGAAATTAAAACAAAGAGAAAGATAAACTGAATGGAAAAAAAGTAAGAGAGAGCTTCCTAGAATGAAGGTAGGGGGGAGGAGGGGGAGGGGAATAGAGAGAGGGAGAGAGAGAGAAAGAGACATCAAGTATGCAGAGCGCGTGCAGTACCTCATAGGGGAGAGGAGGGGGGAGGGGAAGGGAGGGAGAGAGGGGGGGAGAGGGGGTGGAGGCGGACCAAATGACGGTATCAAAAGGTTCCCATTACAATATTTCCCAGAAGATCCGGGTAATTTTGGGTTTTGGGTGACAACACTTGAGTGCGTTATTTGACCTTCCAGAGCTTAGACAACCGCGTGCCTCTCTCTGCATGTTTTTGGGAGTAATAGGTACATGTACAATGCATCGTACTGTTCTTGGTATGTACAAGCGTGTACATTACGTTTATTCAAGGTATGTACACACTGCTCGTTTCTGATACATACGCATGTACGCTACATTAACACACATACATAAACACACACACACACACACACAGAGAGAGAGAGAGAGAGAGAGAGAGAGGGAGAGAGAGAAAGGGAGAGAGAGAGAGAGAGAGAGAGAGAGAGAGAGAGAGAGAGAGAGAGAGAACGAGAGACTGAGAAAGTGAGTGAGTGAGTGAGTGAGTGTGTATGTGCGTGTTACTAAATAAAACAACAACATAAAAAATAGAACTCTTTCTTGAATTTTATTGAAGAAAAAGACATAACAACCACTTTGCCTCAGGAGAAAGAGGCCTTTAAGCGAGAAATAACCTACTTGCGGTTTATAGACTGTTATACACACAGACATGAGGACACTGTCTCTACATTAGCCTCTCGTTGAACACACAACCGTCTTTCCGGTGTTTTTTGACTTTCTAATGATCTTTTTTTTTTCATTTTTCTTTTTCTTTTTTTTTGTTCTTTTTTTACATTTTGGTTTGTAGGTTTAATTGGGATGTAGAGAGAGAGGTTGCGAGATACGGGAGAGGAGAGAAGATAGATAGATACTGAAAGAGAGGGAGGAAGGAAGGGAGGGAGGGAGGGAGGGAGGGAGAGAGAGAGAGAGAGAGAGAGAGAGAGAGAGAGAGAGAGAGAGAGAGAGAGAGAGAGAGAGAGAGAGAGAGAGAGAGAGAAAGAGAGAGAGGAGAAAAGAAAGAGAGAGAGGAGAAAAGAAAGAGAGAATGAGAGACAGACAGACAGACAGAGAAAAAACAAAGATAAATAAAGAAATGAACAGATAACGATCGAAAGCCTAATCCTGTTATCCAGGTTAAACAGAAAGGACCTCATATCAAGATCTCATTGTGAATTAATGTCGTATCATGGTGGATTAATAAGCGCCATAGTAGGTTGCCTAAAAATTGCTGTGTCATCGTCTTGTTGTTGTTGTTGCTGTCTTGCCCTCGTTTGCATTTAGAGTCGCTGTTATTGTCGTTATTATCATTATTATCATTATTATTGGTAGTTTCTGGTCTTATCAACATGATTATTATCGTTATCATTGTTATTATTGTTGTTTTTTGTTATTTTTGTTATTATTATTATTGTTGTTGATGTTATCATTATTAGAATAAAATTATTAGTCAAGAAAGGTATATGAAATGTATGGCGATGTTTTTGCATTATGAAGATAAAGCGAAATACACCATATTAAATTTACAATTATTATTGATATTTCATAAATTTTTCCAACACTTTGGTGTACTGAAATTATTATGAGACCTGAACTTATTGCCATAATGCAACATTTTCCTGTCTATTGCCATATAATGACGATAAGAAACATTTATGATTTATTAAAGTTGTAATAAAATACTTAAGAAATAAAACTAAATGTTTAGGGCATTTGTTATAATGTATACCTATAAGACACTTCCTAGAGAGTTGTGATATACCATATACGTTATACCAGATCTCTGATGAGTGAAGATATACAGTATACCATATACCTCTGCAATATGCCACATACAGTATACCAGAACATTTCTGATGAGTGAAGATATATATAGTATACTATATACCTCTACAATGTACTACATACCGTATACCATAACATTTGTGATTCGTTATATTACTTCAGGTATGTGTGGATATAACTGATTTTTCTCTCTCTCTAAAATTAAGACTGCGATTAATCTTTTCATATTTTTTGTCTATTTGTTTATCTGTCTATCAGTATGTGTCCATCTATCTGTGTCAGAAGAAAGAGAAACGTAAATAGAAAAAAGTGAAATATAAAGATCAAGTGATATACAGAGAAAGATAAGGGAAAGGGAGATTAGAACAAGGAAGAGAAAGAAGAAGAAGAAGAAGGAGAGAGAGAGAGAGAGAGAGAGAGAGAGAGAGAGAGAGAGAGAGAGAGAGAGAGAGAGAGAGAGAGAGAGAGAGAGAGAGAGAGAGAAAGAAAGAGACAGAGAAAGAAAGAAAGAATAAGAGTTAGAATGAGAAGAGCAGGTAAGAGAAATTCGCCACTCACAAAGAAAGAGAGAAAGAAAGAAAAGGAGATAGAATTAACTTTTTTGTTTATAAAGAACGGACCCGAGAAGCCATAGAGTGTGACGAAGAAGCAGAGGCTGTAGCGGTATAGCAACTGGTATATGCAAATATGTGTGTGTTTCTTCCTGTGTATGTGTGCGTGTGTGTGGGGGGGGAGGTGAGTGTGTGTGTGTGTATGTATGTATGTGTGTGTGTGTGTGTGTGTGTGTGTTTGTTCATATATGTTCATATTTCCATGTAGGTTTTTATATGTATTTTTGAACGAATATATATTTGAGGACTACGTCTCTCTCTCTCTCTCTCTCTCTATCTATCTATCTATCTATCTATCTCTCTCTTTCTTCTCTCTCTCTCACTCTCTCTCTCTCATCTCTCTCTCTCTCTCTCTCTCTCTCTCTCTCTCTCTCTCTCTCTCTCTCTCTCTCTCTGTGCGTGCGTGCGTGTGAATGTGTGTGCGCGTGTGTGTGTGCAAGGTCTATATAAGTACTTATAAGTACTTATATAGGACCTTGTGTGTGTGTACGCATGAATACCCGCACACGGACATTCATACAGCCACGTACCCGCACACATGTATGCATCAGGGAACGTCCACACACAGTCGTACGTGTGTGCATGCTTGCGTTATCGTCCCAGTTGGGATGAGGTGAACACTCTTGAGGGAAAGTCTGTGTGAGGCTGAGAGAGAGAGGGAGGGTGGGGGAGAGGGAGAGGGAGGAGGGGAGGGTGGGGAGGGGCAGAGAGAGGGAGAGAGGGGGTGGGAGGGAGGGTGTGGGATAGAGAGAGAGGGAGGGAGGAGGGGAGGGGGGTAGAGAGGATGGAGGGAGAGAGAGAGGGAGAAGGAGGGGAGGGGAGAGGAGGAGGTGAGAGGAGAAGAGAGAGAGAAAGAGAAAGAGAGAAAGAGAGAAAGAGAGAGAGAGAGAGAGAGAGAGAGAGAGAGAGAGAGAGAGAGAGAGAGAGAGAGAGAGAGAGAGAGAGAGAGAGAGGGAGGGAGGGATAGAGGGAGGGAGGGAGAGGAAGAGAGAAACAAGAGAAAGAGAGAGACAGGGAGAAAAGGTGGAGAGTGAGAGAGAGAGAAAAAGAGAAAGAGAAAGAAAGTGAGAGAGAGAGAGAGATCCTGAACTGCTTTGCTTAAATGTTTATTTTCAATCGGGATCAATCTATGCATTGTTCAGTCACCAACGACCCATTTCTTTAGAAATCTCTGAACACAGATTCGAAAACAGATAAAGAGTGATTGGAAAAGAATAATAATTATATGTTTACAATATGTATTTGCTCTTTTTATTTATTTGCACATACGTCTTGAATATATCTTTATGAACAGCCAGATAAAGAGAAAAGTGTGATAAAAATAGGAATTGGAACGGAAGGAAAAATTCTCAATCATATCAAGTTGATCCAACCCTTCCCTCTCCCCCCCCTTCCCTCCCCTCCCACTCCCTCCTTCCTTCCCTCCCCTCCCACCCCCATCCTTCCTTCCCTCTCCCTCATCTCCCTCCTTCCTTCCTTCTCTCTCATCTCGCTCCCCACCTCCTGCCCTCACCTACTCCCCTCCCCCACCCCCCACCTCCATCCCCTCTCCCTCACCTCCCCCTCTCCCTCCTTTCTCGAAATCTCAAGCAGAAGGAAAGAGAGAGAAAGAAAAAAAAGGAAAAAAAAAGGAAAATGTTCCATCAGACTGCACTTCCAGCTTCGTATTGTTCCATCCTCTCCAACCGGCATGAACACGCGGTCTGAATATTAAGTGGACGGCATGCTACATTGTTCAGGGGTGGGGGTGGGGGTGGGGGTGGGGTGAGGGGAGTGGTGTGTGGAGGGGGAGGGAGGAGAATGGGGTGGAGGGGGGAGTGAGGGGAGTGAGGTGGGAGGGGGAGGAATGGGTGGAGATGGAGGGGTGAGGGGGAGTATGAAGGAGGGACTGGGAGGGGAGAGAGAGGGGAGGAAAGAATGGGTGTGAGGGGGGCGTGGGGAGTGGGAGGAAGGAGTGAGGGGAAGGGGAGGAAGTAGGGGAGAATGGGGTGTGAGGGGGAGTGAGAGAGGAACATTGCAAGGTGGGGGAGTGGGTGGGAGTGATAGGGGTGGGGGAGAGGAGGGAGGGGATGGTGAAATGGGGGGTTGGAGGACAGGCAGAAGAGCATTGGGGAGAGAGAGAGAGAATTGGGAGGAGGGAGAGAAGAAGGAAGATAAAACTTGAAAGGAGCAGAAAGGAGAAGGGTGGGGAAATGGAATGTGATGGAAGTGGTGGAGGAAGGAGGGCATGTAAAACAGATGGAGGCGGGAGGTGGAGGGAGAGAGTCTCTCCGTAAGGTGGGGGGGAGGAGGAGGAGAAGGAGGGGGAAGAGGAGAGTGAAGGGGGAGTGGGAGGAGAAGAAGGAGGAGGAGGAGGTGGGGATAAGAGTGAGGGGGAAGAGGGGAGGAGGAGGAGGGGGAAGGGAAGGAGGGGGGAAGGGGAGGAGGAGGAGGAGGGGGGAAAGAAGGGGAGGAGGAGGAGAGAGAGAGAGAGAGATTACAAGGAAACTTGATACACTTCATCTTCAGATCCTGAGATAAGGAATTGGAGTAATGCATTCCTCAGCATAATTTTCTCTCTCTCTCTCTCTCTCTCTCTCTCTCTTTCTCTTTCTTTACTTCGTATTCTTCTTGTACTTCTGGTGAACGAGTTTTCTTTTATTTTACTTATCTATTTTCAATTA
>NC_091549.1:4679039-4684039 GCF_042767895.1 Penaeus vannamei
ACTCCAACCTTATTCCAACCACATTCTAACCATATTCCAACCCATTCCAGCTCGTCGGACACGCAGAGCCAGTCGAGCGGCGGGGGCGGGGACCACAAGAGCGACACGCCCACCCCGGAGGGCACCAGGAAGAACGGCGAGGGGGGTGGGTCTTCGTCGTCCTCGTCAGCGTCGTCGTCAGCGTCCTCGTCGACCTCCGGTGTGGCCTCGGGCGTGAGTGTGCGCTGCGGGAAGGGACACGAGCTGCCTGTGACTGCTGGTGAGTGTAGGGGTGGTGGGAGTGGGAGGAGGTAGGGGTGGGGGGAGAAGGAGGAGGAGGGAGGGAGGGTGGTAAGGGGGGGAGGTGGGGGGATGGGGATGTAGGGGGTGAGGAGGAGGGAGGAGGTAGGGGTGGGGGTGGAGGGGGACGGGAGGGGTGGGAGGGAGGGTGGGGGTGGAGGGGGGAGGTAGGGGGAAGGGGTGGAGGGAAGGGCCACGAGCTGCCTGTGACTGCTGGTGAGTGGGGGTGAGGGGGAGGAGGAGGTAGGGGTGGGGGAGGAGGAGGGAGGGAGGGTGGTGGGTGGGGGGAGGGAGGAAGGGAGGGAGTGGGTGGGGAGGAAGGTAGGTGGGTGGGGTGGGGGGAAGGGGAGGATGGGTGGGTGTAGGGGAGGTGGGAGGTAGGGGGAAGGGGATGTTGGGGGGAAGGGCAGGAAGGGAGGAGGACGGTAGGTAGAAGGAAGGGGAAGGACGAGGAGGTGGGGGAATGAGGTGGGAGGTGAGGAAGGTGAAAAGGAAGGAAGGAAGAAAAGAAAGTAAAATAAGAAGGAAAAGTATGAAAATAATGACATAAATAGAAAACTAAAAAAAAAGGAAAAAAGATAAACACGAATATGTCTGTATAAAAAAAAAGATCCTACACAAAGAATCCTTACAACTCCACGTCCTTCTACAGGAGCGAGGGAATCGGCAGCGCTTCGTCAGGAGGTGGAGACGCTCCGTGCAGAGATCACGAAGGCGCGACAGACCATCTTGCACATGCAGGAGCGCGAGAAGAAGCTCAAGGAGAGGTTAGTCTCTTATAATTTTTTAAATTAATTTTTATCTGTCTATTTATTTGTTTTTTTTTTCTTTTTTATTGTTTTTTCTATTTTTTTATCTATCTAGTTACTTTGTTTTTCTTCTTTTTTTTGTTTTTTTCTATTTTTTATCTATTTACTTCGTTTTTCTTCTTTTTTATTTTTATTGTTTTTTATGATTTTTTTTCGTGATGGTGAATGTGGAGTTAGTGGTGATGGTGGTTCTAGTAGTAGTAGTAATAGTAGTTGTGATAGCTGTAGTAGTAGTAGTGATAGTGATAATAATACTACTAGCAGAAGTAAGTAGTTGTAGTACAAGTTGTAGCAGTAATACTAATAGTACTAGTAATACTACTACTAGTGCTAGTAGCAGTACTAATAGTAGTAGTAGTAGTAGCACTAGTAATAGTAGTAGAAGTACTAGAGGTAGTACTAGTTGTAGTAGCACTAGTAATAGTAGTAGTAGTACTAAAGGTAGGCAGTATGTAGTAGTACTAGTAGTAGCAGTAGGGAGTAATAATAATAGCAGTAAGAGTGGTGGTGGTGGTAACAGTAATATTAATAGTGGTATTAATAATAAAAAATAACAGCAACAAATCCCCCCATTTCCTACCTAACCACCCCTCCCTCCTCCCCCCCGTCCCTCCCCAGACTCGGCGAGAGGGCGTCCCGCGGGCTGGAACGCAGCGGGGGCGGCGGTGGGCGCGTGGAGAACCTCAGCCTCGGGGAACGGCGCCCATCCGCCCTCGTCCGGCGCTACGGCAACCTCTACGCCCAGGCCAGGGTGGACACTCTCGACGCCCTGGATGCCCTGCCGGACCTCAAGAACGCGGAGGAACTCAAGTCAAAGCTGCTGTTCAGCGTCGTGGTGGTGAGTGTGGGGGGGGGAGGTTGTTTGTGTTGGGGGTGGAGGGTGGGTGGGTAGGAAGGGAGGGAGGGAGGTGTGAGAGTGAGTGTGTGAGAGTGAGAGTGAGTGAGAGTGAGAGTGAGTGAGAGTGAGAGTGAGTGAGACAGAAGAAGAGTGAGTGAGAGTGAGAGTGAGTGAGAGTGAGAGTGAGTGAGTTAGAGAGTGAGTGAGTTAGAGAGTGAGTGAGTTAGAGAGTGAGTGAGTTAGAGAGTGAGTGAATTAGAGAGTGAGTGAGTGAGTGAGTGAGTGAGTGAGTGAGTGTGTGTGTGTGTGTGTGTGTGTGTGTGTGTGTGTGTGTGTGTGTGTGTGTGTGTGAGGTGTGTGTGTGTGAGTGTGAGTGTGAGTGTGTGTGCGTATGCGCGTGTGTGCGTATGCGCGTGTGTGCGTGTGCGTGTGTGTGTGTGTGTGAGAGAGAGAGAGAGAGAGAGAGTTTGAGTGTGTGTGTGTAATTTACAACATCCATGGCTAACGATGTTTTTATTTACGTATAACCTTATGCCTCTATAACCTAAACATATCTACCATTCATAACAATTACGTATTCAATCATTTACAACATTTATGGCTAACGATCTCTTTATCAATGTATAACTTTTTCTCTATAACCTAAATATAAGCATCATTTATATGTACGTATTCAGTAATTTACAACACCCATGGCTAACGATCTTGCATAACCTTATGCCTCTACAACGTAAACATATCTACCATTTATGACAATTACATATTCAATAATTTACAACATTTATGATTAACTATCTTTTTATTTATGTATAACCTCATGCCTCTATAACCTAAACATATCTACCATTCACAACAATGCCGTATTCAATAATAAACATAAATAAACAATTAAAGTAATATACACCACCCATGGCTAACTTTTTATTTATGTATAACCCTATGCCTCTATAACCTAAACATAACCACCATTCACAACAATGACGAATTTAAAACATAACCACCATTCATAACAATGACGTATTTAATTAAATAAATAAAGTAATTGACACCACCCACGGCTAACACCTCCCGCCCCCCTCCCAGCTGGCCTTCCGCTCCGCCTCCGCCTCTGCAGCCTCACTCCGAGAAGAAGTGAGGCGTGTGATCCAAGTCCCGCCCCCGCCGCCCACGGGAGACATCCACAGCCAAGACCACTACGCCCACGACCCTCACACCCACGCTCTGGAGGTGGGCGTGTCAGCCTTCCTCACCGCCAACATCGATAAGCATGACTTGACGAAGAATGTGGATGTGAGTTTCTCGTTGCGAAGAGGAGGAGGAAGAGGGTAGATAACGGATAAATAGATGGATAGATGAATAAATGTAGATGTCTCTATGGACAGATAGATAAATAAATGTAGATATATATATGGATAGATGACTAAATGTAGGTCTATATGGATAAATAGATAGATGAATAACTGTAGATGTCAATATGGATAGATAGGTAAATAAATGAATGTAAATATTTATATGGTTGGATAGATAGATGGATAGATAAATAAATGTAGATATGTATATGGATAGATGAGTAAATAAATGTAGATGTCTATATGGATATATAAATAGATAAATAAATGTAGATATCTATAAGGATAGATAGATAGATAAATGAATGTAGATATGTATATGGATAGATGAATAAATAAATGAATGTAAATATCTATATAGATAGATAAATAAATGTAAATAACTATATGGATAGATAGATAAAATAGATATCTATGTTTATCTATCTATCCATATAGTTAATTATAAGGTTAGATAGATAAATATAGATAACTATATGGATAGATTGATAAACTGATAAATATTGGTAATAGATAACAGATTGGTTTTAAATATGGATAGATAGATAGATAGATAAATAAATAAATAAATAAATGTAGAAAACATGTAAAATATAAATATATGGATGAATAGGTAATTAGATAAATTATTTTTTGTAGAGGGCAGATAATATATAACTATATGGAAAGATAAATGAAAAAAATATTGAGGACAGATGATAGATAAATGTATGGATAAATAGATATATTGAGGACAGATGATAGATAAATGTATGGATAAATAGATAAATTGACCAATGATAAATAAATGCCTTCCCTGCTCCTAATAGCATATGTAGTTATTAAAAATATATTACAGCAAAAAATACATTATTTTTTCAAGTGTTCTTCAAAATATGGAACGATTAATAGAGAGAATGTAATATTCAAGTAGACTAATGACGTTCTCTTGCAGTGCTAATGGATCTCTTAAAAACTTCCTAGATCCGGATCATCACTATTTAATTCCCTCTTAAGTTGAGCTAAAAGAAATATCATAATTTGTTCAGAAGTTTTTGAGTTAACAGGATAACGAATAAACAATTTAACAAACACTACCAAATATCATATTCTGTTCACAAGTTTTCGAGTTAACAGGATAACGAATAAACAAATTAACAAACGAAACCAAAAATATAACCTTGGCGGAATAAATCATTGGTATCATGCATAAAAGACATAGATTGATCACCAACTCAAAAAAAGATAAAAATTGATCCCCAACTCAAACCTCCCATCCTTTCTTCCTTCTACAGGAGGTGTGCCAGCAGATCTGGGCGACGCTGTACGACTACCCGGCCCTCAAGTCGTGCGAGGGCCTCCTGCAGTACATCAAGGACTGCGTGCGCCTGGCGTGGGGCCTCAGCAACCAGACGCCAGCCTTCGTGATCGACTACGAGACCCGAGTCTTCCGGAAGGAGTACCACGTCCGGTTCCACACTGCCGACCCGGAGAGCGACGCCATCAAGACCTACCTGTGGCCGGCGCTGCTGGAGGGTCCTGGGGGGACGTGCGTGCAGAAGGGCGTCGTCATCACCTAAGGGAGGGATGGATGGCGGAGGAGGAGGAGGGGGGTGGGGCGCCTTGTGTGTCGAGGTGTCGCTGGGGGGAGGACTCGCTGGGGCGGAGGGGGTGAGTGGCTCGTCTTTTGGCTCAGGGCGAAGTTTTATTTTCTATCTCTCTCTCTCTCTTTCCCTTTTTCTCAGT
>NC_091549.1:4689039-4699039 GCF_042767895.1 Penaeus vannamei
AGGGTTTGTAAGTGGTGGTTTCTAAGGAGGGGTTGGTAAGTGGTGGTTTCTAAGGTGGGGGATTGTAAGTGGTGGTTTCTGTGTAGGGGTTTGCAAGTGGTGGTTTCTGTGTAGGGGGTTGCAAGTGGTGGTTTCTAAGGAGGGGGATTGTAAGTGGTGGTTTCTAAGGAGGGGGATTGTAAGTGGTGGTTTCTAAGGAGGGGGACTGTAAGTGGTGGTTTCTAAGGAGGGGGACTGTAAGTGGTGGTTTCTAAGGAGGGGGACTGTAAGTGATGGTTTCTAAGGAGGGGGACTGTAAGTGGTGGTTTCTAAGGAGGGGGTTTTCAAGTGGTGGTTTCTAAGTAAGGGTTTGCAAGGGTGGTTTCTAAGGAGGTGTTTGCAAGTGGTGGTTTCTAAGCAGGTGTTTGCAAGTGGTGGTTTCTAAGCAGGTGTTTGCAAGTGGTGGTTTCTAAGCAGGTGTTTGCAAGTGGTGGTTTCTAAGGGATTTGCAAGTGGTAATTTCTAAGTAGGGGTTTGCAAGTGGTTTCTAAGTAGGATTTGTAAGTGGTGGTTTCTAAGGGATTTGCAAGTGGTAGTTTCTAAGGAGGGTTTGCAAGTGGTGGTTTCTAAGCAGGGGTTTGCAAGGGGTGGTTTCTAAATGGGGTTTCTAAGGAGGGGGATTGTAAGTGGTGGTTTCTAAGGAGGGGGATTGTAAGTGGTGGTTTCTAAGGAGGGGGATTGTAAGTGGTGGTTTCTAAGGAGGGGGATTGTAAGTGGTGGTTTCTAAGGAGAGGGAGTGGAAGTGGTGGTTTCTAAGGAGGGGGATTGTAAGTGGCGGTTTCTAAGGAGGGGGATTGTAAGTGGTGGTTTCTAAAGTGGGGGTTTGAAAAAGGTGGTTTCTAAGGAGGGGGATTGTAAGTGGTGGTTTCTAAGGAGGAGGATTGTAAGTGGTGGTTTCTAAGGAGGGGGATTGTAAGTGGTGGTTTCTAAGGAGGGGGATTGTAAGTGGTGATTTCTAAGGAGGGGGATTGTAAGTGATGGTTTCTAAGGAGGGGGATTGTAAGTGGTGGTTTCTAAGGAGGGGGATTGTAAGTGGTGGTTTCTAAGGAGGGGGATTTGTAAGTGGTGGTTTCTAAGGAGGGGGATTGTAAGTGGTGGTTTCTAAGGAGGGGGGTTGTAAGTGGTGGTTTCTAAGGAGGGGGATTGTAAGTGGTGGTTTCTAAGGAGGGGGACTGTAAGTGATGGTTTCTAAGGAGGGGGACTGTAAGTGATGGTTTCTAAGCAGCGGGACTGTAAGTGGTGGTTTCTAAGGAGGGGGTTTTCAAGTGGTGGTTTCTAAGTAAGGGTTTGCAAGGGTGGTTTCTAAGGAGGTGTTTGCAAGTGGTGGTTTCTAAGCAGGTGTTTGCAAGTGGTGGTTTCTAAGCAGGTGTTTGCAAGTGGTGGTTTCTAAGCAGGTGTTTGCAAGTGGTGGTTTCTAAGGGATTTGCAAGTGGTAATTTCTAAGTAGGGGTTTGCAAGTGGTTTCTAAGTAGGATTTGTAAGTGGTGGTTTCTAAGGGATTTGCAAGTGGTAGTTTCTAAGGAGGGTTTGCAAGTGGTGGTTTCTAAGCAGGGGTTTGCAAGGGGTGGTTTCTAAATGGGGTTTCTAAGGAGGGGGATTGTAAGTGGTGGTTTCTAAGGAGGGGGATTGTAAGTGGTGGTTTCTAAGGAGGGGGATTGTAAGTGGTGGTTTCTAAGGAGGGGGATTGTAAGTGGTGGTTTCTAAGGAGGGGGATTGTAAGTGGGGGTTTCTAAGGAGGGGGATTGTAAGTGTTGGTTTCTAAGTAGGGGGATTGTAAGTGGTGGTTTCTAAGGACGGGAATTGTAAGTGGTGGTTTCTAAGGAGGGGAATTGTAAGCGGTTTCTAAGTAGCAGTTTGCAAGTGGTGGTTTCTAAGTAGGGGTTTGCAAGGGGTGGTTTCTAAGTAGGGGTTTGAAAGGGGTGGTTTCTAAGTAGGGGTTTGCAAGTGGTGGTTTCTAAGTAGGGGTTTGCAAGTGGTGGTTTCTAAGTAGGGATTTGCAAGTGGTGGTTTCTAAGGAGGGGGATTGTAAGTGGTGGTTTCTAAGTAGGGGTTTGCAAGTGGTGGTTTCTAAGTAGGGGTTTGCAAGTGGTGGTTTCTAAGTAGGGGTTTGCAAGTGGTGGTTTCTAAGTAGGGGTTTGCAAGGGGTGGTCTCTAAGTAGGGATTTGCAAGTGGTGGTTTCTAAGTAGGGGTTTGCAAGTGGTGGTTTCTAAGGAGGGGTTTGCAAGGGGTGGTTTCTAAGTAGGGGTTTGCAAGGGGTGGTTTCTAAGTAGGGGGTTGCAAGTGGTGGTTTCTAAGTAGGGGTTTGCAAGGGGTGGTTTCTAAGTAGGGGTTTGCAAGTTGTTTCTAAGGAGGGGGATTGTAAGTGGTGGTTTCTAAGGAGGGGGATTGTAAGTGGTTTCTAAGTAGGGGTTTGCAAGTGGTGGTTTCTAAGTAGGGGTTTGCAAGTGCTGGTTTCTAAGTAGGGGTTTGCAAGGGATGGTTTCTAAGTAGGGGTTTGCAAGGGATGGTTTCTAAGTAGGGGTTTGCAAGGGATGGTTTCTAAGTAGAGGTTTGCAAGTGGTGGTTTCTAAGTAGGGGTTTGCAAGTGGTGGTTTCTAAGTAGGGGTTTGCAAGGAATGGTTTCTAAGTAGGGGTTTGCAAGGGATGGTTTCTAAGTAGGGGTTTGCAAGGGATGGTTTCTAAGTAGGGGTTTGCAAGTGGTGGTTTCTAAGTAGGGGTTTGCAAGGGGTGGTTTCTAAGTAGGGGTTTGCAAGTGGTGGTTTCTAAGTAGGGGTTTGCAAGTGGTGGTTTCTAAGTAGGGGTTTGCAAGTGGTGGTTTCTAAGTAGGGGTTTGCAAGGGATGGTTTCTAAGTAGGGGTTTGCAAGGGATGGTTTCTAAGTAGGGGTTTGCAAGGGATGGTTTCTAAGTAGGGGTTTGCAAGGGATGGTTTCTAAGTAGGGGTTTGCAAGGGGTGGTTTCTAAGTAGGGGTTTGCAAGGGGTGGTTTCTAAGTAGGGGTTTGCAAGGGGTGGTTTCTAAGTAGGGGTTTGCAAGGGGTGGTTTCTAAGTAGGGGTTTGCAAGTGGTGGTTTCTAAGTAGGGGTTTGCAAGTGGTGGTTTCTAAGTAGGGGTTTGCAAGTGGTTTCTAAGTAGGGGTTTGCAAGTGGTGGTTTCTAAGTAGGGGTTTGCAAGGGGTGGTTTCTAAGTAGGGGTTTGCAAGTGGTGGTTTCTAAGTAGGGGTTTGCAAGTGGTTTCTAAGTAGGGGTTTGCAAGTGGTGGTTTCTAAGTAGGGGTTTGCAAGGGGTGGTTTCTAAGTAGGGGTTTGCAAGGGGTGGTTTCTAAGTAGGGGTTTGCAAGGGGTGGTTTCTAAGTAGGGGTTTGCAAGTGGTGGTTTCTAAGGAGGGGGATTGTAAGTGGTGGTTTCTAGGGAGGGGGATTGTAAGTGGTGGTTTCTAAGGAGGGGGTTTGTAAGTGGTGGTTTCTAAGGAGGGGGATTTGTAAGTGGTGGTTTCTAAGGAGGGGGATTGTAAGTGGTGGTTTCTAAGGAGGGGGGTTGTAAGTGGTGGTTTCTAAGGAGGGGGATTGTAAGTGGTGGTTTCTAAGGAGGGGGACTGTAAGTGATGGTTTCTAAGGAGGGGGACTGTAAGTGATGGTTTCTAAGGAGGGGGACTGTAAGTGGTGGTTTCTAAGGAGGGGGTTTTCAAGTGGTGGTTTCTAAGTAAGGGTTTGCAAGGGTGGTTTCTAAGGAGGTGTTTGCAAGTGGTGGTTTCTAAGCAGGTGTTTGCAAGTGGTGGTTTCTAAGCAGGTGTTTGCAAGTGGTGGTTTCTAAGCAGGTGTTTGCAAGTGGTGGTTTCTAAGGGATTTGCAAGTGGTACTTTCTAAGTAGGGGTTTGCAAGTGGTTTCTAAGTAGGATTTGGAAGTGGGGGGTTCTAAGGGATTTGCAAGTGGTAGTTTCTAAGGAGGGTTTGCAAGTGGTGGTTTCTAAGCAGGGGTTTGCAAGGGGTGGTTTCTAAATGGGGTTTCTAAGGAGGGGGATTGTAAGTGGTGGTTTCTAAGGAGGGGGATTGTAAGTGGTGGTTTCTAAGGAGGGGGATTGTAAGTGGTGGTTTCTAAGGAGGGGGATTGTAAGTGGTGGTTTCTAAGGAGGGGGATTGTAAGTGGTGGTTTCTAAGGAGGGGGATTGTAAGTGGTGGTTTCTAAGGAGGGGGATTGTAAGTGGTGGTTTCTAAGGAGGGGGATTGTAAGTGGTGGTTTCTAAGGAGGGGGATTGTAAGTGGTTTCTAAGTAGGAGTTTGCAAGTGGTGGTTTCTAAGTAGGGGTTTGCAAGGGGTGGTTTCTAAGTAGGGGTTTGCAAGGGGTGGTTTCTAAGTAGGGGTTTGCAAGTGGTGGTTTCTAAGGAGGGTTTGCAAGTGGTTTCTAAGTAGGGTTTTGCAAGTGGTGGTTTCTAAGGAGGGGGTTTGTAAGTGGTGGTTTCTAAGTAGGGGTTTGCAAGTGGTGGTTTCTAAGTAGGGGTTTGCAAGTGGTGGTTTCTAAGTAGGGGTTTGCAAGTGGTGGTTTCTAAGTAGGGGTTTGCAAGGGGTGGTCTCTAAGTAGGGATTTGCAAGTGGTGGTTTCTAAGTAGGGGTTTGCAAGTGGTGGTTTCTAAGGAGGGGTTTGCAAGGGGTGGTTTCTAAGTAGGGGTTTGCAAGGGGTGGTTTCTAAGTAGGGGGTTGCAAGTGGTGGTTTCTAAGTAGGGGTTTGCAAGGGGTGGTTTCTAAGTAGGGGTTTGCAAGTTGTTTCTAAGGAGGGGGATTGTAAGTGGTGGTTTCTAAGGAGGGGGATTGTAAGTGGTTTCTAAGTAGGGGTTTGCAAGTGGTGGTTTCTAAGTAGGGGTTTGCAAGTGGTGGTTTCTAAGTAGGGGTTTGCAAGGGATGGTTTCTAAGTAGGGGTTTGCAAGGGATGGTTTCTAAGTAGGGGTTTGCAAGGGATGGTTTCTAAGTAGAGGTTTGCAAGTGGTGGTTTCTAAGTAGGGGTTTGCAAGTGGTGGTTTCTAAGTACGGGTTTGCAAGGAATGGTTTCTAAGTAGGGGTTTGCAAGGGATGGTTTCTAAGTAGGGGTTTGCAAGGGATGGTTTCTAAGTAGGGGTTTGCAAGTGGTGGTTTCTAAGTAGGGGTTTGCAAGGGGTGGTTTCTAAGTAGGGGTTTGCAAGTGGTGGTTTCTAAGTAGGGGTTTGCAAGTGGTGGTTTCTAAGTAGGGGTTTGCAAGTGCTGGTTTCTAAGTAGGGGTTTGCAAGGGATGGTTTCTAAGTAGGGGTTTGCAAGGGATGGTTTCTAAGTAGGGGTTTGCAAGGGATGGTTTCTAAGTAGGGGTTTGCAAGGGATGGTTTCTAAGTAGGGGTTTGCAAGGGGTGGTTTCTAAGTAGGGGTTTGCAAGGGGTGGTTTCTAAGTAGGGGTTTGCAAGGGGTGGTTTCTAAGTAGGGGTTTGCAAGGGGTGGTTTCTAAGTAGGGGTTTGCAAGTGGTGGTTTTTAAGTAGGGGTTTGCAAGTGGTGGTTTCTAAGTAGGGGTTTGCAAGTGGTTTCTAAGTAGGGGTTTGCAAGTGGTGGTTTCTAAGTAGGGGTTTGCAAGGGGTGGTTTCTAAGTAGGGGTTTGCAAGTGGTGGTTTCTAAGTAGGGGTTTGCAAGTGGTTTCTAAGTAGGGGTTTGCAAGTGGTGGTTTCTAAGTAGGGGTTTGCAAGGGGTGGTTTCTAAGTAGGGGTTTGCAAGGGGTGGTTTCTAAGTAGGGGTTTGCAAGGGGTGGTTTCTAAGTAGGGGTTTGCAAGTGGTGGTTTCTAAGTAGGGGTTTGCAAGTGGTGGTTTCTAAGAAGGGGTTTGCAAGGGGTGGTTTCTAAGTAGGGGTTTGCAAGTGGTGGTTTCTAAGTAGGGGTTTGCAAGGGGTGGTTTCTAAGTAGGGGTTTGCAAGGGGTGGTTTCTAAGTAGGGGTTTGCAAGTGGTTTCTAAGGAGGGGGATTGTAAGTGGTGGTTTCTAAGGAGGGGGATTGTAAGTGGTTTCTAAGTAGGGGTTTGCAAGTGGTGGTTTCTAAGTAGGGGTTTGCAAGTGGTGGTTTCTAAGTAGGGGTTTGCAAGGGATGGTTTCTAAGTAGGGGTTTGCAAGGGATGGTTTCTAAGTAGGGGTTTGCAAGGGATGGTTTCTAAGTAGAGGTTTGCAAGGGATGGTTTCTAAGTAGGGGTTTGCAAGGGATGGTTTTTAAGTAGGGGTTTGCAAGGGGTGGTTTCTAAGTAGGGGTTTGCAAGGGATGGTTTCTAAGTAGGGGTTTGCAAGGGATGGTTTCTAAGTAGGGGTTTGCAAGGGGTGGTTTCTAAGTAGGGGTTTGCAAGGGGTGGTTTCTAAGTAGGGGTTTGCAAGGAATGGTTTCTAAGTAGGGGGTTGCAAGGGGGGGTTTCTAAGGAGGGGTTTGCAAGTGGTGGTTTCTAAGTAGGGTTTGTAAGTGGTGATTTCTAAGTCCTAAGTGGCGGTTTCTAAGGGACTATAAGTGGCGGCTTCTAAGGGACTAAGTGGTGGTTTCTGATTCGAAGTGGCGATTTCCTAAGTGGCAGCTTTACATGGGTTCTTTGTGGCTATCTCTAAGGATTTTAAGTGGCTGTTTCTAGGGAGTTCTGAGTGGCGGATTCTAAGGGGTTATAAGTAATGTTTTATTCTTATTTTTATTTTTTTATTTATTTATTTATCTATTTATGAAGGCGTAACAATCGCAGCAAAAATCCCGATTTGGCGGTTTCTAAAGGGTTAAAAGTAATGTTTTATTCTTATTTTTATTTTTTATTTTTTTATTATTATTTTTTTTTATTATTATTTTTAAGGCGTAACAATCACAACAAAAATCGCGATTTCGGAATTACCAACTGAGGAGGAATCTACTTTTACTCGAAACGACATGGTTTACTCGTACAGCACTTTCACTCCTAATTTTGTGCTCATTTTCCCTCTCACTTCGTCTGTTTCACTTCACTTGTACAAGCGTCGGTTTTGTATGCGTGTGCGTGTTATAATAAGAAAATAATACTTGTTAATGCTGTGGATACTGATTGTTATTGTTATCAAATACTGATTGTTATCGTTGTGAATAGTGGTTGTATATGTTGTGAATACTGTTATTGTTGGAAATGTTAGTTGTTAATGTCAATACTGATTGTTGTTATTGTCAATAGGAATTGGTACCGTTGCCAATACTGATTGTTATTGTTGTAAATACCAATCGTTAATTATAAAACTTTATGTTGTTATCATCAATACTGATTGTTATTATTGCCAATACTAATCGTTACAGTCGTTAAAACTGATTGTTATTGTTATAAATATTACCTGTTAATGCTAATACTAACACTTACCATCATCAATACTGATTGCAACTATTACCAATATTCTATTATTTCTATTTATTTATTTATTTTTTATTTATTTATATCATTTTTTTGTCTTACATTACCTCATTACATTACAGTTGTTAAAACTGATTGTTATTGATATAAATATTACCAGTTAATGCTAATACTAACACTTACCATAATCAATACTGATTGCAACTATTATCAATATTCTATTATTTCTATTTCATCTACTTATTTATTCTTATTCTTTATCTATCTATTTTTTTATTATTATTTTGTCTTACATTACCTGCTGTACAGTGGTGGGTGCCGGGGCTGTCTTCCCTTGCGGTGACTTCCTTATGCTGTTGATTGGTAAGATTGGATCAGGATTCGAAAGATTGGATCAGGATTCGAGAGATTAGATATGATTCGATATCTGGGAGATTCTTTTGACGGTTAATGATTAGAGAAAGTGGCCTAATGATTAGTGATTATGGGGATGGAGTCTTTATCGTGGAATCTTTATTTATATCGTAGTTAATTCCTTATAAAAATAAGTTTGATGATTAGGGATAGACAGGATATGCTAATAAGCGATATGATACAGGCAATAGTTACGTTAATCATAATTCATATAATGATTTTAAGTACATTAAAAGATCTCTTATCATAAAGACATCGCCTAGACTACCACAGGACAAGGCTATCAACAAGATAATTTTATGAGAAACTTTATCAACAAAACCTCTTATCTGAAAGACCCCCTCATCAATAAAACCTTTTAATAATAAAACCTCTTATCTGAAAGACTTCTTATCTGAAAGACCTCTTATCTGAAAGACCTCTTATCTGAAAGACCTCTTATCTGAAAGACCTCTTATCTGAAAGACCTTATCTGAAAGACCTCTTATCTGAAAGACCTCTTATCTGAAAGACCTTATCTGAAAGACCTCTTATCTGAAAGACCTCTTATCTGAAAGACCTCTTATCTGAAAGACCTCTTATCTAAAGGACCTCTTATCTGAAAGACCTCTTATCTAAAGGACCTCTTATCTAAAAGACCTCTTATCTAAAAGACCTTATCAACATTTTTCCTCAAGAATTTACACCTTTCATCAGGCCTCTTATCAACAAACATCTTTATAAGAACCATCACCAAAAAGATCTTTTATCCACAAAACCCCTTATCGACATCATCTCATTTCTAAAACATCCCTTATCGGCAAAACCTCTTACCTAAAACAACCCTTATCTAAAACACCCTTTTTCATAAACGTCCCTTATCTTAATACACCCTTTATCAACATTACTTATCATAGCAGCTCGTATCAACAGCATCCCTTATCTTAAATCACCCCTTATCAACAAGACCCCTTACCTAGAACCCTTTTTCAAAATATTTCGTACAAAGACCCTTTATCTTAAAATACCCTTATCTTAAAACACCCCTCAAATGCCCTTCCCTAAAACACCCCATATCTTAAAATATCCCTTAATCTAAAACACCCTTACCTAAAATACCTCTTATCCACAAGACCCTTACCTTAAAATACCGATTACCCTAAAACGCCCCTTCTCTAAAACAACCCTTACCTTTAAACATCCCTTATCTAAAACAACCCTTACCTTAAAACAACCCTCACCTTAAAACACCCCTTACCTTAAAACAACCCTCACCTAAAACCACCCTTCCCTTAAAACACCCCTCACCTAAAACAACCCTTACCTTAAAAAAAAAAAACACCCAAAACAACCATTCCCTTAAAACAACCCTCACCTTAAAAAAAACCTTACCTTAAAAAAAAAAAAAAAAAAAAAACCAAAACAACCCTTACCTTAAAACAACCCTCACCTTAAAAAAAACCTTACCTTAAAAAAAAAAAAAAAAAAAAAAAAAACACCCAAACAACCCTTACCTTAAAACTAACCCTCACCTTAAAAAAAAACCTTACCTTAAAAAAAAAAAAAAAAAAAAACACCCAAAACAACACTTACCTTAAAACCCTCACCTAAACACCCCTCACCTTAAAACACCCCTCACCTACCCCCCCCCCCTCCCTAAGACACCCCTCATCCACAATACCCCTCAAAACAACCCTTATGGCCACTTACACAAGGACGACCCCGTACTCGAACAGCGTCAGGAGGGACAGGACGATGCACATGAACATCCACACGTCGACGGCCTTCACGTAGCTCGTCTCGGGGCTGATCTGCCTGTGGAGGGGGAAGGAGGGGGAAGGAGGGGGGGGAGAGGGATGGGGGGAAGGGAAGGAGGATGGGTGGAAAGGGGGGAGGGAAGGGGAGGGGAGGGGAGGGAAGGAAGGGGTGAGGTGGTGAGGGAAAGGAGGGGAGGGGGGATAGGAGAGAAGGATGGGTGGTGAGGGGATGGGGGGAAATGGAGAAGAGGGAAGGGAATGGGAGGAGGGGAGCGAGGGGGAGGGAAGGAAGGGGTGAGAGGAGGAGGGGATGGGGGGAGGGAGGGAGGGAGAGAGGGTGAGGGAAGGGAGAGAAGGGAAGGTGGTGAGGGGATGGGAGGGAATGAGGGGGAAAAGGGAGGGAGGGGTATGAAGGGGTGAGAGTGGAGGGGAAGAAAGGGGTGAGGTGGTGAGGGGAAGGAGGGGAAGGATGGGT
>NC_091549.1:4704039-4709039 GCF_042767895.1 Penaeus vannamei
TCACTCTTTCACTCACTCACTCACTCTTTCACTCATTCACTCACTCTTTCACTCGCTCATTCACTCTTTCGCTCGCTCACTCACTCTTTCGAGTATCTCACTCACTCACTCTTTCGAGTATCTCACTCACTCACTCTTTCGAGTATCTCACTCACTCACTCTTTCGAGTATCTCACTCACTCACTCTTTCGAGTATCTCACTCACTCACTCTTTCGAGTATCTCACTCACTCACTCTTTCATTCACTCACTCACTCTTTCACTCACTCATTCACTCACTCTTTCACTCACTCACTCACACTCACTCTTTCACTCACTCTCTCTCTCTCTCTCTCTCTCTCTCTCTCTCTCTCTCTCTCTCTCTCTCTCTCTCTCTCTCTCTCTCTCTTCCACTCACTCACTCACTCTTTCACTCTTTCACTCTTCCATTCACTCACTCTCTCTCTCGTTCTCTAATAATCAAGAACAACAATAAAAACGAGAATAACAAACTAAAAACAAAAATCCATAAAAAAACAAACCCGACAAAAAAAAAAACACAAAAAAACACCACAAAAACAAAACAAAGCAAAACAAAACAAAAAACAAAGACAACCCCCCAAAACACAACACCGCCCTCCTCTCTCACCGGGGATGCACTGGTAACACGCGCAGGACCCGTTGCCGTGGATGGGCCGAAACTCATACTCGTAGTTGTTGAGCTGGTTGCCCACGCGAGGGTCGACCACGAGCCCCGAGGGAAGCCAGCCGAGGCGGACTTCTTCGAGGGAGTACATGTCTGGGGAGAGGGAGGAGGGGAGAGAAAAAGAGGGGGGAGGGGGAGAGGGGGAGAAAAAGAGGGGAGAAGGGATGGGGGGGATGGGGATGGGGTGAGGGGAGAGTGGGGAGGGAGAGGGGAAGGGAAGGGGGATGGGAAGGGGGATGGGAAGGGGGGAGAGGGGAGGGGGGTGAGGAGGTGAGGGAGGGAGGGGAGAGAGGGGAGAGAGGGAGGTGAGGGAGGGTGAGAAAACAGATGGAAGGGGAGGGAGGGGGTCGGAAAGGGACAGGGAGTTGGGGAGGGGGAGAGGGGAAGGGGAGGGGAGAGGGGGATGGGAGGGCGATGGGGAGGGAAGGGGAAGGGGAGAGGAGAGGGTGATGGAAGAGGAAGGGAAGGGGGAAGGGGGAGAGGGTGAGGGGAAGGGGAGAGAGAAGATAGAGGGGGAGGGAGGAGGGTAGGAAGGGTAGATGAAAGACAAGAGCGAGGAAAAGAGAGGGGATGGCGTGGAGAAAAATAAAGAGGGAGGGAGGTAGGGAAGGAAGGAGGAAGGGAAGGAGGGAAGATGGGCGAGAGGGAAGGAAGGAGGCATAGATAAGTATAATGATCATTTTCTATACGCTCAATCTAATACAAATATCCATTTATACTTCCATACATGTCTCTATACAAACACAACAGTAATACAACAGGAATACAACAGGACTCACAGCTGAAGACATCCAGCCAGCACTCCTGCACGTCGAAAGGGTATCTGGAGTAAGCCCTGCTGCAGTCCAGCTCTATCTTCATCCTGAAATGGTGGTGATGATGATGGTGGTGAGGGTGGTGAGTGAGGGAGAGTGGTGGTGGTGGTTGTGGTGAGGAAGGAGAGAGATAGTGGTGTTGATGGGGGGAGGGGGCAATGATGGTGGTGATGGTGATGATTGATGATGATGATAATGATAATGATGATAATGATGATAATAATAATAATGATAATGATAATAATAATAATAATAATGATAATGATGACGATGATGATGATGATGATGATGATTGATGATATTGATAGTGATGATGATGATTGATGATTGATGATATTGATAGTGATGATGATGATTGATGATGATGATAGTGATGATGATTGATGATTGATGATGATTGATGATGATGATAGTGATAGTGATGATGATTGATGATGATGATGATTGATGATGATTGATGATTAATGATGCTGATGATGATTGATGCTGCTGCTGCTGATGATGATGATGATGATTGATGATGATTGATGATGATGATGATGATGATGATGATGATGATGATGATGATGATGATGATGATGATGATGATGATGATGATGATGATGATGATGATGATGATGGTGGTGATAACGTGATCGTAATAGTGGACCTCAATCGTTAACAAAGTGAACATAAAATGAAGCAACAAAATAAAATAAAAATCGTTAATACAAATTAACATCTTTAATTACTGGAAGCCTCGTATTCAATACAAAAAAAAAAAAAAAAAATAAACTAAATAAAATAAAATAAAATAAATTCAGGCCAAATCATAGAAACAAATGAAACAAAAACAAATTAAAACGGAACCAAAACAAAACGGATCGAACGAACCAGTTGAACATAAAAACAAATGAACAAAAAAATAATAAAACGAAGACAGAGGGACATATTACGTAATACACTAACTTACAAGATTCACATGAACCTGAACAACTTAACAAAAATACTCATGAAACCCTCGGATACTCAGCTTAAAAGGTTGTTACACACAAATACACTTTTCAGCATAGGCCTACTCTCACTCCTTTGTCAACAGCAACTGAGCTTGCCGGCCGAAAACAGCTGATTCTGACAGCTTACATTATTGGAACAATAAAAGACGTACGAATCAAATAAAATGATTAAGATTGTAATGGATTAAAACAAAGACGATGATGCTAATTTGTTAACAATAATGTAATAATTACCGGAGTGTTAAAATAAGCTAAAACTGTAGAAATGAAAACCCGTAATCAAAATAAACGTCAAAGAAAATGTGGGGCTCCCTAACAGGGGAAACTAAGGTAAAAGTGTCTCCCTCTCTCTCGGGTAAATTAAATGCTGATGGTATATATTTTCTAGAAATCTATATTTTGAACTTCCACACTTTTTTCGTGAATATGAAATATGATTTTCCAAATCACAGATTATATATCCTCAGTTGCATATTTCATAATATGAACGATAAATTCTTAGCCTGGTTTACATTGCTCTGATGATAATGAGAAAAAGTTCTTTGTTTGTTGTGTAAATTATTTAGAAGCTTGACACAGTTTTCGTGATTTTTTTCTCATTTGCCTTTTAAATTATATGTTCCTAGTGTACGTGTGTCGTATAAGAGAGAGGGAGGGAGGGAGGGAGGGATGGAGAGAGCGAGAGCGAGAGGGAGAGAGAAAGAGAGAGAGAGAGAGAGGGAGCGAGAGAGAGAGAGAGAGAGAGAGAGAGAGAGAGAGAGAGAGAGAGAGAGAGAGAGAGAGAGAGAGAGAGAGAGAGAGAGAGAGAGAGAGAGAGAGAGAGATTCAGTACACCTCAAGAAATTCAAACAGCACAGTATATTAGAATCGTGTGTCACGCAACTTTCATGTGTAAGAAATGTAATTTTCCTATTACCTTATCAATAAATGAACACACATCCACACCCGTACACAGAGACACACGTGTATGTCTCTCTCTCTCTCTCTCTCTCTCTCTCTCTCTCTCTCTCACACACACACACACTCATATATATGTGTGTTTGTGTGTTTGAGTGTGTGTGTGTGTGTGTGTGTGTGTGTCTGTATGTCTCTGTCTATATATATAGAGATATGTATATGCATATATATATATATATATATATATATATATATATATATATATATATATATATATGTACATATATATATATATGCATATATATATATATATATATATATATATATATATATATATATATATATATATATATATGTATGCATGTATGCATATATATATATACACGTATGTATGTATGAATGTATGTATGTATGTATACGTGTATACGTGTATATGTGTACATATATATATATATATATATATATATATATATATATATATATATATATATATGTATATATATATATATATATATTAATATTTATAACTGTATATTGGAAAATGATAATAACGACAACAATATGATGGTGATATAATGGATGTAATGATAAAGATGATGATAATGATGATGGTCATTCTTTATCACGATGAAAATGATAATATGAATGATAGTGATTATGGTAATAATGATATTTCAAAAATAGTAATGTAGGGATACTGATAATAAAATGACAATAGCAATAATACTATTAATAACAATAGTAGCAGTATACCAAATAATAGTGAAAGGAAAGGAAAACAAAAATAATTAAAACAGCAACATAAACAATAACAATAGCGACATTGCAGAAGAATATAAAATAGCAATAAATTCATATTACTTTTTTTCAAATACATCATAAACATTACAAGATTCTAAATCATTTCAAATACTACCAATTTTTTTAGAACTAAACTTTTTTATACTCGCGGTCCCTCTCTGTTTACACTCACACGGTCGATATAAATAAACTCTTATCCGACGAGAAGAGAACACCCTGAACTTGCTTCAGAATGTTCACTGTCCTGACACTCCTCACGTTGAAGAAATACGGATCTGGGAGCCACAGTTCTTCTAAAATAACTGGATGGACGTTTATGGTGATAATTTCTTCCTCTTCCGGTTCTCCTGCAGTTTCCCCTTGATATTCGTTTTCTTTGACGTCTCCCTCGCCATCTCCGTTTTCTTTGACGTCTCCCTCGTGATCTCCATTTTCTTCGACGTGACTTTCGTTTTTCTTCGGGAAGTTGAGGCGCCAGTCGGTCCACGTCACCCGGAAGAAAGTGTCGAGGATGACGGTCTGTCGGGACGGAAATGGGTGATTTTGGGGTGGTTTTAGGTGGCTGAAAATGGCTTTAGGTGACGCTCAGGGTGAATTGCGTTGATATTTGTAAGGCGATTTAAAAGGATTTTCGGTGAGGTACAGGGTGTTATTCGGTGGCTTGGAATGACTGTAAACTGATGGTTTTCGGCGATTTAAAGACATTTTAGGTAACTTGGGGGTGATTTTCAGGTGATTTGAGTAACTTAAGGAGATTCATTGTAGCTTGATATATTATTTTAGGTGAGTTGGGGGCGATTTTAGGTGT
>NC_091549.1:4716539-4721539 GCF_042767895.1 Penaeus vannamei
CTCTCTCTCTCTCTCTCTCTCTCTCTCTCTCTCTCTCTTTCCCTTTCCCTCTTTCTCTCCCTTTCTTTCTCTCTCTCCCTCCCTCCCTCTCTCCCTAATCCCTGTCCCTCCTCTCTGTACCCTTACACAACATAAAAGAAAAATCAACAGAAAAGGTAGAAAATAACATTTGAAAGTAATTATTATAAAAAAAAATTGGTCCCAATTTAAGAATCTTTGATTAATACAGTTTCTACGTGTTATGGCGAATGTCGTAGTTAATGTCTTTTTTTTTTTTTTTTTTTTGGAATTTCATAATGCGTGATAATCTATGAGGAAAAATGATTATGACTTATAAGAACTCAGATGAAAAAGGAAAGATGAAAAAGAAAATATATATACATCCATCCATACACACACACACACACACACACACACACACACACACACACACACACACACACACACACACACACACACACACACACACACACACACAGATTCGAGGTCGTACACCTTTTAAGGGTCCATAAAAAAGATCTAAAATTGGAGCGAACACTTTTTTCTTGCAATAATTACTATCTCTATTATTGATTTCTATTTACTTTTTTGGTAATTTCATTTTTATTTAATTTCGTGTAAGTATACATGAAGAGAAATTGGAAAGACGGAGGAAAAGAGAGAGAGAGAGAGAGAGAGAGAGAGAGGAGAGAGAGGGAGGGAGAGGGAGAGCGAGAGAGAGAGAGAGAGAGAGAGAGCGAGAACAAGAGAGGGAGAGGGAGAGGAGAGAGAGCGAGAGAGGAGAGAGAGAGAGGAGGAGAGAGAGAGAGAGAGAGAGGGAGGGAGCGAGAGGGAAAGAGAGAAGGAGGAAGAGAGAGAGAGAAAGAAAGAGAGAAAGAGAGGAAGAGAGGCAAACAGTCAGAAACAGAAACAATAACACACATACACACAAACAGTGAGACAGACAGACATACAGACAGAGACAGACAGAGAGATAACGTGTCTGTATAAATCGACTGCAGATCTCTATTAAGAACACATAAAACATCATTATCTAAACGTCAAGTTGTCATCATGATTTGTAGAACTCTCCCCCCCCCCCTCTCTCTCTCTCCCTTCCTCTCCCTCTCTCTTTTTTCCTCTCTCTCTCTCTCTCTCTCTCTCTCTCTCTCTCTCTCTCTCTCTCTCTCTCTCTCTCTCTCTCTCGCTCTCTCTCTCCCTCTCCCTCTCCCTCTCTCTCTCTCTCTCTCTCTCTCTCTCTCTCTCTCTCTCTCTCCCTCTCCCCCCCCCCCCCCATCTCTCTCTCTCTCTCTCCTCTCTCTCTCCCTCCCCCCCCCCCTTCTCTCTCTCTCTTTCTCTTTCTCTTTACGATATTCAATAAGAACTGGAAAAAAAATCCATCATAACTATTATCATAATTGCAGTTGGTTATTACGGTTCCATTGGTCATATCTGATGTTGATCTGTGATATTTACACAGTATTATTAACATTTGTCAATGTGTTTATCATTTGTATCGACTTTATGTTTCTCTATGTTTTTTTATGTTTCTTTTTTTGTGGTTCTTTCTTTGCTTTTTACTCTATTTTATTCTCTTTTCTATTCTCTTTCTGTTTCTTTATTTCCATGGTCTCTTTTCTTTATCATTATTAGTATTCTTTCCTTTAATTTCCTTCTTCCATTTTTTTCTGTTTTCTCCTTTTTTTTCTTTTTACTTCTCTCTTCTTGCTTCCTGTCCTTCTCTTCTTCATTATCATCTTTATTTCTCCGCTATTTTTCCTCCTCCACTTCATTCATTTTTAACTGTTCTCATCTTCTTCCTTCGTCTTCTTCTTCTTCTTCTTCTTCTACTTCTTCTCTTCCTCCTTCGTCTTCTTCTTCTTCTTCTACATCTCCTCTTCCTCCTTCGTCTTCTTCTTCTTCTTCTTCTTCTTCTACTACTACTTCTCCTCTTCTTCCTTCGTCTTCTTCTTCTTCTTGTACTCCTCCTCCATTCTCATTTTCTTCTTGTTTTCTTCTTTTCTCCATCTCTTCTTTCATCTCCTCCTCCGCCATCTTCTCTTTCTCCCTCTTCTCTCTCACTTTCTTTCCTTCTTCACTAATTCTTCATCTCCTCCTTCTCTCCCTCTTCCTCATCTCTCTTTCCCTCCCTCTTCTTACATGAAATGAAATAATTTATCCAATCAATAGTTTGAAATATGACCTTGTGTATATTCTTTCTCTCAAATGTATCCTGGTTTTATACTGACAGGAAAATGAAAATTAATTAAGAGAGTTATGAAAGTGTTATTCACAATGGCGATAGATGACATAATAGTAAAACTGATAACGGTGATTGTGAGAGTATCAATGATAACGATACAACGAATAAAAACTATTGCGTTATTTTCGATCGGTCTTATAGCTTTTTTTTATCTCAAAGAAAAGAAGAGAAGAGAAGAGAGAGAGAGAGAGAGAGAGAGAGAGAGAGAGAGAGAGAGAGAGAGAGAGAGAGAGAGAGAGAGAGAGAGAGAGGGGGGGGGGAGGGAGGAAGAGAAAGACAGGGAGAGAGAGAGAGAGATTGCCAGATAGACAGACAGATAGATAGATAGATAGATAGAGAGGGGGGAGATAATTAGATAAATAGATAGATAGAGAGAGAGAGAGAGAGAGAGACAGACAGACAGACAGACAGAGAGCATAATTCTCTGCATCATTATTTTCACGATCTATAATATCAAAACAAAAAGCTAAAATATATATAAAAAAAACCTTACCCATCAAAATTTACCCTAATACCTTTGATACAAAAATAATCTCCTTTCATAAATACATAAATTTTGTACTTTGAGTAACCAATAAACTATAAATAGACTGCTAAACATTTTCATAATATTTGTCAGCGGGAAGAACGGTTAGTCAAGTGATACTGGTCGGTTATGACAGAAAATATTTCAATAATTTACAAATGGGATTCCTTCTCTAAAACGCCTGTTCAATTAAACAAAATACGAATTCTTATTCGTGGATGATCTTGTATTAAAATAGAAAAGAAAATAATAAATAATATTTCTTTTCATCGTACTTATTGAAGAGTTTTTTTTTTTAGGTAGTCCGCGATAGAATCTAGTGGGAGTGAATAGCGGACTTTAGGATGGTTTGTGTTCTTTATTTATCTATTTATATTGTGACGGACACGTGGGTTGAAAATGTCTGAATGATTGATGAAATAAATCACAAAAAGGAACAGGTCTGCGGAAATGTGTGTGTGTGGGTGTGCTTGCGTGTGTGTGTGTGTGTATGTGTCTGTGTGCGTGTGTGCGTGTGTGTGCGTGTGTGTGTTTGCGTGTGTGTGTATGTGTGTGTGTATCCGTGTGTGTGCGTGTGTGCGTGTGTGTGTGTGCGTGTGTGTGTGTGTGTGCGTGTGTGTGTGTATGTATGTGTGTGTGTATGTATGTAAACGCGTGTACACACTCTAAAAATCTATGAAAGAACATGCGGTTATAAATAATCACATTAATGTCAATGCATTAGAGAAAAAGGATTTCAGATTTGCATTAGCACCATGTCGTATTAACGAGATGGAACCAGTTACTTTGTTATTACGCGTTATTAGCTTCATTAATAACACCTTCATTAATAACACCTTAGACTTCAAAAGCAAAAAAAAAAAAAAAAAAAAAAAAAAAAAAAAAAAAAAAAAAGTTTGACGTACCACTGCAAAAAAAAAAAAAAAAAAGAAAGAAAGAAAGAAAGAAAAAAAAAAGTTTGACGTACCACTGCAAAAAAAAAGAAAGAAAAAAAAATGACTACCACTGCAACAATAAGCTCGATCTCGCTACATAATGCAAATCGGATTAAATCATGCAGTCCTGGTTGACTACCTGCATGGTGCCACACGAGAAGGAGGGTAAATAATGAAAATTCGGTTAAATGTTGATTTTTCCATTTTTATCGGCTATTTTGATATTTTACGTTGAATTGCCCTCGAGGAATCATTTGTTATTTACACCTGGAATCATGTATTTATTTTATATCAGTATGTGATCAAGACTTTATAAATTCACGTGGGTTTAGACGTAATTTCAATATATTTTTCCTAGTGTGTGAATTAGATCTAAATCTAATACCTGATGTATGGTGTATTTACATCTATTCAAACATTCTGCTATCATGCTTCTATTAATTACCATTTATCATTCTGTTTCTGATTGTCTTTTCTTCTCCTATTTTGTTAATATTTAAAATCTATGTCATCGAGACTGAACTATTTATGTTATTTAGACTATTATTAATAAGGTTATAATTACTGCTATTACTACTATCATCATTATGTGGATTACTGCTCTTCCCACGATTCACTATCTATATCATTATCGTTATTGGTATTGCAATAATAATCCTCACACGCAATAATATGATAATTATTAGTTTTCAATTACAAATTTGCCTAAATCCTTGATCTTTATTTCTATGATTGTTATAATTATCATTATTGTTATTAGCATTATTATCATTAATGCTATCATTATTATTATTACTATCATTATCATTTTCATTATTATCCCTATCAATATCACTTTTATTATCATTATCATAATTGTACCATCATCATCCATCACGTTTTTTATTATCATTATTATCATAATCATTATCATCAGTACTAGTATCATTACCAGTATTATCATCATTATCATTACTTTTATCTTCGCAATCACCATTATCAGCACCAATATCAATGAAATCATCACCATTATTATCACCATCTTTATTGTCAATAGACCTTACTACCAACAAAAATATCCATTTAAACATATTTTAAGTTCCCCAGTTATTTTTCGTAAATCTTTTTCGTGCCTCTCTATACCTCTCACTTGTACATGTGAATCGATCTTAACAGATACACCCATCCATTGTTTATTTACAGGTTCACTTACACTGTCTGAGATACCTTGAGTTCATGCCGTTGGGTTCAACATTTCCAATAGATAAGTGACGTGTATAAAAAGTGAAGTGTTTTTTTTTTAAGAGTAGAAAGATGA
>NC_091549.1:4724039-4726539 GCF_042767895.1 Penaeus vannamei
TATAATTTATTAGATATATAATTTATTAAATATATAATTTATTAGATATATAACTCATTGAATACATAATTTATTAAATATATAATTTATTAAATATATAATTTATTAGATATATAATTTATTAAATATATAATTCATTAGATATATAATTTATTAAATATATAATTTATTAGATATATAATTTATTAGATATATAATTTATTAGATATATAATTTATTAGATATATAATTTATTAAATATATAATTTATTAGATACATAATTTATGAAATATATAATTTATTAGATATATAATTTATGAAATATATAATTTATTAGATACATAATTTATGAAATATATAATTTATTAGATATATAATTTATTAAGTATATAATTTATCAGATATTTAAGTTATTAGATATATAATTTATTAAATATATGATTTATTAAATATATAATTTATTAAATATATAATTTATTAGATATATAACTTATTAAATATATAATTTATTAAATATATAATTTATGAAATATATAATTTATTAGATATATAATTCATTGAATATATAATTTATTAGATATATAATTTAATAAATATATAATTTATTAGATATATAATTCATTGAATATATAATTTATTAGATATATAATTTATTCAATATATAATTTATTAAATATATAATTTATTAGACATATAATTTATTAGATATATAATTTATTAAATATATAATTTATTAGATATATTATTTATTAAATATATAATTTATTAGATATATAACTCATTGAATACATAATTTTTTATATATATATTTTATTAAATATATAATTTATTAGATATATAATTTATTAAATATATGATTTATTAGATATATAATTTATTAAATATATAATTTATTAAATATATAATGCACTAAATATATAATCTATTAAATATGTAATGCACTAAATATATAATTTATTAAATATATAATTTATTAAATATATAATGCACTAAATATATAATTTATTAAATATATAATGCACTAAATATATAATTTATTAAATATATAATTTATTAAATATATAATTTATTAAACATATAATTTATTAAATATATAATGCACTAAATATATAATTTAGTGCATTTTACAATGGAAGAAAGTTGAGCAGAATTAAGTTCAAGTTATCGTTGGTGTGGCCTTCTAACACAATTCAGGTTTTTTATGTGGCTCCTTGTAGAAATTAATTGCCCACCCCTGATCAAGGTAATAGGAATTTAAAAAAATCAATAAAATAATAAATTAAAAATAGGTAAATTACTAATAAAAAATCAATAAAAAAACAATAAAGCAAAAAAAAAAAAAAAACGTTCTTTCTATAAATACTTACTTGTACAACAGCTGCACTGGGTCTACATACTTGCCTTGTGCCACTTTAACCAAGGCCAAGGGAGGACTAATATAAAGACATGCAAGGTGTTTCGCCCCCTCCCCACCCCTTACTTACGACCTTCACAGTTTTCCCTTCTCCACTCCCTTCGTTTATCGTTTCCGCTCCTTCCCCTGTTTATCATTTGTCATCATGTCAATTAAGTTTAGAACGAGAGTGATTTTCTTTTAACCCTAAGGTGTCTGTCGTAAGGTATCAGCTTGAGTGCATTTAGGCAGATCTCCCTTGGCCAACTATTTGGTGGATTATGCTGTATATTCGATACTGGATGCCATTCTGATAGCGGGTAGCTTTGGTGGGGAGGACAGTCGAGGTAACAGTTGCGTTGTTACTACTTCAAAGCACGGGTTGTTTTGATAATGCCATAACAATGTGCCGTTAGACACGCACGCACACACACACACATACACACACACACACACACACACAATCCCATGACATCACAATCTTGGTGGATGTCCTTAGTCGATGGGTATTAGTTTCCGAATATTAGAAATGAAGATACTAAAGAGAAGTACTTCCATCCCTACATTTTATTTATTTCATATATCGAGCATTTATTTCATTCTACTTATTTAGATCAGCAGCTTGGATCAGCTGTAAGGAGCAATGTCCCTCGGGTATCACATACCTTCTTGAATGTCGATCAAAGTCAGCTGCGCCGGTGAATCGATCCCAAACACAAGGAATCCCGCATCTTTGTGCTCAGTCCAATGGCTTGGATCTCCCGCCACGTCGATAGATTATAAAAGTTGAAAAAGCAGTAACGAACTTCTCCGAACACAGATGAACACAGCTTGAGTAACTGCTGCTTCGAAAACCATGAACCGTTAAGCAAGGACATATTGGGGACAGGATTCACTAACACAATTGTAACGCATTTACCAGCAGTGGTCAGTTACCATCGCGTTTACCAGCGATGTTAAAGTGGGAGTTACGAAGAAAAGGTAATTTGTATCAACAGTGTTACAATCGTAAACTCGTCTCGTTCTAATGGATGATAACAGATAGCTCTAGTGAAGCATCGAGCGCCATACTTATTTTCTTTTTGGCTTCTTTGGCCAATCACATGACTTGACAACAGCGCGTTTTT
>NC_091549.1:4731539-4749039 GCF_042767895.1 Penaeus vannamei
AGAGCCAGCCTTTCATCCTTTCAGCACATCTCTCACACCTTGGGAAATGAAGAGAATGGGATAAAGAGAAGGAAAAGGAAAGGAGATAGAAGAAAGGAGCATCCAAAACTACGACGCGTGGGCTGAGGTCCAATGTCCTACAACCCGTTTACTTCACAGGCATATGTTGAAACTCTCTAAAAGTACATTATATTTCTTATGTTGCAATTCATTTTTAAGCATGGCTTTCTTTAATATTCTCAATCTTTTTCCAGATCAGTTCTTCCATCCACTCTCCGTCTTATCTATTTCAATTTTCTACATCATCAGTGTACAAGGAAGGAAGGACACTTTTTTTTTTGCATCATCAGTGTACAAAAAATAAGGACAATAACACTCAATTCTTAGCATAAAATTCTTGTGAAAATAGATTACAAAATCCCGCCCGCACGTAGACGAACGCAGATAGCGGTGCTCACAACAAAGGGATGGTAAATTTGGAGACTTTCTCTTTACAAAAATCTCGTTCTTTAATCTAACCTCAGTTCACCAAGACCTCTAAAAATAAATAAAAAAAGACAAATAAAAACAAAACACTTTGAAATGGCAGCACAAAAATGGACAATGGGTTTGCTGTTGGTGAATACAATTTTATTCACTGTAACATATTATTGCTGTTGCCGATAGAGAAATTAATATTTTAATTTAAGATAAATGTTTAAATACCAAATAAAAAATCTAGTCCTTCTTTGTCTTCGCTTTCGTTACCTGGTACAAACCTGAACTGCTGATAATCAGATTCGACATTCTTTGAAATCTGAGGATGCTTTTGCTGTTCCCTTTTGTCTGTTCAGCAATGACCCACTCTTTTTTGTCTGTTGGTCTACAAACACACACACACGCACACGCATTTCACAGGAAAATGCATCCACTCTTATCTTCGGTACGTCAATTAGCATCTCCCGTATATTCAAACATTTTATCATTCATTCATTTATTCTCTCTCTCTCTCTTTCTCTCCTTCCTTCGCAGGCAATCATTTTTTCTGTCTGTCTGTCTGTGACTATTTGTCCGTCTTCGTGTCTTTGCCCGTCTCTCGTCCACATCACAAAGACATGCGGCACGCGCTATGCGTTCATCCGACCTCCCAACATACGGCAACATGACCAGCAACATAATTACATTAGATACATGATAGGTGTATACATATACAAAGAATCACACTTCTTGCTTGGACTATTACACATCATACATGAGCATACAAAAGTCACGTAAAATGCTTGGTAAAGGCAAAAAAAGAAAGTTTTCTTTCTTTTCTATTTTTTTCGCTTCTTTTTAACTTTGATACAGTTGATAAAAAGTTGTATGCCGATCCAAGTCTTTGGTCTGTTAAAACCTGAACGTGGCAGTTAGAGTGACTGATGCCCTCCTATACTAAAAAGCTATATAAATAATGCCAGGAAGTATATTCTGTCGTGAATAAATTACTTAATTACAATAATGTAAGTGCTACACTCCAACGAACTATCGTTTTTTTCCAGTACAAATGGCCGTACACATTTTTTTCTTTCTCTCTCTAATCACAGCCCGAATCACAAAAATATATATATTGTTTTAACTGCCGATACAAATGATATGTTCACTAAGAACTGACTAAAGGCTCTGGTTGCGCGGCCGCTCTCTTGGCCATGGGGAGCTGGTCCGCCGAGTTCCCTTCTTGGGCCGGCGCGAGGTCCTCTCCCTTTGCCACCACTTCCATTTTCGCACTCTCTTCCTCATTGTCGGTGGCCTCCTTGGACCCTTCTCCGACCTCCATATGGACGTGGCCGTTGGTCAGCCTGGTTTCCTGGTCGTCCTCGAGGGGCTCCTGCTGCGCCTGGCTCTTTCCCTCTGTGGGGTCTTCGTGTGGGTCTACATCCATACTCTCCGTCTTGTCCTCGCTCGCACCCTCGTTCTCCGGTAGCGGCTCGTCTGGGAGAGACTTGGAGATGATGTCGGCGCTACACAGAGTACTCTCGCCCTGTACACTGGAGGCTGCCGAGTCCAGTCCGTCCGTAGCGAAAGGGTCGCTGGACTCCATCATCCCTGGTCCGCTGCGGATCTTGGCGCCGGGCCGGAGGGAAATCACGAAGTCGTTGGGCGCTTCCACGATGTCGCCCGAACGGAAGTTGACCTGGATTCCACTGGCGATGTGAGAGTCGGGCTCCTCTTCCTCCCCTGGGTTACTGATAATGGGTGGCTTGTACACGCCAGTGTCATGGGAGAAAATAAGGTACCTGTCCTCAACATTGCTTGCGTTCTTACTGTCCTGTAACTTGGGACCGTCGATTGCTTTGGATCCTGGTGGTACAATGGGGGCACTTAGGATCTCCTGACGGTCATGGCGCATGAATCCCTCAGGATGAACATACTTGAAGGGACGGAAATGGACCTTGGTATGCTCACGGATGAAGTTGGGCTGCGAGGCTGTGTAGTCACAGAAAGTGCACTTGTAGACACCATACCCACCATTGGCTTGGTGACGCAAACTGTGGCTATCCACTGCGTCGCGTCTGACATTAGCGTAAGGACAATACTGGCAGTAATAGACTCTCCTCTCCTTCTCATCTTCTTTGTTGGTTGGCTCCTTCACCCCCTTCTTGTTCTGTAAAAGGAGGTGCTGGCGCTCTGAAGTGGTTAGGTCAACATCATCCAGATTCTCTTTGTTGGACTCTTCCCCCCTGCTCTTGCTCGGTTTTTCTCCCTGGATGTTGTTTTCATTAGAGCTGATGATGGGCTCATACTTGGGGTCAATGTCCTCGGGTGGAGGGCCCTCACCATTCTGGGAGAGCATCCGCTCGTGGTATTTGTGGCGGTTAATGTGCATCATGAAATTGGCGTAGAATTTCACCGAGTAATCACATATGCGGCACCTGTACTTGTGATTCGAACCATGGAGATTGGAGTGAACATGGTACTGCTCTGTCTTCTCAAATGCTGAAGGGCACTTGTTACACTTGTACCTCTTTTCCCGTGATTTCCCTGTGACCTTGTCTATGTGCATTGGGTAGTACAATTTCGGGTCACCTACCCTCTTGGGGTCATCCTCTTCCACATCCTCTTTCTCTTTCGATGACTTGCTCTTCCCGCTGTACCCCTTGCTACTTCCTGATTCATTATTGGTGATTTTATCCTGCCCTTCCTTCTCCAGCTGTGTTTTCCGTCTCAGCAAGTCCACGCCAGACAGAGGAATCTGTTCTTCAACGTAATACTTGAACTGAGGCCGCCCACCACTTTCTGAAGCAATTGGTCTCAGGCCAATGAGCTTCAGTTTGATTGGTGGATGATATGAGTAGTCCCTCTCAGTGCTCTTCTTGGAAGGCTCTTCTGGGGGTGCTGGCTTTTCTCTCTCTGGGGCTTTGGGAGCTGGGGTTTCACTCGGAGTTGAGACAGGGACAGGTGCAGGTTTAGGAGAAGGAGCAGGATCAGGAGGAGGAGGAGGAGGAGGAGGTGGGGTAGGAGGAGGTGGTGGTTCTTTGGATGCTTTTTCTGCTTGTATGGTCTCATCATACTGACTGTGTAAGAGGTGGTGTTGTTGGAGATTTTCTTCTGTCTTGCCTGCATATGAACATCGCTGGCACTTGTGGGGGTTGTTGGCTCCATGGAGAGACTGATGGTACTGTAAGGTCAACAGCTTGGAGAATGATGCTGGACACTCATCACACATGTACTTGCTTGTAGGGGGAGGCTGTGGAACGGAGGTAGGAGGTGGGGATGCTGTGAATGGCCGAGAGTTGTTGGCCGACTCATGGCTGTCACCAGAAGTCTCCACAGATGTTTCGTGGGGGATCGTTAGCCCAGGAACCGGAGGATGAGTGGTAGCAGTTCGGTGCTGACCCATCATGGTGCGAGTACGTTGCTGGTACTCAGGTGTGTGCACCTTGAGATGTGCGAGGAGGTGAGCCTGCTGTCGTGCACCGTAGTTACAGTGATCACACTTATGAGGCAGGCTCGTTGTGTGGAACCGGGTGTGAATCTGAATCTCCTTCTCAAAGAAGAATCTAGCAGGGCACTGTTGGCAGTAGTAAATCACCTTCTCATCTGCTTTTCTTGCGGGCGCTGCACTAATCCCTGGTATCTCTGGGGTTTGCGGAGTCTCTGGGCGACTTGTACTTGCTCTTGTTGTGAGCTGTCTCAACTGGTCTTCATCTGAGAGGGATGGGTCAACAATGGCATGGCACTGTCCCATGGAGCCAGCATGTACCTTCATATGTGCTGACATAACACCGGCATTAACACTAACGTAAGAGCAATATGGACAATGTAAGCCACCGCTTTCTCTTGCTGAGTCAGTTTTGTGCATTTTCTCATGCTCTTGTATATTTGTTTTACGTAAATTGACATGTGGGCAATGCCTGCATTTGAACATTTTAAAGAAACGATTATCTCTAGACACCCAAACAAGTGGTATGTCATCTAAAACCATGGTACTCTGGTCTGTCAACTTGGGAAGCAAGGAGGAGTCTGTGACTGTGTTATCATCTCCTGTATTGCCACTTGCTGCCACATTGTTGACGGGTGTGATGGTAAGAGATGGAGAAGGAGAATTGGACCTGTCATCTGCCTGATTATTGTCATTAACGCTGCTCACCTCGATGCTGTCATCCAACACCGGATCCATTCCATGCACACGGATGTGCTGGGATAAGAGGTGGCGACGTGTTACATTGTAGGTGCAGTGAGGACAACGGAAAGGTAGACCTTTGGGCTTATGGAACTGGCGGTGATGCATCAGTTTCGCACGACTCCTGGTCTCAAAGGGACAGCTGTCACAGGCAAGGTTCCGAGATCCACTTCCAGGTTCCTCTTGCTGCAGAAAGAAAAAGGAAAAATTAGCTTGAGTCAAAGAATAGGAAAAGCTGGATTGAGATAAAGTATAAATGATGGGAAATCATATTCCTTCTCTGATCCAAACTCATGAGTAATAACAGTTTTATTTTGATCTCTGGGCGGATATTAAGATGTAAATTAATTAATCTAAATCACACCAATTCTTTAATTCTTATAATGAATTTTTATTCCTGCTTAAAAATACCCATAACAGATACAAAATTTACTGTAACTTGTTAACTGAAACTTACAGGCACTGGTGCAGGAGTGCTGGATACTTTGCTGGCAGCTTCGAGCACAGAGGCTGGCACTTCCATTCCGTGAACATTCAAGTGCTCAAAGAGCTCACTGTAAAGATGGATTTCTTTTAGAATGCGTTTGTATTACATGCGATAAACTTTAGGTACTATTATGGTTTTTAGACCAAGGTTTCAGTATCTTTTTAACAACAATTAATCCCCCAAAAATTAAACACTATGATAATTTTTTCATGTTCAAGCCTTTCCTCTTTTCTATTTCTTATTTTTTTGGGGTAGGAAAAAAATACGGGAAGGGGAGGAACAACAAATTTAAAAGGGGAAGAAGACGAAGAAGAAGAAAATTTGACGGGAAGCCTTTCCTTTCCTCCAACTCACCCTTTAGTGGGAACATAGAAAGGGCAGAACATGCACTTGAAGATGCAGTCTGGCCGCGAGGAATGGTAAACCACATGCGACCTCATCTCGCTGCGTTTCTTGCTGGAGAAAGGACACTGACGGCACTGGAACATTCGCGTGCTCTCATTGTACTCCATGTTTTCCGAATCCCCTGAAGAACAAGAACAGCTGATAAACAAGGCAATTCAAGGCATAAGGATTTTATTACATCATAACATTTTTCACTTCTCAAAAGTACCGGGCTAATTGTAAAGGAATTATTCACCACGTAATATTGGGGAAATTATTTGCATCATACTAAATTTAGTATTTCTCTCTCAAATTATTCTTTTCCTGATTAAAATAAGATTATAATACTCTTGGCACTGGGATTATACATAAATCTCAACCAATAAATAGAACATTTTCCATATGTATGAAAAAAAAAAAAAAAAGGAAAAATGAGAAAGGCCCACTTTATCTGTCTTGCATCTAGTATGTAACATTATCTCACAAAGTAGCACAGCAAAAAGACCATCTCTCTCATCTCATCTTTTGTCTGCACAAAGCAGACAAAATACCTATAATGAAATCTCTTACCATCAATAGACAAGAACAAAATGGACTTTTAAAATAAAAACTAATCACCCCATTTTTAACCCCGTAATCGGCAACTAACACCTTTATCTCAACTCAGACCTGTATTTTCTGCCCAAAATTGCACTATACCTGAGTTATCCTTTGAGTCTGGGGTCTGTCCCTCGCAGCGGCTGGTGATGCCACCTTGGCCTCCGTGACTGCTGTCAATGTGCAGCTGAAAGAGATGAGAAAAAGAGTTAGTAATTCCACTATGCAATGGAGCTGCTCATGCTGCGGACAACAAATGTTTTTGATGACAACTGACAGTTATTATTGTCACTGATGAGGACAATTGTAATTAGGAAAGCTAGGCCAAACTAGGAAAGGTAAATAAAATGAAACACTGATATACAATAAAATAATAATCAAAATATTACACTGAGATTGCAATGGGAAAAAAAGTCATACAGATAATGAAAAGGCTAATAGTTCAGATTTTTATTATCATCACCATCATTATCATATCATATAATCATATAACTGGTATCATTACCATCATCTTTTATAATTCATTATATATTTTTTGTCCCTGTAGTTTATGTCAATTTTGCTTTCAAATCTATGAAAATCTTAATACTACTTATGGTGTTACTCCCTCAAACTCAGAGCACTTAATCTAATTTACTAATTGTCATCGTCGTAATAATAGCAATAATACGTGAAATGACAAAAATAACAAAAGAACATTACTTCTAATGAAAAATGTCATAAAAATAAAAATATATAGGCAGATTTATCAATCACTTTCACCTTTTGTACGTTTCCTTAAGTCTACCTCGATTCCCATCAGCTATCACAAGACACACAAATGACTTGAAGACCTTGCGATCATCATATGAGTAAAGATGCATGGTATGGAATTCAAAATATATTTTCTAAATGATTGACAAATTATTTTCTATTTGTTTAGCTTTGATCCTCTAAAAGAGAAACAACCGTGCAAAGGTAATCTAGACTACATAATATATTGCCAGAATGAGAATAATTACATTTCTTTCATACACGGCAAAGGTTTTAATAATGATAATGATGACAATGACAATAACAGCAGCAGCAACAAAAGAACACCAAAAGAAAAAGAGATGAGAAGTAGAAGAATAATATTAATAAGAAAAAAGCCTTTATAATTTCAAATAATGTTTCTTTGTGATTTGTAAAGGCTTACTGAGGAACTAATTTTGCAACTTTAAATTACATATTTTGTATTTAAAGCACAAAAATGTCACAAGTAAGGTTTTTCATGCTAAATCACTTACATCTTCTGAAACAGATAATCAATAACTAAACACATAATTTCCTGAGAATCTATATGCTCATGAGGAGTATTATTTCAATCAATAATAAAGCAGTATATAATCTTTAGTCTCTCTGTGTACCTTATTTCATTGCCCATATTATCAAAAGTTTGCTAACTGACTGCATGGAGTGGAGAGTTATTAAATCTGAATTATAGATTTAGATCACAATATCAAGACAGCCTATATGACCATGACGGCAAGTTTGCCTCAGCCCGGCACACACCCAGATTTTCCTATGACAGCATGTTCATGTCATCTGCCTCTAAAATCAAATTTTTCATGATGTGATGGTCTTCTCATCTGGATTGTAGGGCTTAAAATATAACAAGATGACTTTGGATGGTAAATTTATCTTTGTCAAGTTGTAGGAGTCATAATCCTACTCATCATCAATATAATCATTACCTTTATCAAGATCTTTTAATTAATGCACCTCTTCTGTAATGGGCTATTCACTTTCTTTTTTAACCCACTATACTGTCTAAAGCAATCTTTTGTGAATTTTGTTGCACACAGATAGCCCGAGTAGCACACAAGTACTCAGGCAGAGTCTATGAATAAACCCAAAACGACCTGACCTGACCTGATTCCCTCATTTCTTGAATTTGTAGAATTTTTTTTTTCTAATTTTATCAATATCAATGCTTTCATAATTATCAGTACAATTATTAAATAATTATAAAAACATGAATAACAATAGAAAAAACAAACAAACACAAAATAAAATGAAAAGGACTATCAGTTTCTCTTGTGTTCACATTACAATGCATGGTTCTTTCCTACCTTTATAAACAACCAAAGACAAATGAATTCAAAATCAGAAGCACCATGAAATAAACACTTCTCAGACACCATTTACATGTGCATTATATACAGACACATGATTCTTCACAAATGCTCACCTGAACAGCCCTCTTGGTTCCAGCAGCATAACCACACACATCACACCGATGAACAGCATGGAGCAAGGAAACAGGTCCTCCTCGGCCATGAGCCAGTCGCACATGCTGAACAACAGTTTCACGCTCGCTGTCTCTGTTTTATCAGAAAGGGAGAAAGGGGATGAAGATTGGCTAGTTTATACTGGGAGAAAGAAAAGGTAATGGATTCTAATACTTCCTAATCATTATAAGAGAAATATGAAAGCAACAATGCCATTACACAATACTCAGGATTAAATACCAGGGCTACTTAGGCCTCAGAACAGTAATCTGATTTTGTTTAATAAAATCTTTGGCTCCCTTACCCACCCACTAACAATCACTTCATCTTTCTCATTTAATCAATCTACTAACCTACTCTACTTGATGCTAAGCAATTACAGCCATGTTAATACATATCCAGAGAAAAAGTGTGGATATGTATTATAAGCGCCAACTCTCTCCCTGGGTAATCCACTGGGTGTCAGCAATCAAGGCATGTGTGGACTTTCTACCACCTCTACTTAACAAGCTGCGGTTCCCCTACCAAGACACACAATGAATCCAGCTCAACATTATATGTACTTCTAGTGGTACATCACTTTGTAATACTTGAATCTTGTTTACTGGGTTGGAATTAGCAGTTGGGTAATATGCAATGTATCTCTTGAACTTTGGTGGTTATATGTAAGCAAACCGTGGGGCCTATTACCAAGCTAGTGCTGGGATCTCATTTTGATAACTTTTTTTGTCTTGAATGTTTCAGTGATTCAATTTCTTGGTTGTTTGTCCAGGTAATGTATATACATGATTTTATAATCTTTTATGAGGTTATGTATATACATATATTTTTTCTTTCTTGTTTTACAATACAAAATTTTCAGTGATTTTTTTTTTTTTACCTTTACCTTTACCTTTTCACCACTCAATGAGAACAAAGCTTCCATTCCACTCACCTTCCTTACCCATAAATCCTCTTTCCCTTAACCATAAACATTCCCATCCCTCTTTCTCTCCCCATTAACCCTAAACTTTTACCCATAACCTAAAAATCAAGCATCAATCCCTCGTCCAAGAATCCTTCCATCCCTTTCATTTTCCAATTTCTTCATACTTTTTTTTATTCTTACTTCTTTCATCCCACGATTCCCCTCAATCCCCTGTCACTCCCTCATCCAAGGATCCTTTCATCCCTTTCACCTTCCAATGTCATTTTACCCCTTTCGATTTTCATTTCCTTCACGATTCACTCACGCTCACCTGAAGTCGCACGAGTGGCACTTCCACTCCGGATTCCCCTCGTGATCCAGCACCATCTTGGCCACTTCTCTGCCATCTTCTCCTGTTGACGACACCGACACCTGCAACGACACAATACATGAGCTACGGCGCCTCTTGGGTTTTAAGGCTCTTTGTAGGGTAATCAGGTGAGAGTAAAAGGGAAGTGGATTGGGTGCTTTTAGTTCATACGTAAGGTGTGGGTTGTAAAAAGCAGGTGTGGATGGCTTGGGTTATATTATGTGAGATGAGTTTTTAGAATATGGGCAAATATTGATAAATAAAAAGAAAAGAGAGAAAGAAATCTATATGATCCAATAAATCTATAGCGTAGTTGAAATCATACACACATGTATTTGTATGTGTGGATATATATACACATAGGTATATATGAATATATATATATATATATATATATATATATATATATATATATATATATATATATATATATATATAATAAAAGTCAACAATCAATAGTAATTCATTGAATCTGTAGAATATCCAAATAACCTATCACACTTAAAAATTAAACATGCTAGAAAATACAATAAATCATACTAATAGGAGCAAAAACAGTAGTTACAGTCCTACCAATTAAAGAATATAATGATAATAAAACTGCTAGGATCCTACAACACACAACTGTCTAAGAAATGCCGCTTGTACTACAGTGATTCTCGACAAATGCGTTGGACCAGCACAAACTTCCTAACCAAGCCTTTGTACGGGAAATAATGTGTTCTATAAATCTTTAAAAAGAGGGTAAAAGGAACTACCTTATCTACATCTCTCTCAAGTGCTCAATTTATGCAAATATGTGTAGCTTATGTATATGACATATACAATGAGTGGGAGAGGGGGGGGGGGGGGAAATCTATATCATGAACATGTGTGTTGTCTGTAATTTCTTGTTCTTTTAATGCAAATTCTTAATTTACAATATAAATTAAGAATCTAACAACACAGAATTTTTTTGCGACAAATGTTTCCATGTGTGAATGAGGATAAATAATAAGTGGCAAGATGTACTGCCGATACTAAACATTTCAAAATAAAAATTTCAATGGGTTCTTTGTAACACCTTATAAATGTGCATGACAAGAGTTCTTCAAACTGAAATACAAATCAACACACCGAGATTTGTGGAGTTACTCGACTCTCATTCAAACCTGTTTTCCAAATACGCATTACCTTAAATCAGAAAAGTCATCCCAATCGACATATATTTTGGGGACAGAAGATTTTGGAAGAAAGAAAATTGGAGCTTAAACTACTATGCACTCTCCCAGCCGCCAAACACACACGATGACACACCCAAAAAGAATAATAAATTGGAAAAAGCACCAAAAAATAATAACAATAAAAAGATAAATGAGAAAGAAATAGTAAAAAAATAAATAAATAAATAGGATAAAAATGCTGATAATAATACATATAAAAATCTAATCCTACATAATAAAAAAAGGCTCAAGAAATGTAATACCATTTATTTCTGCCGTATGTACACTTTGAAGCGCTAATTTCTCCTACCTCTTGTACCCAGACAAGTCGTGGCCTGTGATGCCTGAGAGATGGAACAGCTACCAACCAACTTTCCATAGCTACTGACAAACTACGTTTTATTACTACTTAACCTGAGGTTGGGATACAAGCAATAGGTATGGTTGATTTAATCACTTGGTCGTTAGCTACTTTGAGGGAGGAGAAAGTAGTAATAACCACAACGGTAAGTTTCTGAGTACTCAATTTTTTTTTTTTTAACCTTAGGATAAGCAGGCACCTTGTCTACAGTGTCAATATTAAGGTTTAGCAGGCACCTTGTCTACAGTGTAAATTCTTTTGGATAAGCAGGCATCTGTTTTACAATGTCAAATTTTCAGGAATGAACTCACTGCTTTAATAGTAGTACTTTTTTTTATAGGATTAATAGGCATCAGGAGACTAACATTCGGTAAATCATATTTAGGATGGCCTACACAAAAAAAAAAAAAAGAAAAAAAAAATTATATATAAATAAATAAAAAATATACATAATTCAAAAGGCTTGACTGTTTTATGTACACGTTACAGAAAGAGTGTCCATTAACAATTGAGTCCTTTATTCATTGTTACTAAACAATTAATCTGTTCACTTTTCTGAAAATGTATTTATCCAGGTGGTCAAATATGTTGCATCTTTCTCCTTCAAAGTTCCTTGCAATAATTCAAAATCCTACACTATATTATATATATATATATATATATATATATATATATATATATATATATATATATACGAAAATATATATCATACTGCAATCTTTGAACCTTCTCATTCCATTATCATTCTTTAGAAATCCTCCTCAAATTCCTGTAAAAAAGCTCTGTTGGATACAATAGGACTAATCTAACAGTGATTCTCGTCCTGTCATCTATCTTTGTAAACTCAACCCCTATGCAATTACATACATAAACATGTGCATGTATGTATGTTAGTATGGATGTATATAGGAATGCATTTAGTTACATATAATGTTTGTCTACATTTATGTGTTTATATACATTATATATATATATATATATATATATATATATATATATATATATATATATATATATATATATATATAGTGTGAATTTATAAATACATATAGCTATATGTATGTATATGTATGTGTATATATATATGTGTGTATATGCATGTAAACATGTATGTATGTATGTATGCATGAATGTATATATGCATGTGTGTGCATATGCATGGATATGTGTGCATATATGCATAAGTATGTATGTATGTAAATGTATATATAATATACATACATACACACACACACACTTACATATATCTATTTATATTGACTTGCAACATCTACGAAATTGTGAATACAAAACAGCATCTTCAAGTAAGTGCATAGTTCAGGGGTGGGCAAACTGCGGCCCATGGGCTACATCCGCCCTGTTGGTCCTTTTAATCTGGCCTGCTGAAGATTGGCACAGAATTGTCCAAATTAACTCATATCAGAATTATGACAGATAGCTTAAACAATAAGTGGAAGGTTTTTTTCCGTCTGGGTTTTATTTTCATTTATGTCTGAGATGCACGTATTAACACAGTTATACCTTTTATAAGTCTGTCAGATTTTAAAAGCCAATGTGGCCCCTGAGCTAAAAAGTCTGACCACCCCTGGTATAAATGTTCCTTTAATGTAAATCAAAATTTAATCATACCCAGCTATAAATCCCTTAAACAAGAAAATATACTTACATATATAAAGCATATCAAATAAATATATGATCCTCCTTATAAGATGCATCAGAACATATATAACAAAATTATAACAAATAAACAAACACATAGCTATATACAAATACAACAAAAGCAAGCACATAAATATAACAGGACAACAAAAAACAACACGCTCAGACACGCGCGCACGCACACAAACTCACAGTGCAATATACAAGGTGAATTTCTAATGCAGCAACAGTGAAATGCAGCAGTGAAACAGGCAACAGCATTGTATATATATATATAGATATATATATATATAGAGGAGTGTAAAGAACTGTACAGACAAAACCTTAGGTGTCAAAAGGACTGACAACAGTGGAGGAAGCTACTGTATATCTTTTATTTTTTTTACCTGCTGCTGCACACCTGCCCCGGTCAAGTAGCTGAGCCACGCTATCAACCTCATCTGAAGTCACGCAAAGAGAGAGAGAGAGGGACACCAGTTCAGTTTCCGACGCAGATTTGTGGTTTTGCATCTTATCTGTTTTATTATTATTATCATTTTTTTCTCTGCTGCTGCTTTTCTTCTTCTCCTTCTTCCTTGAGGGCTGTCTTTTCTAATTATTATTATAGTTTTAAGATTCACCTTCAGACCTTCTTGCTGCTGAATGTGACTAGTGCTGAGTCACACAAGACAGAACTGGTCCACAAAGACTACACAAGAACTTAGTACTTCTATAACAGTAACATCTACAACCTTTGCATTCATATTCACACCTTCCTCACAACTGTTACAGCCAAAAGCACAAACCTCTGCATGATAAACTCTTGCATGCACAAATCACTGCTGATCATACAACCCTTTCACTGATATGAAAACTCATGCTTCAATTTACCTTTGCAAACACACTTGCATTCATCATCTCAAGCTCATGCTAACTGATGTATTCATTGCTGAACAAGTGGATAAAAACTTAAATTCACATACAGACACATTGTCGGAAAAAAGTCTACATATGTATGTATGTATGTATGCATGTGTAAATGTATAAATGTATATATAATATATATATATATATATATATATATATATATATATATATATATATATATATATATATATATATATATATATGTGTGTGTGTGTGTGTGTGTGTGTGTGTGTGTGTGTGTGTGTGTGTGTGTGTGTGTGTGTGTATTATATGTGTATATATAAATATATATATTAAATAAACACTGAAAAATTCAGCTAAACACGAAGACATGCTCAAACATGTGCACAAGCATCTCTCACTCATTCTCACACACTCACGTAAACACAAACACACACATACACACTCTATCTCAGCAACAGAAACATACCCATAAAAAAAGATATATGAGCATATTCTTCTATCAACAAACAGACATATCAATCTATCTAACTGTCTCTATCTTACTGATTCTTCCATACACGTCAATACCATTCACACACATGTGCATTCACATTGACATGCTGTTATATCACTATACAAGAAGAGACACGAGTTTAGCAAACATAAAAGGCTATTATAATATAAGACATGGCATGCTGTGCTTCAAAATAGATAAACAGATAAATAAATTAAAAAAAAGTAAATGAGCAAATGAGTATATAACCCAATATTATATAATAATGCCAAAAATAAAAAAACTAAGAAATATGGATTGTGTTAACAAAATGTACACTGCATCAGATAATAATGACATAAGATTAATAGCTAAAATCACATCAGTATTTTCAATATTTTTTGTACTCACTGGCTTTTGTGCTAAGTAAACTCCATATTACAATTTCTTTGTATGTTCTTCTTATATATATATTGATAAGAATAAAATAAATAAATAAGTAAATAAATAAATAAATAAATAAATAAATAAATAAAAAGTAAAGGGGGGACTGAATGAATTGTGGATATATTTTGTTTTACAGAAAAGCTAAAAACATAAGAAAATTAATTTAAAAAATCACCTGTCATTGATTTTTACTACAATGATTTGGGGGGGTTCTGATTATTGTTGTTTCTGACTTCAGTTTACATTTTTCCTACAACTATAACAAAATAATCTTATACATCCATAAATGTCTTCTCTAAATCATGAATGTCTGACTTCTGAGGAATCTTCACTGGCTAAAAGATAAAATTGGGAAAGGAGGGACATCAGACTACATTTTGTCCCTACACTAAACATCAACCATACAAAGCCTTTTCTCTCTCTAAAGTGTGAAATAAACTAGGCTTTAATCGAAGGATTCTGCTCCGCCTACCGTGACACTCCTAAAAAAATCAAGCTTGAATATCCTACTGGCATACTTCACTTCCATCATATTATAAGACTGGTCATAATCATCCTTTACCATTATCCATTTATAAAAATGTTTTTAATGTGGCTATTTAGTCGACATACTGTTCTCACATTTAACGAAAGAAAATAGTGGATGATTCCCAAAGCCGTCCTGCCCAGGCTACTCCAATTGAATTTTATGTGGGAGGATAAGCTAGGGAGCCTAAACCCGCTACTTTCATGCTAGAATTCAGTTTCTCTTTTATCACAAATATAAGAGCTAAATCAAACGTGCTAATTCTGACCTGTATGTATGTCTATGCACACAAGCTCACGGCACTAATTTTCTTTGGATAACGGAAGAAACAGGCAGTGCTGTGAAATAATCCGTTAAATTCATTATTCCCAAATTTATCACAGAAAGCACAAATTCCTTTTCTGAACTAATCTCCTCATTCATATAGTAATGCAAATTCACTTAAGCAATTTTCTTCTCTCTCTGATATTGAAAAACGTAACACTTGAATTCACCGCAAAAAACCTGCTCTCTATTAATTTATAATCTTCAAGAAATTGAAAAAAAAAAAAAAATAAATAAATAAATAAATAAATAAATAAAAAAATAAATAAATAAATAAAATAAAAGTCCTACATCTAAAACAAATTTAGCCATGATGCTACATGCAAGTATATAATACTGCTGCTGGGGAAAATATCCTCCCATTCCATGACATACATTTTCCTTGAGAGCTTGCAATTCTCGAGCGAGGTTAGTTGGCGATTTTAGCATCACACACATGTAATAACAACCAAAGATAAAAAACAAAAAATAACAAAATAATAACCAAGTATCCAGAAGTCCATGCTCTTCCTATTAGTCTGGCAGTCACGAAGACACAGCAAGGTTAATGGCAAGCATATCCATTGAGGAGCAATTCAGGACTGGCTCAGGAGAGTAAACCAAACTCAGCAAATCTCATGAATGAAACAAATTATTGAATAAATAAGCAAATAAATAAGTAAATAATAACTGAAAAAATAAGCATGAACCCAGCATAGGGGAGATAAGTGAGAGGTAAGAAGAAAAAGAGAAAGAGAAAAAGAGAAGGAGAGACTGGAAAAGGAAGTGGACAAGAGAAGAGAGGAGTAGACAGAGAGACTGGAAAAGGAAGTGAAGATTAGAAGAGAGAGGAGAGGAGAGTAGAGAGAAGAGAAGAAGACAAATGAAAACGGAGAGTACACAGTCATAGGAAGAGACCAGGAGAGGACCCATCCCAATACCTTTATTCATCAAATAATAAAAAATAGGTACCACCATTCTCCCCACAAGCTACCCAACCAGCCCCGTCTCCCTCTTTGGAAAGTCGGGACACCGGAGCCACCTCCCCGCCTGCCAGAACAATCAACGTTCTACCTGCCTGCCTGCGCGAGACACACCTGAACGTCCAGCTCCCTCTCACCTGGTGTGACACTGTGTCCTGCCTGTCCTTCTCCTCAGAGGCATCGGAGCCCCCCTGCTCTTGCTGTTGCTTCTTAAGCCTACTTATGTTGGTGGAGCCCGATGCAAGCAGCTGAAGGGTCTCCAGGCTGGTATTGACTGCCCCCTGCAACACCATACTGTCATTGCATCGAGTCATAGCGGCACAACATGGGTTGATTGCTCTCCTCTCTATCAATTCAACGTGATTCTATTTCATCATCTTTTAAATGTCTTATCTCTTTCTCTTTTAAAGTGTGCAAACTGGTCATTCGGTCATGCGTTTTCCCTTCTTAAGACTACGCTAGAGGTGATAACAGTGAGAAGAATGAAATCAAATAATAGCTGCAGTAAACCTAATACAAAAAAAATAAATTCATAACAATAATGACAGTGAAACAAATAAAAAATAATAAAATAAAAAAATCAGTTAAATAACACAATTACAAAGAATCATACATACACATAGATACACACACGCACACACATACACAAACATAAATACATAAACATGTAAATGCATGCATGCATACATACTTATACATGCATGTATTTATTTTATATATATTCATATATATATATATATATATATATATATATATATTTATATATATATGTATGTATATATTAATGTATGTATATATGTATATATGTATGTATATATGTATATATGTATATATATATGAGTACACATGTGTAAAAAAAAAAAAAAAAAAATATATATATATATATATATATAATATATATTATATATATAATATATATATATATAAATATGTATAAAATTATATATATATATATATATATATATATATATATATATATAAAATATATATATATACATATATATATAAATATATATATATATACATATATATTTATAT
>NC_091549.1:4754039-4756539 GCF_042767895.1 Penaeus vannamei
AGCAATCATACTTTTCATAATTCTTTTCTCCTGTCTCATCTGTGATAATAACCTGAGCCCCTTGATGACTGTTGTCCCTGGAGGTTTTCAGCTTTATGTGCTTGGTGATGTCCCAGCGCCAGTTAGACTTATAACCACACTCAGAGCAATTGTAAGGTTTCTTGTTGAAGTGTCCCACAATGTGCACATGAAATCGGGAAGCGGTAGTAGCCCAGAAACTACATTGAGGACACCTATAGACTCTCTTGCTGTAATAATGGTTACCCTGAGGAGAAGGACTCTCAATGTAATCAAGAGGATCATCAGAAATAGACAGACCTCTCTTTCCTGAATCTTTCTGGAGATCCTCTGCTGATAAATTCTTGTGGTCTTTCAAGTCAGCTTCCATGTCCTCCTTGATCTTGCTCCCTTCTGCATTCTGCTCAGCATCTTCCTGTACCTGGAAGTTGTTCCATACAAACACTCGATTTTCCATTGGGTGTTTATCTTCCTCATACTTATCATCTCCATCTTGCGTCACACTGTTGCTCCTGGTTTGTCGAACATCTAAGTTATCGTTACTGTCTTTACTGTCTTCATCTCTGTCTGCCTGTAGATCCCCACTGTCATCCATATCATCTCCCCTGAAACCACTTGGGCGTCTTCCAGAGTCTGTTATCTGATTTTTGCGAGCTTCAGGACACAGTTTCAGGTGAGTTATGAGGTCATCGGTGGTTTTGCATCTGTGACGGCAGAACTGGCACCTTGTGGAGAGGGAAGCTGAAGCGTAAATATTCTTTGCACTAAGATGTAGTTTCTGATGCCTGACAGACTCTGACAAGCACTTTGACTCGTGTCCACAAAACTGACACACCAAATTCTGTACATTTGAGGTAGGAATCTTCTCCTGCAACTTCTCAAAGAATGACTGTCCTTTCTTCTTCCCATGGTCTTTTGATGGAGACTCCTTTGAATCAGAGGAATGTTCCCCAATAGGTTCATCAAGCATATCTGGACTATTTCTACCAGAGGTGTTGTCATCCATCTTACTCTCTCCATTTGAAAGATCTTCTTCTTTCAGTTTTTCTTCATTGATGGCAACAGCAGCATTGATTTCTTCAAGGGCTTCCATGACAACATTCTCTTCCTTCTCTTCCTCATCATCCCTGAGACTCTGAGGGAATCGCAGAATTTCACTGAGCACATCATCACTGGAAGTTATGCTGTGCTTGAGACTCTTTGCAATCTTCATTGACTTGTAGGCCTTCATGCTTTTCTTGGCCTTCTTGGAGATTTCTGACTTTGGCATTGGTATGCTGTGGATTTTCTTTTCATGTCGTGATATCTCATTCTTGAAGGCTGCCTTGAAGGGACAATAATGGCACTTGAAAGTCTTGATGTAAACATTACCATGTCTATGCACTACATCATCTGGGTGAATGAAATCTTCCTCAAAGTTATGCCTCTCATTCAGCTCTTGGAAGAAAGTATCTTTTGACTTTGGTAACTTCATCTTCTTAAGTGTTATCTTAATCTTAGGTTTCTTCTTCCTAGGTTCCCCGTCCTCATCTTTGCTATCATCTGCAGCTAAATGAGAATCATCATGGTTGCCCATGTCAATGTTGGATACACGGAAACTGTTGTTACCATTGTGGTGTCCCTGAGAACTGTCTCCGTTGCCTGGGGATGATGGGGAACCAAAACCAGGCAAAATGAGGGCGTCTGGGTGCTCGTCTCTTTCCATGCGCAGCAGTTCTAGCTCCTGGTCATCTGACGTGCAATCTGCCGGGTCACTTATGCCAATGGTACGCCTCATCTCCCGCTCCCTGATCTGTTCTGCCGTTAAGTGGTGATTTGATATGTGAACTGTAAGGCTTTGTTTGATTTGAGCAGTAAAATTACAAAGATGGCACTTATATTCCCCACAGTCCTCCACATGGTTCTTCATGTGTCGATCTAAATTCCATCTGTATGGTGTCCTGAAATCACAATATTCGCACTTGAGTATTGGTAATTGATGGTATTTCATATGCTTAGTATACCGGCCTTTGAGATGCGTGACATAATTGCATTTCACACAACGGAAGAACCGTCTCTTCAGGTGGTATGAGGTCTCATGTCTGTTTAAAAGTTTGCGACTTCTGCAACTATAGTCACACTGTTCACAGAAATAGAGTTTCCTGTCGTCTCCTTTCACAGGCGAATCGTCCATCTCTAAATCATCGTCTTCATATTCATCCATTCCCTCCCAGGTATCATGTGTGGACTCTGAACTTCTTGGTGACTTTCCAGGGGAACTTCTGGATGATTTCCCCGGAGAAACACTCTCCCTTGCAGACTTTGAGGGTGACATCTTAACACGAGATGACTTATGGCTTTTATATGGGCTGCTTCCAGACTCTTGACGTTTGATCTTCAGTTTGTGAACCATCCGCGCATGGCGAATTAGTTTTTGCTGGTTCTTGGAAGCATATATACAGCGTGGACATTCAAAGACTTTCATGCGCTCCCCATGCTCATC
>NC_091549.1:4776539-4779843 GCF_042767895.1 Penaeus vannamei
TAATTCTCATTATCATTATTATTATCATTATTATTATCATTCTTATTCTTATTCTTATTCTTATTCTCATTATTATTATTATTATTATCATTATTCTCATTATTATTATTAATGTTATTAATTATTATTATTGTTCTCACTATTATTATTATTATTCTCATCATTATTGTTATTCTCACTATTATTATTATTATCATTCTCATTATTATTATTGTTATTATTATTGTCATCATTGTTATTATTATTATTATTATTACTATTATTATTATTCTCATCATCATTATTATCATTATTATCATCATTATTATTATAATCATTATTATTATTTGGTGTTGTTTTTGTCATTATTATTGTAATTGGTTTGATCATTGTTTCATGTCTCTTGCACTCTTATTATTAATGTTTTGTTTATATTGTTGTTGTTTTGTTTTTATCATTGTTTTCATTGGGTCACTTTCACTGTTCTTATTATTGTTTTGTACTTGTTTTGTCATTGTAGTTGCTGTTGTTATTCTTATTGTGATTATTTTTATTCCTATTGTTATTAATGTTTTTGCTATTGTAAATGTTTTTATTATTGATGATATGCTTGCTTTTAATTGTTGATATTATTATTTTTATATTTCTTAGTGTTGTCATTATTATTATTATTGTTATTATCATTATAATGATAATAGCAATAATAATAATAATGATAATTATAACAATGGTAAGAATTGTTAGCGTTATTATTACTAATACAATTATCGTTATTATTATAATTATCATTATCATTATTAATATTATTGTTACTAAAATAATAAACAAATAAATGTATATAATATCTCTCTATCTGATAGATAAACATTTATCTATCTATCTAACCGGCAGATATGCATTTCTAGACTGATAGGCATACATTCATTTTAATGTGTATATTGAATATTCTTTGGGTTTTAAGAAACCGGCCGATAAGCTATTATCATTATTATTACTATCATAATTATTATTATTATTATTGTAATTCTTATCATTATTATTACTATCATCATTATTCCTATTATTATTATTATCATTATTCCTATTCTTATTATCATTATTCCTATTATCATTATCATTATTCCTATTATCATTATCATTATTCCTATTATTATTATCATTATTGCTATTATTATTATCATTATTCCTATTATCATTATTATCATTATTCCTATTATTATTATCATTATTCCCATTACTATTATCATTCTTCTTCTTCATTATTATTATCATTCTCATTCTTATCATTATTACTTATTATCATTATTCCTATTATTATTATCATTCTTCTTCTTATTATTATTATTATCATTCTTATCATTATTATCATCATTATCATTATTACCATCTAAGCGCGCTATTCCGAATCCTACACCGATGGTTCGAGATTAATTAATAGGAAGATCGTGCATTCGGGGCGACGATCACCTCCTGTCCAAAGTCCTTCGAGGGATTCCACATTCTTTGTCCTTGCGAGGAGCTGTAAGGAGTTGTGATGTAAAATGGGATCATTGCCATCAGATTAATGATATTATTGTTATTGTCATGATCATTATTATCATTATCTTAATGATTATTATTTTTTTACTATTATTATTGTTCTTTGTTATAATCAAATTTATGATGATTATAGTCATATTTAACACTGTTATTAATATCAATATTGATATATAATTACTATAATCAAATCTAATATTATTTTATTTTACCTCTTTTCATCATTATTAAGAATTAATTATTATTATAATATTTATAGATGTCACTTTTGTTTCGTTTGAAACATTAAATTTACGTTGAAGGACGGGACTTAAATTCCATATGACTGCGTACTTGAAATCACACCGCTTTCGTGTAAAATGGGCGATAATTGGCAATACAAATGTCAATGAACCACACACACATACACAGAAAGCGATAGAGACAGATAGACAGACAGATAGATAAATAGAGAAAGAGCTAGAAATAGAGATAAATAGATAGATAGAAAGAGAGAAAGAAAGAGAAGGTGCTTGAAGAAAAAAGAAAGAGAATAGGAGAGGGGAAACGGAGTGAACGAGGAGAGGAACAACCGATGGGTAAAGATAAAGGGAGGGTGAAGCGAAAGGGAGAAGGAGGAGGGGTGATAAAGGGAGAAGGAAGGAGATATAAAAGAGGAGAAACGTGTGTCTCTCTGTCATTTGTTATGAATTTCCACGAATCGCTTTTGTTGTTATTGCAGTGACTCTCTTTATCCATCGTTCTCTCGTATCTCTCTTTTTGTTCTTTGGATTATTTGATATTTTTCTTTCCCTCTCTTCTGTTCCTTCTTTTACCCCTACGTTATTTCTTTATTTTTTTTCTTTTCTTTTTCTTCCTCGTCCTCAAATTCTTCGAGTTCTTCTAATTCTCTTTCTTATTTTTTTTCTTTTCTTCTTTCCCTGATCATCATTATTATTCATCTTCCTTGTGTATTGTCTTCTAATGTTTCTCTTCTTCTTTTTCTATTTTTTTTATTGCTTCCGTTATTATCTAATTCTTCTTCTTCTTCTCCTCCTTCTTCGTCTCCGTGTTATACTTTGACTTATTATTTGTCGTCTAATTCTTCTTCTTCTGTATATTCCTCCTCTCGATCCATTTTCTCCTTTGCCTCTTCTTCTTCATATTCCTCCTCATTCTCATCATCGTATTCTTCTTCTTCTTCTTCTCCTTCTCCTCTTTCTACTCATCCTCATTCTTCTTCTTCTTCTTCTTCTTCTTATCCTCATCCTCATCCTCATCCTCATTCATCTTCTTTTTCTCCTTCTTCTCCTTCTTCTCCTACTCCCTCTTCTTCTTTTTCCTCTATTTCTTCTTCGTCTTTTTCTTGTCTCCTTCTTCGTCTTTTTCCTTATTATTTTTATTTTCATTATAATAATTATCATTGTAGCATTATTGTTAAAATCATAATGATATTATCATTATCTAAACCAATATTACTTTTAACATTAACAACATTATTATCAGTATTTTTATTGTTAGTATTATTATCATTATTACTCTCATTATTACCATTATCATTATTACCATTATCATTATTATCATTATCATTATTATTATTATTATCATCATCATTATTATTATCATTATAATAATAATAATGATTATTATTTTGTTGTTGTTATCATATTTTTATATTATTTTCATCTTATCTATATTATTATTATTACATTGTTGTTATTTCTTATTTATGGTGATTTTTTAATTCATAGAGATATTTTTATTTTTATTTTTTACTCTCATTCCCATTCTTATTCTTGTTATTCTGTAT
>NC_091549.1:4790343-4792843 GCF_042767895.1 Penaeus vannamei
GGAGAGAGGGAGAGAGGGAGAGAGAGAAGGAGAAAGAGAGGGAGACAGAGAGAGAGGGAGACATAGAGGGAGAGAGGGAGAGAGAGAGAGACGGAGAGGGGAGAGATAGACAGATAGAGAGTGAGAGAGAAAGAGAGAAAGAGAGAGGAGAGAGAGAGAGAGAGAGAGAGAGAGAGAGAGAGAGAGAGAGAGAGAGAGAGAGAGAGAGAGAGAGAGAGAGAGAGAGAGAGGGGGGGGGGGGCAGACATACAGATAAATAAAGCAGGGGGGCGACAGATAGACGGATAGATTGACAAATAAGTAGATAGATAGATAAAGATATATATATATATATAGATAGATAGAGAGAGAGAGAGAATGGAGGCAAACAGACAGATAAATTGATAGACAGATAAACAGAGCAAGAGAGAGTGAGCAGCAGAGGAAGACAAAGAGAAATCCCCCCCTGAAGAGAGACCTGCAAGAGACACCAGCCAGTCAGGGCCTGAAATCGATCGAGAACGCTGCTTAAGCAAGTGATGGATTATCGTTCGCTAAACAGCCGAGGAAAAATGAAGCTTCCTCCTCGCCTGTGACAGCACTTGAGCAGAACCCCGCGCCGGGACGTGGAAATTGGAAGGCAAACGGGAGCCGGACGCAAACACATTCCGAGCGGCCATGGTCACTAAGGAAACGACCCAGACACGATGGAGCGAGACCCACGGCGAGGCAAAGAGTGCCGCATGCAGGGCGACCGCGACGGCGGGGAGGCGGAGGAGCCGAGCCGGAGGGAGCGGGGGACGGGGAGAGAGGGAGAGGGAGTCGCAGCAGCGTGCCGGCACACCCCAGGCCTGGTACAGCGACCCGGAGGGGTTGAAGAGCGTGGCTGAGGGCGGCACCAGCTCACCACGTGACGGGCTTCCGGTCATGGCAGATCACAGCGGCAGCGGCGGCGGAGGAGGATGCGGGAGACGCAGGAATGGAGTGGGCGCCGAACGGAAGGCCGCGTGGAGCTCCTGTCCTGCGCGGCGGATCTGCATCGCTGGTTATTTTTATCACGCGATGACGTCCCTTGTTCCTTGCGGGTCCTGCTTGTCCCTCAGGCCACCGCGGGGAAGGAAAGGCGAGCAGCAAAGCGGCCGGGCCTCGGATCATGCGGTGGAGCATGTGGCAGTCACCTCAAGGCCTGTCTGTGTGTCTGTGTGTCTCGGGGCTGGTTGGCTGGCACACCCACGGTCACAGCGGACATTGATCCTGACTCAGCCCGGCCTGGTGGACTAACAACTTGAGGGACAGCTTCTGCTCGCACGCACGCTGCACTCTCATTTTTCGACTCGTTATTTTATACTCCTGACGCGGGTCTTCCTCGCATGATCCTCTTGGCGTGAACCGAACTCACTCCAGCTCCTTTCCTCTGACGTGTCTCGCCTGCATCATGCTCTTGTTATTTCCTCTTTTATTTGTTACTAGTCTTTCCCGGAATCGAGACCTTTTCAGCCTCTGCAAAGCTCTGTAACGTAGGCTAAAACCGTACGCCCTTTGGAAACACGTAAGTCCCTCGCAAAGGTCAGATAGTCTTAACAGAAAGATGCGATAACGTAACATAAATGATAATGACGAAGATAATGATAATGAGCAGAAGACCTCATTTTCCCTTCGGTGTATCTGGCAAGAGATAACGAACAGTAGATAGGGAAAACGACAATAACATGGTCGAGAGATGGTTTTGCTGTTCTCGCCTCGCAAGACGATGACGTTTAAGTATCTCTTATGCAAGCCAAGTGAGCAGCGCGCATACCCTCCCTCGCCTAATTAAAGCGGAACCCAACCAAACGAAGGAAGGGCACACGAGAGAACGAAAGAGAGATAGGAACGAAGAGAGGAGAAAGGAGGAAAGGCGAGGATATAACTCGAATAACTGAAATATAAATGATAACGATTGAATCCGCTCCGACAGCTCCCCTGAAGAGGCCATTCTCGACCGCGCAGTGTGGTGCTGTTGGCCGCCGCCTGAGACCCGAGACCGTGTGTGTACGCGTGTGTGTACGTGTGCGTGTGTGTACGTGCACTTTCTCTTCTGAACGCCGGAGACTTCGCTAACGGACGCTCTAAACCATTTCATTCGCGAGTTTTGTATTTTTCCGCTGTAGATGTGTATGACATTTCTTAAATCATGATCCAAAAAAACGAAAACACACTCGCTGCCGCTCGCCGAGATCAGCGAAACCAGGCCACTCGCGGAAAAAGTTCGTACGGCAGCCACGTAATTTTAACAACGCCGTCGACAAAAAATGCAAAACTGAATCTAGAAAGAAGAAAATATAACGAGAAAGTCGACTCCGCTCCAGCCACCTTAATCCACCCCGAGGAGAGGCATAAGAATCAACCCTTAAAATGATATTAATAAATTGATATAATGATGATAAACCTTCATTCTAAATACACTCAGCACATGAAGCTCACGAAAGCTTAAAACCCCCCAAACACCCAGATACAAGCCAAGAGTGTGCGGGGTGTGTAC
>NC_091549.1:4800343-4805343 GCF_042767895.1 Penaeus vannamei
AGCAATAATAATTTTGATAAGAAGAAGAAAGGAAGATGGAGAAGGAGAGAGAATATGATAATGAAAAGGAAAATAAAGAAAGATAAGGATATAGAGAAAGAGAAAGAAAAGAGAAAAAAGGAGAAGGAGAAGGAGAAATAATAAATGAAGAAGAAGAAGAAGAGGAAAAAAACAAAAAGGAGAAGGAAGAGGAAGAAGAAGAAGAAGAAAATGAGAAAATAGAAGGTGAAAGGGAAGAAGAGAAGAAAAGGGAAAAATAAGGAAAAAAGGCCATAGATAAAAAACAAAAAATAAAGGAGAAAAAAATAAAACGTAAATAAAGATGGAAAATAAGAAAAAATAAAGAATAGATACAAAAGACACAAGATGATGAACAGAAAAGGAAAAGAGATAATAGTGAAGAGAAGGATAGATAATGAACCAAAAGAAAGACATGATAAACTAAATAAAATGAGAATGGTGATAAAATGAGAGATAATGGAATTGAAAAAAGATAACAAAGCAAATGAAATGGAAATAAAAATGGAAAAAGGGGAAAGGGTAATAAATGGAAAGAAAAGATAGAAGCATGCGAAGTGAATATTTAAAAAAGAAAATAAGAAAAAATGGATAAGTAGAAGAAAGTTAAATGGAAAGAGGAAGAGAAAAAAAAATAGAATAGAAAAATAAAAGTGATAAGAAGTAAACGAAGATAAAGAATAATATGAAAAAAGGAAATAATGACGCATAGTTGAATAAAAAAAGATAATAAAAACGAAAGGGGAATAGGGGGAGACAAGAAAATGTAGAAATAGAAAATACGGTATTCCAAGGCCACAGTGTAAACATTAAAGATAGCAATAAAGATAGAGATAGCAGATGACACTAATGATAAGAAGGAAAGGGGAATCGAAAAAGAAAGTTCTGTATAAAGAAAATAGAAAGCCATGGAGACACACACACATGTATGTATATATGCATGCATGCCTTTATATATGTATGTATGTATGCATGCCTTTATATATGTATATATGTATGGATGCCTTTATATATGTATATATGTATGGATGCCTTTATATATGTATGCATGCCTTTATATATGTATATATGTATGGATGCCTTTATATATGTATGCATGCCTTTATATATGTATATATGTATGCATGCCTTTATATATATATATATATATATATATATATATATATATATATATATATATATATATATGTATATATGTATGTATGCATATGTGTACATGTGTATATACAATGGTGGAAAAAAAACTACACAAACGAGATTAAACATGAGGCTACACTTTCGAACTCCTTTTGGGTTTCACTCCATCCCGAAGAGGTCGTAGAAAGGAAGCGGTCTTTGATAATGAGGCAGAAAAGGAGGACAGGTAACGGACCCAGGTAACCGGAAAACAGAAGCAGGTCAGGTCAGGTCGAAGGGTCACGTGGTCCGTATTAAGCGGGGCTGGGATTCAGGACACGAGGAATGGTATAGGAGTCTCCGGAGTGGCAGGAGGACTGGTGAGGACCCAGCAGAGGCGAAGGGTGAAAGGTGAAAGGTGCTGTCGAGACGGCGAAGGGGGTGAGAGAGAGAGAGGAGACTTCCCCAGGGTACGGTAGACTGTAGAGACAAGGGGATCGTTCAGGTATGTTTATGGGGAGAAGCGCAGGAGAGAGTATGGACTTCCAGGAGAACGCGGCATCGAGAAGTTTTTCCGACTACAGTTTTCTGCGGAGTCGAGAAGTCTCCCGAATAAAATTTTCTGCGGAGTCGAGAATTTTCCCGAATAATATTTTTCCGTGGAGTCGAGAAGTTTCCCAGAATACAGTTTTCTGCGGAATCGAGAAGTTTCCCCGATTATTTTTTCCGTGGAGTCGAGAAGTTTCCCAGAATACAGTTTTCTGCGGAATCGAGAAGTTCCCCGAATACAGTATTCTAAAGGAACGGCGCAAGAAAGTGATCCCTCCGTCCAAAAAACTTAGATCATAGACGCTGAAGTCAAGGAACAGCAAAGAAATGACAACATCTAACTTAACATGGAGAGGGTGGTAGGAGAATAGGTGGTTATACATCCTGTTTTGCATCGGTTTCCTGTACACTGAAAATAAAAAAATGGTTTACTTCCACTCCATTTTACTATTTAGAGACTATTTACTATTATCTTATTAAAATATTTACTATTATTCTACTATTTAGAGACTATCTACTATTATGTTAAAATATTTACTATTATCTTACCATTTAGAGACTATTTTACCCCTTCCACTCCTTTTCTGATCTGAAGGTTTAACTATTCTACGCATGCATACTTTTAATTTGGGAGAAGACACAGAGTATGTTTCGCTTCATAGCAGAAACTATATATACAATAAATCAATTGCATGATAATGTATGTTCATATTTAGTGATTTACTTGTACATGCATATATCTGCCTCTGTCTCTTTTTGTCTGTCTGTCTCTGTCTCTCTCTCTCTTCTGTTCGTTTATTTTCCAAATCAAAGTACTGATAATTCCCCTTGTGGTTTCGTAATGAATTTCTCAATTGTTATAAGAATCACAATATCTATATTTTGAAAGAAAAATTTTGCTATGAATCTGTCTCACTAACCCATGCCAGTGTAAGCGTACAAATGAATTTTACACCCACAGAAAGTGATATTCTATACTTACACCAATCTACACTTTACCACTTAAACATCGTAATGTAAGTGTATCTGAGACCCTGCACTAAAGAGACGTACTCTACTTTACACTACACAGTTAGTACTTTTATTGTTCTATTCCCTACTCTTCCCTAATGGGACATGGAGCCGTAATATCCTACAACACTCTTTGTAACAGTTAACAGCAAGAGAGAGTCGGAAATACACACATTTCCACGCCACACTCCATTATTAATTGATGTTAAAGCTTTTGTTTTTTCAATGTGTGTAGAATACTGGATGGCAAATCACTCACCTGTTGATTGAATTGCGACAAGAAAGAACAACACACGTCAAAATTTGTAATGCAATATACACATATATAATTTGTGTGTTATTGTTCCATGTGTAGAATGGTATATAAATATTATTTCTTTCTCTTTTTCTAATGGACAGTTCTCACGTTCAGCTTCTTTCTGTAAAAAATAGATAATGTTGATAAGTTTATTTACGACTCTCAAAGCAAACTTTAAAAGCACTGACAATGTAATAAATATACATGGAAATAACCCGAAATATTTCGCTATCCAATATACCGAAAAAGCTTAAAATTAAAATACCTGTTTTCTCCAATTGGATTCCATGATACTTTATTTTAAAAAAATCCTGAAATATAGAGGCTAGTTCAAAAGTTCGCGTGTGTGAACATAAACATTTATTCCATATTTGGACTGGAATTTCTCTCCTGAATCACTGTTTCAGATTAACTCACAGATATAATAACAGATTAATTCAGATTAATTCAGAGAGTTGTTCTTCTAACCTGGCCTGACCTTACACACCACATCAATTTACAGGATTCTTTAAAACATTTCTATAACCTGACACAATATACTTATGGGTTGGAGGTCACTTCATTGTGATATAGGGTGGGAAGTCATTATATTAACATACATGTTAGGAATGTTGATGGCGATAACAGTATGTATTGCATACACACACACTGAGGCACACATGCAGAGGGAGCGAGAGATAGATAGATAGATGAAGATAGATAGACAGAGAGAGAGAGAGACTGTTTTACTTTGACAAATTTACTGAGGTAAACGCTTACATGAGAGCAAGAGAAAGAGAGAGAGAGAGAGAGAGAGAGAGAGAGAGAGAGAGAGAGAGAGAGAGAGAGAGAGAGAGAGAGAGAGAGAGAGAGAGAGAGAGAGAGAGAGAGAGAGAGAAAGAGAGACTATTTTACTTTTGACAAGTTTATTGAGGTAAACGCTTACATGAGAGCAAGAGAGAGAGAGAGAGAGAGAGAGAGAGAGAGAGAGAGAGAGAGAGAGAGAGAGAGAGAGACAGAGACAGAGAGAGAGAGAGAGAGAGACAGAGAGAGAAAGAGAGAGCGAGCGAGCAATGTGTTAACAAGTGTTACTCTGGTGCAAAGTCCATTGTATCTGTGCCAACATTTGCACATAACGTCATTTTGGTCGAACCTTCCATTATTCACACGTTGACCTGCAAACTCCACCCACATGAGGTCACTTGGTCAGGTCATTCCAGGTCGAGTTAAGCCACCACAGAAGCAAGATCACGTGTATTTTGGACAAAGTATTTTATATTATACTAAAACGTCATGGATTTAATAATAGACTTGGTGTTTTACATTTTTGTTGAAACTATCAGGCAGATGTTTAGGTTTTCCACATCCTTTGCTGATGAGATTGTTTTTATTACGTTTGGTGATGTTTAAGCGAGCTCTTCATATCGTCTTCTCTCCCTCCCTCCCTTGCTCTCATATATATATATATATATATATATATATATATATATATATATATATATATTTATATTTATTTATTTACACACACACACACACACACACACACACACACACACACCCACACACACACACATATATATATATATATATATATATATATATATATATATATATATATATATATATATATAAGAATGCATATCTGTCTATCTATGTACATATGTATATATGCACACACACACACAAACACATATATACACATACATTTATACAATTTCTTATTTCCTGAAGCAGATTTGGAAGTCCTCTTTATTGAGGCGAGAGACCACTGTCTGCGATGTTAAAAATTACGTGGCACTTACCCGACATCTTACTCAACCTTTCCTAATCTACAGATCTTGCTTTCTGGTTTATTTCCAAAACTCATATCGCAGCTCAAGAGGAAGGAAGGGTAAGTAAGAGATCGTGGCATTCGGAAACGGTTTATCCTCGCGCCCGTAGCCTAAAGAAGGGCTCGCCGCCATGTCTTGCCTTTCGCTCGCCCGGCCGCCATATTGGATTTCCAAATAAGGTTCGCGGGCAGTGGAAA
>NC_091549.1:4832843-4835833 GCF_042767895.1 Penaeus vannamei
ACATTTTTTTTTTTAATCATTATTATTAATTATCATAATTTAATTTTATTCCATTTTATCATTATTTTTCTTTTTATTATCTTTATTTTGGGGTTTTTGCTTTGATTTTTTCAAAATATTTTTTTAAAATTTATTTTTTTTTAATTTTTGGTTTAAAAATTAAAAATTAAAAAAAAAATATTATTATTTTTTTTTTTTTAAATTTTATCAAAAAAAAACATCATAAATCAAATTTTTTCATCATTAAATGCTATTTTATTTCATATTTTTTAAGAACAAAATACTGCCCTGCACTTCTTTTTCCGTTTGCAATTGCAGTAAAAAATACTATAAATAACAATCGCTTTACCTTTTTTTCTAAGCTTCACAAACGCGTTTAGGAAAATTCTCTTATTTTCGCGTTCGATGCCAATGTCGGGGAAATCACTGAATGGTATGAATGGTCGCGAATTTTTCCCACCCGCCAATTTCGAACGACAATGAAGCCAATTTCAGTGGTTCTCTTCCAGCGTTAAAGACAAAAGGTAAGATTGGGTTATGCATTATGTAGGATATGTTGGTGCTATTGACAGAGCGGAGTTATGTATTGTAATTATGATGTTTGTTATTGTTCCTGTCATTGTTATTGCTATTGTTGTAATGGTAACAGTGGAAATAGCAACAGCAGCAGTAATAGTAGCAGCAGTTTTAGCAGCAGTAATAGTAGCAGCAGTTTTAGCAGCAGTAATAGTAGCAGCAGTTTTAGCAGCAGTAATAGTAGCAGCAGTTTTAGCAGCAGTAATAGTAGCAGCAGTTTTAGCAGCAGTAATAGTAGCAGCAGTAATAGTAGCAGCAGTTTTAGCAGCAGTAATAGTAGCAGCAGTTTTACCAAATACCCGGTTCCCACCAACGACCATCAGCCCTTCCAACACCGCCCTCCTTCCCACCTTGTCTGTCTTAACCGATTCACCGCACTTTCCCCCGTAACCGAAATCTCTAATTTCCGCGTATAAAAACCAAATAAATCACAATATCCCGACGTCCCTGCGAAAAAAAGAGTTGCAATGGATAGTTGCAAAAACAAGGGCCGTAGCGAGGCTGGAAGCTTGAATGTTATTGCGAGGAATCACGTTTGCAACAAGTACAGAAAACAAAACAGATACAGTGTGCCGGAGTCTGCCTGGTCTGTTCTGGTACTGAGGTACGGTTCTATGGAAAATAGATTGAACGAATTGAGTGATAGATAAAAATAAAATAAAAAAAAAAATTAATAAATAAAAAAAAAAAAAAAAAAAAAAATAAAAAAAGAGAGAGAGAGAGAGTATAAGAACAAATAACTCCTCGTACCTATCTAAACCTATACTTATCAAAAAGGAACCAAGTCCTACACACACACACAGACAAGCCCCCACCACCCTCCTACAAACACACACACACTTTCTCACTCACACACACACAAACACATTCCACCCTCCCTCCCAAAGCAACCGACAGACAACCCCTCCCCCTCCCTCCCAACCCCCACACACCTACACAACCCACAAAAACCTTCCTATTCGTCTCGGTTATTGATTGGACAACGTGGCTCTTGTCGACAGGGTCTGGACACAAGAACACCTACCTACCTACCTTGCCTCTTGAGTTGTGTAACCTTTCCTCCGCTGACACACCCGCCGACGCCAGCCGGTGAAGGGTGTAGGGAAGGCCTTGGGTGGATATAGAAGGTGGATACAGAAGGAAAATGAGGCCTTGGGTGGATATAAAAGGACGAGGTCTTGGGTGGATATAAAAGGTGGATACAGCAGGAAAATGAGGCCTTGGGTGGATATAAAAGGACGAGGTCTTGGGTGGATATAAAAGGTGGATACAGAAGGAAAGTGAGGTCTTGGGTGGATATAAAAGGTGGATACAGAAGGAAGATGAGGCCTTGGATGGATAAAAAAGGTGGATACAGAAGGAAAATGAGGTCTTGGGTGGATATAAAAGGTGGATATACAAGGAAAATGAGGTCTTGTGGATATAAAAGGTGGATACAGAAGGAAAATGAGGCCTTGGGTGGATATAAAAGGTGGATACAGAAGGAAAATGAGGCCTTGGGTGGATATAAAAGGTGGATACAGAAGGAAAATGAGGTCTTGTGGATATAAAAGGTGGATACAGAAGGAAAATGAGGTCTTGTGGATATAAAAGGTGGATACAGAAGGAAAATGAGGTCTTGGGTGGATATAAAAGGTGGATACAGAAGGAAAATGAGGTCTTGGGTGGATATAAAAGGTGGATACAGAAGGAAAATGAGGTCTTGTGGATATAAAAGGTGGATACAGAAGGAAAATGAGGTCTTGGGTGGATATAAAAGGTGGATACAGAAGGAAAATGAGGTCTTGTGGATATAAAAGGTGGATATACAAGGAAAATGAGGCCTTGGGTGGATATAAAAGGTGGATATAGAAGGAAAATGAGGTCTTGGGTGGATATAAAAGGTGGATACAGAAGGAAAATGAGGTCTTGGGTGGATATAAAAGGTGGATACAGAAGGAAAATGAGGTCTTGGGTGGATATAAAAGGTGGATACAGAGGGAAAATGAGGTCTTGGGTGGATATAAAAGGTGGATACAGAAGGAAAATGAGGCCTTGGGTGGATATAAAATGTGGATACAGAAGGAAGATGAGGTCTTGTGGATATAAAAGGTGGATAACAAAGGGAAAAAGGGGCTTTTGGGGGGATATAAAAGGTGGATACAGAAGGAAAAGGGGGCTTGGTGGATATAAAAGGTGGATATACAAGGAAAATGAGGCTTGGGTGGATATAAAAGGTGGATAAAAGGAAAATGAGGCTTGGGGGATAAAAAGGTGGATAAAAGGAAAACGAGGCTTTGGGTGGATATAAAAGGTGGATACAGAAGGAAAATGAGGCCTTGGGTGGATATAAAAGGTGGATACAGAAGGAAAATGAGGCTTTGGGTGGATATAAAAGGTGGATACAGAAGGAAAACGAGGCTTTGGGTGGATAA
>NC_091549.1:4838833-4851333 GCF_042767895.1 Penaeus vannamei
TTTTGCTTTTTTTTCTATTTCTGTTTTTTTTTTTTTTCTTTTTCGTCCTTCCCACTTTTCTTTTATTTCTCTTTTATTAACAATTTCTTTTTATTTTTCATTTTTAGATTTCACCCGCTTCTTTTTTTTTTATTCTTACTCTGTCTATTCCATTAGCAGTCTGCCTGCCGATATATCTGTCTGTCCGTCTGTCTATCTGTGCTATCTATCTGCATATCCGTCTATCTGTCTTTTCTGTCAGTCAGTTTGTCTGTTCTATGTCTATCTTTTTCTATCTATCAGTCTGTCTGTTCAATCTATCTGTCTGTCTGTTCGATCTATGTCTGTCTGTTCAATCTATCTGTCTTTTCTATCTATCTGTCTGCCTTTTCTACTTATCTATCTGTTCAGTCTATCTGTCTGTCTGTTCAATCTATTTGTCTGTCTGTGCGGCTGTCGCGCGAGTGCCTGTCTCTGAGTCTCCCTCTCTTCTTCAGTGAAGCATCCCAGAAAGACTTGTTTATCTTAAATATGGGAGAGAGTACCTGTTTTCTCTCGTTTTTTCTACCAATTCATCCTTCTTCCTCTCCTCCCTTGCCCTGCTCTGTCTGTCTGTCCGACTAACTCTCCCTGTCTGTCTATCTCTATCTATTTATTCGTCTATCTGTTAGTTTGTCTGTCTGTCTGTCTGTTCCCACTCTCTCTCTACACACACACACACACATATATATGTGTGCGTGTGTGTGTCTGTGTGTGTATGTGTGTGTGTGTATGTGTGTGTGTGTATGTGTGTGTGTGTATGTGTGCGTTTGTGTGTGTATGTGTGTGTGTGTGTATGTGTGTGTGTGTATGTGTGTGTGTGTATGTGTGAGTGTGTGTGTATGTGTGTGAGTGTGTGTGTGTATGTGTGTGTATGTGTATGTGTATGTTTGTATGTGTGTGTATATGTGTATGTGTCCATAAGTAGAAGAAAAAAATCCTTGAATGACGAATCCCCTTGTATCAAAAAAAAAAAAAAAAAAAGAATTTTGACCCAGCTGACTGAGTCCCCCCTGACACCCTCCCTTTCCTCCAAGAAGAAACAGACCTCGGGATAAGACGCCTTTAATCCTGGAAGTGTCCCAATAGTTATAAAGTCTTCCCCGACCTCCTCGAAGGCAGATGCAATGTGACCATAAAGATGTTTATTGTTTTTGTTTCCAATAGGGATTTTGTTGACTAGTATCGCGCCACCATAAGCATTCATATAAAGATCTGTATTTGAATTGTACTGCATGTATTGGAATTACAATCAGAGATCCACCATTGTTCTCAATCTTATATTGATATTTTCCTTAATCGTATCATGTTTTTTTTCCAGCATCTTAAACAACTTTTAGGCTAGAAAGGTAAACAACATTTTATTTATTTTTTGTTGTGGATTACTCACTGAAGAGATAAGAGTTCAATATTCTACTCCATATATACTCTATACCAGTATACCAAATCCTTCAACAACATCATTACGATCGTTTCTAGAAGAAATTGACAATTAAATGAAAAAAGTAGAATAGAAAAGAACAGAAAAGAATATACTGAGCAAATTGAATTCAATCCTACATCCATCTCCTCGAGATAAAGATAAAGACTCGAAGACCCTGATCAAGAATGACTTTAAAGGGGCGGTAACACAAGTTTTTCAGCAATAAGTCGGTGGTAACTTCAACTTTTCCACTTCCCTCAACTTCCGAATTCGCATAATCTACTACTTCGTCCCAGTTTAGAAGCGGCTGATTTGTGTCGTTTGGAAATCGGCGAAATTGGCACAAAAAGTGTTTCTGTAGTCTGCTAAGAAAAGAATACTTAATTATATAAATAATAATCATCATGATATTTCAATTAATACGATTTTTAAATAGATATTGCATTTAACATTCTTATTTTTTGAAAATATTTATTATTCTTACACGAATACCCATTTGAAAGCGTCCCTGATGTCATCATTGTTTACATACGCACGTCTTCCAAGTTCCTCAGAGAATCTGGCCTATATCCATCCTCCAAACGAAATTCCTGCGGCAGATTATGATAAAAACTTTTACTATTTCATCTCTGCAACCACGAACGAACCCTCACGCGTCATTTTAGCAATCGCTGAGCCTCCATTTCTACAGCAGATGACACATAACCTGCGAGGAGGGCCGCGCGGGCAACCATTAGACGCCATGTTTGTTGCTGAAATCGAGCGCATAGGCGATGGTTCCGTTCGCTCCGTGTGGCCAGCAAGTTTGGAAAAATCGCCCACAGGGGAACATCGTCTGTTAAATCATACAAAAAACGGGATCCTGAGAAAAATCGCCCACAGGGTAACATCGTCTGTTAAATCACACCACAAACGGGTTCCTGAGAAAAATCGCCCACAGGGGAACATCGTCTGTTAAATCACACAAAAAACGGGTTCCTGAGAAAAATCGCCCACAGGGGAACATCGTCTGTTAAATCATACAAAAAACGGGTTCCTGAGAAAAATCGCCCACAGGGGAACATCGTCTGTTAAATCACACAAAAAACGGGTTCCTGAGAAAAATCGCCCACAGGGGAACATCGTCTGTTAAATCACACAAAAAACGGGTTCCTGAGAAAAATCGCCCACAGGGGAACATCGTCTGTTAAATCACACAAAAAACGGGTTCCTGAGAAAAATCGCCCACAGGGGAACATCGTCTGTTAATTCATACAAAAAACGGGTTCCTGAGAAAAATCGCCCACAGGGGAACATCGTCTGTTAAATCATACAAAAAACGGGTTCCTGAGAAAAATCGCCCACAGGGGAACATCGTCTGTTAAATCACACAAAAAACGGGTTCCTGAGAAAAATCGCCCACAGGGGAACATCGTCTGTTAAATCATAAAAAAAACGGGTTCCTGAGAAAAATCGCCCACAGGGGAACATCGTCTGTTAAATCATACAAAAAACGGGATCCTGAGAAAAATCGCCCACAGGGGAACATCGTCTGTTAAATCATACAAAAAACGGGTTCCTGAGAAAAATCGCCCACAGGGGAACATCGTCTGTTAAATCATACAAAAAACGGGTTCCTGAGAAAAATCGCCCACAGGGGAACATCGTCTGTTAAATCATACAAAAAACGGGATCCTGAGAAAAATCGCCCACAGGGGAACATCGTCTGTTAAATCATAAAAAAAACGGGTTCCTGAGAAAAATCGCCCACAGGGGAACATCGTCTGTTAAATCATAAAAAAAACGGGTTCCTGAGAAAAATCGCCCACAGGGGAACATCGCCTGTTAAATCATAAAAAAAACGGGATCCTGAGAAAAATCGCCCACAGGGGAACATCGTCTGTTAAATCATACAAAAAACGGGTTGCTGAGAAAAATCGCCCACAGGGGAACATCGTCTGTTAAATCATACAAAAAACGGGATCCTGAGAAAAATCGCCCACAGGGGAACATCGTCTGTTAAATCTTACAAATAACGGGATCCTGAGAAAAATCGCCCACAGGGGAACATCGTCTGTTAAATCTTACAAAAAACGGGTTCCTGAGAAAAATCGCCCACAGGGGAACATCGTCTGTTAAATCTTACAAAAAACGGGTTGCTGAGAAAAATCGCCCACAGGGGAACATCGTCTGTTAAATCAAACAAAAAACGGGTTGCTGAGAAAAATCGCCCACAGGGGAACATCGTCTGTTAAATCTTACAAAAAACGGGTTGCTGAGAAAAATCGCCCACAGGGGAACATCGTCTGTTAAATCATACAAAAAACGGGTTGCTGAGAAAAATCGCCCACAGGGGAACATCGTCTGTTAAATCAAACAAAAAACGGGTTGCTGAGAAAAATCGCCCACAGGGGAACATCGTCTGTTAAATCACACAAAAAACGGGTTGCTGAGAAAAATCGCCCACAGGGGAACATCGTCTGTTAAATCATACAAAAAACGGGTTGCTGAGAAAAATCGCCCACAGGGGAACATCGTCTGTTAAATCACACAAAAAACGGGTTGCTGAGAAAAATCGCCCACAGGGGAACATCGTCTGTTAAATCATACAAAAAACGGGTTCCTGAGAAAAATCGCCCACAGGGGAACATCGTCTGTTAAATCAAACAAAAAACGGGTTGCTGAGAAAAATCGCCCACAGGGGAACATCGTCTGTTAAATCACACAAAAAACGGGTTGCTGAGAAAAATCGCCCACAGGGGAACATCGTCTGTTAAATCATACAAAAAACGGGTTGCTGAGAAAAATCGCCCACAGGGGAACATCGTCTGTTAAATCACACAAAAAACGGGTTCCTGAGAAAAATCGCCCACAGGGGAACATCGCCTGTTAAATCACACAAAAAACGGGTTGCTGAGAAAAATCGCCCACAGGGGAACATCGCCTGTTAAATCACACAAAAAACGGGTTCCTGAGAAAAATCGCCCACAGGGGAACATCGTCTGTTAAATCATACAAAAAACGGGTTCCTGAGAAAAATCGCCCACAGGGGAACATCGTCTGTTAAATCACACAAAAAACGGGTTGCTGAGAAAAATCGCCCACAGGGGAACATCGTCTGTTAAATCATACAAAAAACGGGTTCCTGAGAAAAATCGCCCACAGGGGAACATCGTCTGTTAAATCAAACAAAAAACGGGTTGCTGAGAAAAATCGCCCACAGGGGAACATCGTCTGTTAAATCACACAAAAAACGGGTTGCTGAGAAAAATCGCCCACAGGGGAACATCGTCTGTTAAATCATACAAAAAACGGGTTCCTGAGAAAAATCGCCCACAGGGGAACATCGCCTGTTAAATCAAACAAAAAACGGGTTGCTGAGAAAAATCGCCCACAGGGGAACATCGTCTGTTAAATCACACAAAAAACGGGTTGCTGAGAAAAATCGCCCACAGGGGAACATCGTCTGTTAAATCATACAAAAAACGGGTTGCTGAGAAAAATCGCCCACAGGGGAACATCGTCTGTTAAATCACACAAAAAACGGGTTGCTGAGAAAAATCGCCCACAGGGGAACATCGTCTGTTAAATCACACAAAAAACGGGTTGCTGAGAAAAATCGCCCACAGGGGAACATCGTCTGTTAAATCAAACAAAAAACGGGTTGCTGAGAAAAATCGCCCACAGGGGAACATCGTCTGTTAAATCAAACAAAAAACGGGTTGCTGAGAAAAATCGCCCACAGGGGAACATCGTCTGTTAAATCACACAAAAAACGGGTTGCTGAGAAAAATCGCCCACAGGGGAACATCGTCTGTTAAATCATACAAAAAACGGGTTCCTGAGAAAAATCGCCCACAGGGGAACATCGTCTGTTAAATCACACAAAAAACGGGTTGCTGAGAAAAATCGCCCACAGGGGAACATCGCCTGTTAAATCATACAAAAAACGGGTTCCTGAGAAAAATCGCCCACAGGGGAACATCGCCTGTTAAATCATACAAAAAACGGGTTCCTGAGAAAAATCGCCCACAGGGGAACATCGCCTGTTAAAGCATACAAAAAACGGGATCCTGAGAAAAATCGCCCACAGGGGAACATCGTCTGTTAAATCATACAAAAAACGGGTTCCTGAGAAAAATCGCCCACAGGGGAACATCGCCTGTTAAATCATACAAAAAACGGGTTCCTGAGAAAAATCGCCCACAGGGGAACATCGCCTGTTAAATCATACAAAAAACGGGATCCTGAGAAAAATCGCCCACAGGGGAACATCGTCTGTTAAATCATACAAAAAACGGGTTCCTGAGAAAAATCGCCCACAGGGGAACATCGCCTGTTAAATCATACAAAAAACGGGTTCCTGAGAAAAATCGCCCACAGGGGAACATCGCCTGTTAAATCATACAAAAAACGGGATCCTGAGAAAAATCGCCCACAGGGGAACATCGCCTGTTAAATCATACAAAAAACGGGTTCCTGAGAAAAATCGCCCACAGGGGAACATCGCCTGTTAAAGCATACAAAAAACGGGATCCTGAGAAAAATCGCCCACAGGGGAACATCGTCTGTTAAATCAAACAAAAAACGGGATCCTGAGAAAAATCGCCCACAGGGGAACATCGCCTGTTAAATCATACAAAAAACGGGTTCCTGAGAAAAATCGCCCACAGGGGAACATCGCCTGTTAAAGCATACAAAAAACGGGATCCTGAGAAAAATCGCCCACAGGGGAACATCGTCTGTTAAATCATACAAAAAACGGGTTCCTGAGAAAAATCGCCCACAGGGGAACATCGCCTGTTAAATCATACAAAAAACGGGTTCCTGAGAAAAATCGCCCACAGGGGAACATCGTCTGTTAAATCATACAAAAAACGGGTTCCTGAGAAAAATCGCCCACAGGGGAACATCGTCTGTTAAATCATACAAAAAACGGGTTCCTGAGAAAAATCGCCCACAGGGGAACATCGTCTGTTAAATCATACAAAAAACGGGTTCCTGAGAAAAATCGCCCACAGGGGAACATCGCCTGTTAAATCATACAAAAAACGGGTTCCTGAGAAAAATCGCCCACAGGGGAACATCGTCTGTTAAATCACACAAAAAACGGGTTGCTGAGAAAAATCGCCCACAGGGGAACATCGTCTGTTAAATCACACAAAAAACGGGTTGCTGAGAAAAATCGCCCACAGGGGAACATCGTCTGTTAAATCACACAAAAAACGGGTTGCTGAGAAAAATCGCCCACAGGGGAACATCGTCTGTTAAATCATACAAAAAACGGGTTCCTGAGAAAAATCGCCCACAGGGGAACATCGTCTGTTAAATCATACAAAAAACGGGTTCCTGAGAAAAATCGCCCACAGGGGAACATCGTCTGTTAAATCATACAAAAAACGGGTTCCTGAGAAAAATCGCCCACAGGGGAACATCGTCTGTTAAATCACACAAAAAACGGGTTCCTGAGAAAAATCGCCCACAGGGGAACATCGTCTGTTAAATCACACAAAAAACGGGTTGCTGAGAAAAATCGCCCACAGGGGAACATCGTCTGTTAAATCACACAAAAAACGGGTTCCTGAGAAAAATCGCCCACAGGGGAACATCGTCTGTTAAATCACACAAAAAACGGGTTGCTGAGAAAAATCGCCCACAGGGGAACATCGTCTGTTAAATCACACAAAAAACGGGTTCCTGAGAAAAATCGCCCACAGGGGAACATCGCCTGTTAAATCACACAAAAAACGGGTTGCTGAGAAAAATCGCCCACAGGGGAACATCGTCTGTTAAATCACACAAAAAACGGGTTGCTGAGAAAAATCGCCCACAGGGGAACATCGTCTGTTAAATCACACAAAAAACGGGTTGCTGAGAAAAATCGCCCACAGGGGAACATCGTCTGTTAAATCATACAAAAAACGGGTTGCTGAGAAAAATCGCCCACAGGGGAACATCGTCTGTTAAATCAAACAAAAAACGGGATCCTGAGAAAAATCGCCCACAGGGGAACATCGTCTGTTAAATCATACAAAAAACGGGTTCCTGAGAAAAATCGCCCACAGGGGAACATCGCCTGTTAAATCATACAAAAAACGGGTTCCTGAGAAAAATCGCCCACAGGGGAACATCGCCTGTTAAATCATACAAAAAACGGGTTCCTGAGAAAAATCGCCCACAGGGGAACATCGCCTGTTAAATCATACAAAAAACGGGTTCCTGAGAAAAATCGCCCACAGGGGAACATCGCCTGTTAAATCATACAAAAAACGGGTTCCTGAGAAAAATCGCCCACAGGGGAACATCGCCTGTTAAATCATACAAAAAACGGGTTCCTGAGAAAAATCGCCCACAGGGGAACATCGCCTGTTAAATCATACAAAAAACGGGTTCCTGAGAAAAATCGCCCACAGGGGAACATCGCCTGTTAAATCATACAAAAAAACGGGTTGCTGAGAAAAATCGCCCACAGGGGAACATCGCCTGTTAAATCATACAAAAAACGGGTTGCTGAGAAAAATCGCCCACAGGGGAACATCGTCTGTTAAATCAAACAAAAAACGGGATCCTGAGAAAAATCGCCCACAGGGGAACATCGCCTGTTAAATCATACAAAAAACGGGTTCCTGAGAAAAATCGCCCACAGGGGAACATCGCCTGTTAAATCATACAAAAAACGGGATCCTGAGAAAAATCGCCCACAGGGGAACATCGTCTGTTAAATCATACAAAAAACGGGTTGCTGAGAAAAATCGCCCACAGGGGAACATCGTCTGTTAAATCATACAAAAAACGGGTTGCTGAGAAAAATCGCCCACAGGGGAACATCGTCTGTTAAATCAAACAAAAAACGGGATCCTGAGAAAAATCGCCCACAGGGGAACATCGTCTGTTAAATCAAACAAAAAACGGGTTCCTGAGAAAAATCGCCCACAGGGGAACATCGCCTGTTAAATCATACAAAAAACGGGATCCTGAGAAAAATCGCCCACAGGGGAACATCGTCTGTTAAATCATACAAAAAACGGGTTCCTGAGAAAAATCGCCCACAGGGGAACATCGCCTGTTAAATCATACAAAAAACGGGATCCTGAGAAAAATCGCCCACAGGGGAACATCGTCTGTTAAATCATACAAAAAACGGGTTGCTGAGAAAAATCGCCCACAGGGGAACATCGTCTGTTAAATCAAACAAAAAACGGGATCCTGAGAAAAATCGCCCACAGGGGAACATCGTCTGTTAAATCATACAAAAAAACGGGTTCCTGAGAAAAATCGCCCACAGGGGAACATCGCCTGTTAAATCATACAAAAAACGGGTTCCTGAGAAAAATCGCCCACAGGGGAACATCGCCTGTTAAATCATACAAAAAACGGGTTCCTGAGAAAAATCGCCCACAGGGGAACATCGCCTGTTAAATCATACAAAAAACGGGTTCCTGAGAAAAATCGCCCACAGGGGAACATCGCCTGTTAAATCATACAAAAAACGGGTTCCTGAGAAAAATCGCCCACAGGGGAACATCGCCTGTTAAATCAAACAAAAAACGGGATCCTGAGAAAAATCGCCCACAGGGGAACATCGCCTGTTAAATCATACAAAAAACGGGTTCCTGAGAAAAATCGCCCACAGGGGAACATCGCCTGTTAAATCATACAAAAAACGGGTTCCTGAGAAAAATCGCCCACAGGGGAACATCGCCTGTTAAATCATACAAAAAACGGGATCCTGAGAAAAATCGCCCACAGGGGAACATCGTCTGTTAAATCATACAAAAAACGGGTTCCTGAGAAAAATCGCCCACAGGGGAACATCGCCTGTTAAATCATACAAAAAACGGGATCCTGAGAAAAATCGCCCACAGGGGAACATCGTCTGTTAAATCAAACAAAAAACGGGATCCTGAGAAAAATCGCCCACAGGGGAACATCGTCTGTTAAATCATACAAAAAACGGGTTCCTGAGAAAAATCGCCCACAGGGGAACATCGCCTGTTAAATCATACAAAAAACGGGATCCTGAGAAAAATCGCCCACAGGGGAACATCGTCTGTTAAATCATACAAAAAACGGGTTCCTGAGAAAAATCGCCCACAGGGGAACATCGTCTGTTAAATCATACAAAAAACGGGTTCCTGAGAAAAATCGCCCACAGGGGAACATCGCCTGTTAAATCATACAAAAAACGGGATCCTGAGAAAAATCGCCCACAGGGGAACATCGTCTGTTAAATCAAACAAAAAACGGGATCCTGAGAAAAATCGCCCACAGGGGAACATCGTCTGTTAAATCATACAAAAAACGGGTTCCTGAGAAAAATCGCCCACAGGGGAACATCGTCTGTTAAATCATACAAAAAACGGGTTCCTGAGAAAAATCGCCCACAGGGGAACATCGCCTGTTAAATCATACAAAAAACGGGTTCCTGAGAAAAATCGCCCACAGGGGAACATCGTCTGTTAAATCATACAAAAAACGGGATCCTGAGAAAAATCGCCCACAGGGGAACATCGTCTGTTAAATCACACAAAAAACGGGTTCCTGAGAAAAATCGCCCACAGGGGAACATCGCCTGTTAAATCATACAAAAAACGGGTTCCTGAGAAAAATCGCCCACAGGGGAACATCGCCTGTTAAATCATACAAAAAACGGGTTCCTGAGAAAAATCGCCCACAGGGGAACATCGTCTGTTAAATCATACAAAAAACGGGTTCCTGAGAAAAATCGCCCACAGGGGAACATCGCCTGTTAAATCATACAAAAAAAAAAACAAAAAAAAACGGGATCCTGAGAAAAATCGCCCACAGGGGAACATCGCCTGTTAAATCATACAAAAAAAAAAACAAAAAAAAACGGGATCCTGAGAAAAATCGCCCACAGGGGAACATCGCCTGTTAAATCATACAAAAAACGGGTTCCTGAGAAAAATCGCCCACAGGGGAACATCGCCTGTTAAATCATACAAAAAACGGGATCCTGAGAAAAATCGCCCACAGGGGAACATCGTCTGTTAAATCATACAAAAAACGGGTTCCTGAGAAAAATCGCCCACAGGGGAACATCGCCTGTTAAATCATACAAAAAACGGGTTCCTGAGAAAAATCGCCCACAGGGGAACATCGCCTGTTAAATCATACAAAAAACGGGATCCTGAGAAAAATCGCCCACAGGGGAACATCGTCTGTTAAATCATACAAAAAACGGGTTCCTGAGAAAAATCGCCCACAGGGGAACATCGTCTGTTAAATCATACAAAAAACGGGTTCCTGAGAAAAATCGCCCACAGGGGAACATCGTCTGTTAAATCATACAAAAAACGGGATCCTGAGAAAAATCGCCCACAGGGGAACATCGTCTGTTAAATCATACAAAAAACGGGTTCCTGAGAAAAATCGCCCACAGGGGAACATCGTCTGTTAAATCATACAAAAAACGGGATCCTGAGAAAAATCGCCCACAGGGGAACATCGTCTGTTAAATCATACAAAAAACGGGTTCCTGAGAAAAATCGCCCACAGGGGAACATCGCCTGTTAAATCATACAAAAAACGGGTTCCTGAGAAAAATCGCCCACAGGGGAACATCGTCTGTTAAATCATACAAAAAACGGGTTCCTGAGAAAAATCGCCCACAGGGGAACATCGCCTGTTAAATCATACAAAAAACGGGTTCCTGAGAAAAATCGCCCACAGGGGAACATCGTCTGTTAAATCATACAAAAAACGGGTTCCTGAGAAAAATCGCCCACAGGGGAACATCGCCTGTTAAATCATACAAAAAACGGGTTCCTGAGAAAAATCGCCCACAGGGGAACATCGTCTGTTAAATCATACAAAAAACGGGTTCCTGAGAAAAATCGCCCACAGGGGAACATCGTCTGTTAAATCATACAAAAAACGGGTTCCTGAGAAAAATCGCCCACAGGGGAACATCGTCTGTTAAATCATACAAAAAACGGGTTCCTGAGAAAAATCGCCCACAGGGGAACATCGTCTGTTAAATCAAACAAAAAACGGGATCCTGAGAAAAATCGCCCACAGGGGAACATCGTCTGTTAAATCATACAAAAAACGGGTTCCTGAGAAAAATCGCCCACAGGGGAACATCGTCTGTTAAATCATACAAAAAACGGGTTCCTGAGAAAAATCGCCCACAGGGGAACATCGCCTGTTAAATCTTACAAAAAACGGGATCCTGAGAAAAATCGCCCACAGGGGAACATCGTCTGTTAAATCACACAAAAAACGGGTTGCTGAGAAAAATCGCCCACAGGGGAACATCGCCTGTTAAATCATACAAAAAACGGGTTCCTGAGAAAAATCGCCCACAGGGGAACATCGCCTGTTAAATCATACAAAAAACGGGATCCTGAGAAAAATCGCCCACAGGGGAACATCGTCTGTTAAATCACACAAAAAACGGGTTCCTGAGAAAAATCGCCCACAGGGGAACATCGCCTGTTAAATCATACAAAAAACGGGTTCCTGAGAAAAATCGCCCACAGGGGAACATCGTCTGTTAAATCATACAAAAAAACGGGTTCCTGAGAAAAATCGCCCACAGGGGAACATCGTCTGTTAAATCATACAAAAAAACGGGTTCCTGAGAAAAATCGCCCACAGGGGAACATCGCCTGTTAAATCATACAAAAAAACGGGTTCCTGAGAAAAATCGCCCACAGGGGAACATCGTCTGTTAAATCATACAAAAAACGGGTTCCTGAGAAAAATCGCCCACAGGGGAACATCGTCTGTTAAATCATACAAAAAAACGGGTTCCTGAGAAAAATCGCCCACAGGGGAACATCGTCTGTTAAATCATACAAAAAACGGGTTCCTGAGAAAAATCGCCCACAGGGGAACATCGTCTGTTAAATCATACAAAAAACGGGTTCCTGAGAAAAATCGCCCACAGGGGAACATCGTCTGTTAAATCTTACAAAAAACGGGTTCCTGAGAAAAATCGCCCACAGGGGAACATCGTCTGTTAAATCATACAAAAAAACGGGTTCCTGAGAAAAATCGCCCACAGGGGAACATCGTCTGTTAAATCATACAAAAAACGGGTTCCTGAGAAAAA
>NC_091549.1:4856333-4863871 GCF_042767895.1 Penaeus vannamei
GCTTAGAAACAGGACAATGAAAGCCGGCTTAGAAACAGGACAATGAAAGCCGGCTTAGAAACAGGACAATGAAAGCCGGCTTAGAAACAGGACAATGAAAGCCGGCTTAGAAACAGGACAATAAAAGCCGGCTTAGAAACAGGACAATGAAAGCCGGCTTAGAAACAGGACAATAAAAGCCGGCTTAGAAACAGGACAATGAAAGCCGGCTTAGAAACAGGACAATGAAAGCCGGCTTAGAAACAGGACAATGAAAGCCGGCTTAGAAACAGGACAATGAAAGCCGGCTTAGAAACAGGAGAATGAAAGCCGGCTTAGAAACAGGACAATGAAAGCCGGCTTAGAAACAGGACCATGAAAGCCGGCTTAGAAACAGGAGAATGAAAGCCGGCTTAGAAACAGGACAATGAAAGCCGGCTTAGAAACAGGACCATGAAAGCCGGCTTAGAAACAGGAGAATGAAAGCCGGCTTAGAAACAGGACAATAAAAGCCGGCTTAGAAACAGGACAATGAAAGCCGGCTTAGAAACAGGACAATGAAAGCCGGCTTAGAAACAGGACCATGAAAGCCGGCTTAGAAACAGGACAATGAAAGCCGGCTTAGAAACAGGACAATGAAAGCCGGCTTAGAAACAGGACAATGAAAGCCGGCTTAGAAACAGGACAATGAAAGCCGGCTTAGAAACAGGACCATGAAAGCCGGCTTAATTAATCATGTTTTTTTTCAGAAGCACAGGAACTTCTTAGGTTCTTTGAGGTTCGTCTTGTTTGATTTTTTTTTTTTTTTTTATGAGCAGTTTCCAAGCAGAAATGGGTAAAAATTGGTGGTTATGGCGTGCGTGGTTTGGCTGTTTGCTATTTTTCGGGGAGTTGAAATGATGATTGTGGTGATGATGATGATAATGAAAATGATGAGGATTATGATGGTTGGTGATGATAATGGTGATGATGATGATTGGTGATGATTGGTGATGATGATGATTGGTGATGATTATGGTGATGATGATAATGGCGAAGATGATGATTGGTGATGATAATGGTGATAATGATGATGGGGGTGATGATTGTAATGGTATGTGTATGCATTCAAAAAATATATGTGTATAGATGTGTCCTTCTTTTCTTACTTGAAAAAAATATGCGATAACTGAAACATGTTTTGTCTTTTGTATTCGTGTCTGTGGATGTGTTTGTGTTTTGTCACTTTTTTTTAGTATTTTAAGGTTGGAAAGAAAGGCCTTTACAAGATATTTGATTTTATTATTTTATGAACAGTATCTCTTACTCGAAAAAATATGCTATAACTGTATCGTGTCTTGTTTTGTGTACACGTTCCTGTGGTTGTACCTGTGTTAATTCTTGTCACATTGTTTTTTTGTATTTTAAGGTAGTAAGGAGAGGCCACTACGAAATTTGTACGCGGATCTCGGCGTATCAGAATCCATTTATTTAGGCAGGAACAATCCATACCCAACCCTTCCCTTAAAAAAAAAAAAAAAAAAAAAAAAAAAAAAAAAAAAAAAAAAAAAAAAAAAAAAAAAAAACAGAAATTCAGTGACATTTAAAACAAAACAAAGTCTTCAATACATCCTTCGTTTCAGTATAAGACAAAAAAAAAAAAAAAAGTATTGCCGTATCCCTTACTCTCCAGAGATACGAAAGTCTTCATAAAGAACACATACCCACATACAACCTAACCTAACCACATGACTGACCTCCACATGACCCCGACCTGACCTCATGGATGCCCGAGGTCAGATCCAAGAACTCCTACAGACTTCCTATACGTGGAAACCTTCACCTAATAAAAAAAAAAAAAGATATAGAAGGACTTTGTTCTCGGAAAATAGAAGCAAGTGGTGGTGCTCGCTGTCGAAGGAGGAAGAAAAATAAAGGAGATGACAGCATGTTTGACTGCTTGAAGGCGGTCGCGTTTCCAAGCAGAAATGGGTAAAAATTGGAAGTTAAGGCGTGCGTGTGTTTTTTTTATTTATTTTTTATTTTTTATTTTATTATTATTATTTTTTTTAGTTTCCTGTGTTTCGTTTATTTCAGGCTCTAACTTTTTTGTATGTCTTCATATATATGTATATATATATATATATATATATATATATATATATATATATATATATATATATATATATATATATATATATATATGCATATATATATACATACATATGTGTGTGTGTGTGTGCATATACATACGTACATACATACATATATATGATATATGCTATTTTTCGGGGAGTAGAAACGATGATTGTGGTGATGGTGATGATAATGAAGATGATGATGAGGATTATGATGATGATGATAATGATGATGATGATGATGGGGGTGACGATTTTAATGGTGTGTATGCATTCAAAGATATATATGTATACATGTGTAATTATCTTAAAATCGTTCTTATAATTGTCTTTATCATTATCATTATAACTAATGATTCCTCCTGCTTACTACTTACAGTAATTGCTGAGGATAGTGAGAATGGTAATGAGGAAGATGATGCTGATAACGACGATGGTTATCAAGATGATTACAATGACAATAATTTGATGATGGTGATGATGATAATAATGATAACGATGATCAGAATGATAATGGCGATAATACTAATAATGCTAACAGCAATGGTGATAGTAAAGATAATGATAATGATGATATTGATATTGAAATAATGATGATAACAAAAAATAATAACAATATTATCGATAATAATTATGAGCATAATGATGATAGTAGTGGTAATAATGATAATAATTATGATAATAGTAGCAATAATGATGATAATAATAATGATAAGAATGATAATAAGTGATAATATTAATGGTAATAATGATAATAGGTGATGATAATAATGATAATAATGATAACAAGAGAGGGAGGGAGGAAGGGAGAGAGAGGAAGAGAGAGAGAGAGAGAGAGAGAGAGAGAGAGAGAGAGAGAGAGAGAGAGAGAGAGAGAGAGAGAGAGAGAGAGAGAGAGAGAGAGAGAGAAAGAAAGAAAGAAAGAAAGAGAGAGAGAGAGAGAGAGAGAGAGAGAGAGAGAGAGAGAGAGATAGAGAGAGAGAAAGAGAGAGAGAGAGAGAGAGAGAGAGAGAGAGAGAGAGAGAGAGAGAGAGAGAGAGAGAGAGAGAGAGAGAGAAAGAAAGAAAGAGAAAGGAAAAGATGAAGAGGAAAGGAGAAAAGATAGAGAGGAAAGGAGACAGACACACTGACTGAAAGAGAAACATAGAGAGAAAAAAAAATCTTACACACAAAACCAAACACGGAGAAAAAAAAACAGACATGCAAAGAGACAAAACAAATGAAAACATTCACCCCTCCACCTCCACCCCCCCAAAAAAAAAAAAAAAAACAGATCCTAAACTCCAATGCTGAACGAATTTATACGTCTGTTCGTCTGACATGACACAGGAAATCAATGAAACTCCATCAGTAAGCTGGCGAATAGGTGAGCTTGACAAATTAACCAGTGGCACAAACTACCATTCGGCCTCTTCATATTTCTGGTTTTAACTGGTTGTTTCACTTGTTTTTTCTCTACTATTTTGCGTTTAAATGGTTGTTTACTTGATGTGCTTCGAGGTTGATGTGCATGGAAACACTTGGATGTTATATTATGTTCGTATGGGTGAGATTGAAAGATTTATACTATTTTATTCTATTCATTTATTATTATTATTATTATTATTATTATTATTATTATTATTATTATTATTATTATTATTATTATTATTATTATTATTATCATTATTATTATTATTATTATCATTATTATTATTATTATTATTATTATTATTATTATTTATCTTTCTTTGTTTATGTTTTTTTTCTATCTTCTCCATAGGCGATGTTATCTGACCTTGGCTGGGCTTGCAACATGAATAACGAAGGGAAGGACAAGAAAACACACGAATATTATAGCTTTTACTATTATCAATATTGTTTTTATTACTATTATTCGGCATATCCGTGTGTTTTCTTTTCTTTCCCTTCGTTGTTCCTGTTGTAATCTGTTCGTCATGAATTCCACACAATTGGCTGGGCTTCCAATGGCCCATGAAACGGCCCGTGATTTAGGTATGGTTTGCACCATTCGTAGAGAAAGGTGCCATACCCTACCTCGCTGGCCATACCCTACCTCGCTGGCCATAACCTACCACGCTGGCCATACCCTGCCACGCTGGCCATACCCTACCTCGCTGGCCATACCCTACCTCGCTGGCCATACCCTACCTCGCTGGCCATACCCTACCACGCTGGCCATACCCTACCTCGCTGGCCATACCCTACCACGCTGGCCATACCCTACCTCGCTGGCCATACCCTACCTCGCTGGCCATACCCTACCTCGCTGGCCATACCCTACCTCGCTGGCCATACCCTACCTCGCTGGCCATACCCTACCTCGCTGGCCATACCCTACCTCGCTGGCCATACCCTACCACGCTGGCCATACCCTACCTCGCTGGCCATACCCTACCTCGCTGGCCATACCCTACCTCGCTGGCCATACCCTACCTCGCTGGCCATACCCTACCTCGCTGGCCATAACCTACCACGCTGGCCATACCCTGCCACGCTGGCCATACCCTACCTCGCTGGCCATACCCTACCTCGCTGGCCATACCCTACCTCGCTGGCCATACCCTACCACGCTGGCCATACCCTACCTCGCTGGCCATACCCTACCACGCTGGCCATACCCTACCTCGCTGGCCATACCCTACCTCGCTGGCCATACCCTACCTCGCTGGCCATACCCTACCTCGCTGGCCATACCCTACCTCGCTGGCCATACCCTACCTCGCTGGCCATACCCTACCTCGCTGGCCATACCCTACCACGCTGGCCATACCCTACCTCGCTGGCCATACCCTACCTCGCTGGCCATACCCTACCACGCTGGCCATACCCTACCTCGCTGGCCATACCCTACCACGCTGGCCATACCCTACCTCGCTGGCCATACCCTACCTCGCTGGCCATACCCTACCTCGCTGGCCATACCCTACCTCGCTGGCCATACCCTACCTCGCTGGCCATACCCTACCTCGCTGGCCATACCCTACCTCGCTGGCCATACCCTACCACGCTGGCCATACCCTACCTCGCTGGCCATACCCTACCTCGCTGGCCATACCCTACCTCGCTGGCCATACCCTACCTCGCTGGCCATACCCTACCTCGCTGGCCATACCCTTCCACGCTGGCCATACCCTACCTCGCTGGCCATACCCTACCTCGCTGGCCATACCCTACCTCGCTGGCCATAACCTACCACGCTGGCCATACCCTGCCACGCTGGCCATACCCTACCTCGCTGGCCATACCCTACCTCGCTGGCCATACCCTTCCACGCTGGCCATACCCTACCTCGCTGGCCATACCCTAGCACGCTGGCCATACCCTTCCACGCTGGCCATACCCTTCCACGCTGGCCATACCCTACCTCGCTGGCCATACCCTATTTCGCTGGCCATACCCAACCTCGCTGGCCATACCCTACCTCGCTGGCCATACCCTACCTCGCTGGCCATAACCTACCACGCTGGCCATACCCTGCCACGCTGGCCATACCCTACCTCGCTGGCCATACCCTTCCACGCTGGCCATACCCTACCTCGCTGGCCATACCCTACCTCGCTGGCCATACCCTACCTCGCTGGCCATAACCTACCACGCTGGCCATACCCTGCCACGCTGGCCATACCCTACCTCGCTGGCCATACCCTACCTCGCTGGCCATACCCTTCCACGCTGGCCATACCCTACCTCGCTGGCCATACCCTAGCACGCTGGCCATACCCTTCCACGCTGGCCATACCCTTCCACGCTGGCCATACCCTACCTCGCTGGCCATACCCTATTTCGCTGGCCATACCCAACCTCGCTGGCCATACCCTACCTCGCTGGCCATACCCTACCTCGCTGGCCATAACCTACCACGCTGGCCATACCCTGCCACGCTGGCCATACCCTACCTCGCTGGCCATACCCTTCCACGCTGGCCATACCCTACCTCGCTGGCCATACCCTACCTCGCTGGCCATACCCTACCTCGCTGGCCATAACCTACCACGCTGGCCATACCCTGCCACGCTGGCCATACCCTACCTCGCTGGCCATACCCTACCTCGCTGGCCATACCCTTCCACGCTGGCCATACCCTACCTCGCTGGCCATACCCTACCTCGCTGGCCATACCCTACCTCGCTGGCCATACCCTACCTAGCTGGCCATACCCTAAGCACGCTGGCCATACCCTACCCCGCTGGCCATACCCTATTTCGCTGGCCATACCTTTCCTCGCTGGCCATACCCTTCCACGTTGGCCATGCCCTACCACGCTGGCCATACCCTACCACGCCGGCCATACCCTAGCACGCTGGCCAAACCCTACCCCGCTGGCCATACCCTATTTCGCTGGCCATACCTTTCCTCGCTGGCCATACCCTTCCACGTTGGCCATGCCCTACCTCGCTGGCCATACCCTACCATGCTGGCCATACCCTACCACGATGGCCATACCCTACCTCACTGGCCATACCCTACCACGCTGGCCATACCCTACCACGCTGGCCATACCCTACCTCGCTGGTCATACCCTACCTCGCTGGCCATACCCTACCACACTGGCCATACCCTACCACGCTGGCCATACCCTACCTCGCTGGCCATACCTTACCTCGCTGGCCATACCCTAGCACGCTGGCCATACCCTACCACTCTGGCCATACCCTACCACGCTGGCCATACCCTACCACGCTGGCCATACCCTACCACGCTGGCCATACCCTACCTCGCTGGCCATACCCTACCTCGCTGGCCATACCCTATCACGCTGGCCATACCCTACCACGCTGGCCATACACTACCTCGCTGGCCATACCCTACCTCGCTGGTCATACCCTACCTCGTTGGCCATACCCTACCACGCTGGCTATACCCTACCTCGCTGGCCATACCCTACCACGCTGGCCATGCCCTACCACGCTGGCCATACCCTATCACGCTGGCCATACCCTACCACGCTGGCCATACCCTACCTCGCTGGCCATACCCTACCACTCTGGCCATACCCTTCCACGCTGGCCATGCCCTACCACGCTGGCCATACCCTACCCCGCTGGCCATACCCTACCACGCTGGCCATACCCTACCTCGCTGGCCAAACCCTACCTCGCTGGCCATACCCTACCACGCTGGCCATACCCTTCCACGCTGGCCATACCCTACCTCGCTGGCCAAACCCTACCTCGCTGGCCATACCCTACCACGCTGGCCTATTCCCGTGGATACCCCCCCCGGCCTCCCCACCCCTCCAACCCTCCTCGTGGCCCTACCCCCCCACCTGGCCCAAACCCTACCCCTGGCCAACCCACCCGGGATCCCTACCCGCTGGCCCTATTTTTCCCCCGGCCCTACCCAAAGGGTGGCCCGACTATCCCCCATACCTTTCCCCGCTGGATATACCCCCTTTGGATATTAAATGGATATTAAGCTGGTTTTTTTTTTTTTTTGGTT
>NC_091549.1:4871871-4879371 GCF_042767895.1 Penaeus vannamei
TAAAATCATAAATAGAGAGACTAAAGAGGGGTTTTGAAGACGAGAAGGGGAAGGAATGAAGCAACGCCTGTGTTATTCTGAAGCAGGGACGAGCCGAGTCTTCCAGATATTGAAACAATGCTAGAGCAAGGGAGCGAGGATGAGTGACATCAACATGCCACGTCCCTGTGAAAAACGCCTCTGTCAACTTTCCTTCCTTCTCTCTCTATCTCTCTGTCTCTCTCTCTCTCTCTCTATCTATCTCATCTTGCCTTATCTCTCTCTCTCTCTCGCCTTTCCTCCGCTATCTCCCTCTCCCTCTCGCTCTCTCGCTCTCTCCCTCTCTCTCAATGCTTTACATCCGAACGAGCACTAAACTCGCTCCTTCGAAAACTAACACAACCTTCCTGCTTCTCTCTCTCCCTGTATGGTCCTAAGTCTCTGTGCACGGCTCTGAACGTCCGTTTTTTTCTCAGCTCGACTGGAATAAAACGCCCAGTGCCATGAAGGGAGGTAACGGTGCAGCAGGGAGGTGTCACACAGAGCCTCGGTGACTCGGGTGTGATAATCTGCGGCGCCGAGAAGAGGTACCTCCCGGTCGTCGAGCCCGTTTCCATTCGTAACACTATGCGGCGTCAGCAGCGGGTTTCGGGGGGGGGGGGGGGAGACCTCTTTTGTGACTCTCTCTCCCTCGGTCTGTCTCTCTTCTGTCTCGCTTGTTCCTTTTCTCTTGTGTTTAATGTCTGTGTGTGTGTTTGTCTCTCTTCTCTTTCTCTCGACCCGTGTAGGAATCCCCTCGCGGTCCTGCCCCTCGAATCCTTCCATCCTCCGAGCCCTGAGCCGACAGTGGAACGGACATGGTTTGAGGGCAATGCGTCGAGAGGGCGAGGCAGGGAGGCCGGGAGGGAGGGAGGGAGAGGGACGCACGGCGCCGCCACCAGCAGAACTCCCCAGGCCCGAGCCAGCCAAGCGGCCAGGCAGGCAGCCCCATGCTCGCCTCTGCCACCGCCGCCGCCGCCGCCTCCGCGATCCTCTCTCGCCCTACTTCTGCCGCCGCCGCCGCCCTTATTCCTCTTCCACTTCTTCCTCGCCTCTCCTATCCTCTCCCTCGCCTCTCTCTCTCTTTGCCCTTCTCCTGTCCCCTTCCTCGCCTCTCTCTAGCCCTCTTTTATCCTGTATCTCCGTCTCCACTGCGCCGATTTCTTACTCCTCGTCTACCTCCTCTCCCCTTCTAACCCTCACTGCTTCTGCTTCTACGTCTTTTATTCCTCCTCCCTCCAGTTCCTCGTCTCTCCCTCTCCTTCTCCCACCCTCTCGATTCGTGCCACTGGCTCCTCTCGTGTTCTAGAGAGTAGAGGAAGCTTTCTGCGCCGTCGATACGCACCCTTAGGAAAATTATTACAAAAGAGGGTCTCTCTCAGTGCGCAATAGGAGACGAAAAATAATAATAAATAGAAATACAGAGAGGAAGAAAAAGACAGAGATAAGAGAGAAAAAGAGAGAGAAAGAGTAGAAGTCCTAATTCCACCCCCTGCTAACCCATAGATTCACAGACGGGCCCCCAAAAAACACGCTAGCGCATAAGAAACCAGAGAAGTTTTCCATTGGGAGATCGGTAGTTCTCGCTCCTAGTCCGCCTTCTCCTCCGCCGCGCCACGCTTAGAGGGCTGAAGGTCATACGAAGCGCCGAGTGTGCCGTGTGGTGGAGGAGGGAGGGAGGGGGGAGGGAGAGAGGGAGTGGAGAAGGAGGGAGGGGAGAGAGAGAGGGAGGGGAAGGAGGGTGGGGGAGAGAGAGAGAGAGGGGAAGGAGGGAGAGAGAGAGAGAGAGGAAGGAGGGAGGGGGAAAGAGTGAGGGGAAGAAGGGAGGGGAAGACAGAGAGAGAGAGAGGGGGGAAGGAGGGAAGGGTAAAGAGAGGGGAAGAAGGGAGGGGGAGAGAGAGAGGGGAAGGAAGAAGGGAGGGGGAGAGAGAGGGGAAGGAGGGAAGTGGGAGAAGGAGGAGAACTTTTGTTTCGAAATTGCGTCGTGTTCTTCACGTGGGCGCCTTTGTCCTTGGCCGGGCGTTTCGTGGGCGTTGGTTTTTAAGATTTCGTAACAGCTCGCTCCATCGGTTCCTCTTGCTTCTTCAACAGAACGAGAACGTCCCCGTAAGAACAAATGAACACACACGCGCGTCTCCGTGTGTGTATGTGACGAGCGTCGAAAGCACGATGCCACGAAAAAGATGAAATAAAACCCGGAAAATACCTTCAAACTATCCCACGTCCCCCAACCCCTCCCCAACCCCCCAAATTTCGACACCCTGCCACCCTACCCTCCCCACCCTTCCCCCCCGACAACATGACATCCACCTCCCCTGATCCGCAACCTCATAGCTGCAGCATAACTCCACCGACATCACACTCCCCACCAGTCACACACCGCCACCTTAGTCCCAGCCACTCCCCCCCCTCCCCACTCCCACCCCCTCCCCTGTCCGCCCCAACCCCCACTTGCCTTCACTCCGTCCCTCCAACCTCAAACCCGCTATCACCACAGACTTCTCGCACACTCCGCTAACAACCCACTCCACAACCCCAACAGTTATACTAGATTAAACGGATATTGCATGGACGTGTCGCTTTGGAACACATCATGAGGGTCATGTCTACCTCCCCTCCAAAAGTAGAAAGGGAGTGAGGCAGGATGTGATGTTGTAACCCAAGAGGCCGGTATAGTCTGTGTGATATTATGCCTTAGTCTTTTGTTAAGTGTTATTCCCTGTCTGTTTCTTGTGAAGATGGGAAACCATATAACTGCAGCCAGCTATTATCTATTCAGTTTTCAGACACTGGAACTCTGCAGCATACTATATGAACATGAAGATCAAGATCTACTTTCAAAGAGCAACTACATTATGTAATGATCTGATACGCTGTTTAAATTTCGATATCAGTTATACTCTCAGCACATCCAACACCATCTTCAACGAATCTTTATTATAACTCCTCTGTAACCTCTAAACCAAAATTCTCCTCCAGGTTTCCCTTCGTGTTTAAGGCGCCTTTTTAAATATGTCGTGGCGCATTCTCTCGAAACACCACGCTCTCGCCCTCGTCACCATCTCCCCGGCAAACCTTTCAAAATAAACCAGCGAGGAGGAATCCATCGCCGTAAATACGAGGACCTCCCTCGCCCTCCCTCGACAGCGTGTGTAAAAGAAGGCTTTCTCGCGTGAGTATAATGACGGCGTGGTATTGAGGGAGAAAGAGAGAGCGAGAGAGAGGGAGGGAGGGAGGGAGAGAGAGAGAGAGAGAGAGAGGGCTGTGACCGCTCCCTTCTCCCTCATCAAACATGGACGCTCGCCACCACCAGGCCCGGTCGCACAGCAAGCCAGACTCCTCTCCCTCTCTCTTTCGCCCTCCTTGCTTCGCTGCCTTTCCTCACTCCCTTATCAGCTGGGCTTCGCGGAGAGCCAAGCTGATAGATTCACACTTAACCCTCCCCCTTAAAATGCTTGATAACTGGAGGCCGATTTCGCTGTTATTGTTATCGTCATCCCTGGAGGGGCTCTGTGTAAGCGCGGGGGGCAGGTATAACGGGTGGGTGCGGGGAAGGGGGGTGGGAGGCATACGGTATTGTTATTTGACACCTGCTGCTACAGTCATACGGTTCACAACATGACAAGAACTAGTATGGACGAGAATCGGCTGAAGATCGACTCGTTGCGACGCCATGATAGAGGTTATTGTGGCGCCGTGATGTGATAGTGGGTGTGTTGGACTGCATGGCCGACCGACGCGTCCCACCCTCTGCTGTATTGGACTCACACCAAACGCTTGTGAAAGATCTATGCTCTTTACACCACGCTGGGCATTTAGGCAACGTGCATTTCCCCCCTTATTCGAAGCGTCGCCGTAGCCTCGCGTCTCATTCGTCAAGAGGAAGGAGAGATCATACGAGAAACGTAAAAAAAAAGAAAGTGTGTCGAGGCCAGCAGCCATTATGAGGCTCACACGCTAGCGCGCCTCCGAGAGAAACGAGTCTCTCGCGCTCCCTCCCTCGTCCTCACGGTGGAACGCCGAGCCCACCATGTTGGATACCCACGGCGGAAGACAGAAATAAACACCATTGTCCCCCTTACTGTCGCGGCTCTAAAAAGACCAGCAAACGGGGAAAACCATCGGGCGATTTCCCTAATATACATGATAACCCACAGCATGCATGCGTCCCTTTGCATCAGCCGCAGCGAGGGAGAGAGAGGAAGTATTTCCTGTCATTGTCTTGCTCGGTGCCTCTATATCCCTTCTGAGAGCACCAAGACCGGCTCGCGAGGCATATCGACAAAAAGGGAGCCACATCACGCACGCCCAACATAACAAGAATTCTGGCCGCTTAAGTATGTGGGCCGGAGGAGAAGTGGCGACGTAGAAGAGGCAGAGAAAGGGAGGAGAGAGTGCAGAGTGGAATAGAAAGATAGAAGGAGATGTTAATTGGAAAGGGAAAGAAGCGATAGAAAGAGAGGAATAGGCGGATAGCTGGAGATGTAATCAGAATAAAAGAGGAAACACTAAAGTTAAAGGGATGGAAAATAGAAGAATAGACAGACGGATGGAGATGTAATTATTAAAAAAAAAAACGGTAGAGAAATAATGAAACACGAAGAAAGGGAGAATGAGACGAAAAGAGAAAGAGAAAGGCTGATGGTAAGAGCGAGGAAGAATCTAAGAAAGCAAAGATGAATAAAGATATTGATTAAAGAAGATGAAGAGAGAAATTCGGTACAAAGGAGAAGAAAATACAGAGTAGATAAGAAAGACTGGTAAAAGAAAGAACGGGGACGAAGAAAAAGAGACAAGAGGAAGACAGTAAAAGAGAGTGAGAGAGAGAGAGAGAGAGCTATATGATGAGAAAAAAGCTCTAAGAGGTTGAAAGAGATGGAAGTGTAAAGAGAGGAAAGAAGAAGCAGAAAGAAAAAAAGAAAACAAGGAAATATGAAGAGGGGAATAAGAAAGCAACAGAAAGAGAGAAAGAGAGAGAGAGAGAGAGGATGAAAGAAAAAGAGAAATAGAGATACAGGGAGAGACTGAATAAACAAATTCTAAAGATACGGAGAGAGAATACAAAAAGGAGAATGAGAAAGAGGAAGAGGGAAAGTGAAAGATTCTCTATTGAGTCTCCCATCTATCGATCTCTCGGTCTCTCTTAGCTAAAGATCTTCCTCCTTAGAACCCATTTCCTTTCCAAACCAGAAGGAAATACAACACACCAGCACGAAGAGAGTGAGAAAAAACAAAAACAAATCTACTACACATTAAAAATAGACCAAATGAATACATAAATGAACGAAGACTCCACCCTGTGAACGCTGCTTAAAAGAACGAACAGCGAAGAAGGAGAGACAGAAGAAGACAAAATGAGGACGAGAGAAGCATTAAGAAAAGAAAACTGAAGAAAAGAAAAGTTAAGGTGATTTAAGTAGGCCGAGACAAGATATGTTTATTGATCAAACGCACCTCCTCTGTTCAAAGGCGGTCATAGCCAATGGAAGTCGTGGCCAGTGTGCTTCCTGTGGTGGCCTTTCTGCGCTTCTCTCTCGGAAATAAACATTATAAACATTGACATTGGATTTCAGATAAGATATAGATAGATTTACACACTTACACTTATACTTATAACTATGATTAATGAATATAATTATAAATAAATTATAATTAGATATAAATAGATTTACACACTTACACTGGGATAGATAGTTGTGTAGATTTATGAATAGCATTGGGGATTAGATATAGGTAGATTGATTAGGTGAATTATAGACTAGGTTCGTAGGTATTTAGTAGAGGTGCTATTAGCATTAGGCAAACTTCTGATAGATATTGATAGACTTGCGTGGAGGTAGACAGATTTGTAGATTTATTAATAACATTGATGGTGAGCTTCAGATTTAGATATAGGTAGATTTACACACAGGTAGATAAACGTGTAGGTTGATTAATAGTACTGGTGCGAACTATAGACTAGAATGAGAAGATACAGGTAGATATTTTAGTAGTTACTAATAGCACTAGCGCGGAATATTGACTAGACGCAAAGGTAGATCTATAATGAGGTAGATAGATGAGTAGCTTTATTAATAGCATTGGGGACTTGATATAGGTAGATTCACACTGAGGTAGATAATTTAGTCAATTTATCAATAACATTGACGATGAACTAAAGAATAGTTGCACAGATAGATTTACATGGAGGTAGATAGATGAGTAGATTTATTAATGGAATGAGAGCGAGCTATAGACTAGATATAGGTAGATTTACATGGAGGTAGATATGTAAATTTATTAATGGTATACTTATGTTGATCTATTAATACTATCTGCAGTAGATGCAAAGGTAGACTTACATGTAGGTAGATAATTGATTAGATTTATGAATGGTATAAATGCTTAATCCATTAATAGTTCTGGTTTCCATTACATTGATATATATCATGAAAGTATTACTATAAATGACGATAATAGCAAAAGTAGTGCTTACAAGAAATAGTGATACTATTTACTAGGGCAATGGAAGTGAGTAACGATAGTAACAATAATATTAGTAATAATGGTTATAACAATAATGGCAACACATATAATGATAATAATAAAACAGTAAAACATTATAATGATAATGAAAATAATTGTAAAATATTAGATAATGAGAATGATGAAAATGATACTCATAATGCCGAAGGTAACTAGAATAATGATCATGAGAAGAATTATAATAACATTGATAACAATATTACTGATAATAACATCGGTAATGATAACGATAATACGATGATGACAACAATAGCAATGACAATAATAATGACATTAATATTAAGAATTCTGATGATAATGATAATAACAATGATGATAATCATAATAATAGTGACGGTGATAAAAAGGATAACAATAATGATAATAATGATAATGATAATAATGATTATCATTACTAATATCATTATTGTCATTATTTTCATCATGATAGTATCATTGATTATGGTGATAGTGATAAAGATGAAGATGATGGGGATGATGATGATAATGATAATGATGATAACAACAATAATGATAATGATAATCATAAAAATTGTAATAATGAAAATGATAACAGTAATAATAATGATGATAATAATAATGACTATAATACTACTACTACTAATAGTAATGATAATAATAATAATAATAATAATAATAATAATTCCTAAGATAACAACAGCGATGATATAGATGCTACTGCTACTACTAATGATAAGAATAAAGATGCTAATAGTAATGGCAATACCAATGGAAATGATAAAGATGATAATATGAATACTAGGAATAGAAAGGACAGAGTTAAGAGTGATAATAACAAAAGTGAAATAATGATGATAATGATAAAAAATACTAGTAATAATAACAATAAAAAAGATGATAAAAGAAAAAAATATTAATAAGAATAGAGATAACAAAATGATAATAACAATAATAATAATGATAATGATAAAGAAATAGAAATGATAACTATAATGA
>NC_091549.1:4891871-4894437 GCF_042767895.1 Penaeus vannamei
AGTGGGAGAGAAGGAAAGGAAGGAGGAGGAGGGAAGAGACGACAGTATAATAAAGAAAAAAAGAATGGTGGGGAAGGAAGAAGTGAAGGAGGAAGGGAAGGAAGGGGAAAAGAGAAGAAAGAGAATGGAAGGGAAGGATGAAAGAGGGAGAAGGAAGGGGGTAGGATAAGAGATGATAGAAGGAAGAAAGGAGGGATGGGAGAAGAAGGGGAAGGGGTAAAGAATGAAGGGGCGAGGTGGAGAGTGAAGAAGAGGAAAAACTAACAAAAAGAAAAGGATTGATGGAGAAGGAAGGGACGAACGAAAGAAGGGGAGAGAAGGGGAGGAGGAGGGTAGGGGCCGAAGGATGAAAATGGATGATGTTAGAGGATGGTGAAGAGGAGGGGGTGCATAGGAAGTAGGATAGTGAGGGGAGGGTGGGTGGCTAAAGGAGGATGGTGGGGAGGGGATGGTGTGAGTATAGTGGGAGGAATGAGGATGATGAAGAGGAAGTAAGAGGAATATGGCGATTAGAAGAACGGAGGAAGGGACAGTGAGAGGAAGAAAATGATGGACAGAAGACAGTAAATAAAGGAAAGAGGACGGCAAATGAAGGGAAGAGAGAGAGAGAAATATTGATAATAATAATGATAATAATAATAAGTATTAATGGGTATCAGGAGATAGGAATGAGGATAAAATGAGAAGGAAGATGGTAGTGAGGATAGTGAGGAGGAGGAAAGTGAGGAGAAAGGGATAACGAGAGAGAGAGAGGATTGGAGAGAGAGAAAGAGAAAGAGGAAGAGAATAGTGATGGGAGAGATGATGAGGAGAAAGAGGAATGGAGAGAGAGAGGAGGAGAATACTGATGGGAGAGATGAAGGAAGAGGAAGAGGAGAAGGAGGAAGGAAGAGAATGAGGTTAATGGTGATGAATAGGGAGGTGAAAATAGTGAAAATAGTTGAGGAAATGATGATGCTAATGATGAGGAGGATAATGAGGCTTCCAGAGAGGACAGGGAAAGTGATGATGATAATGATGATGAACATAAAGAATGTGAAGACGAAGTGGAGGATAGTGAAGAAATCTAGTTAAAAGTAAATGGAAGAATGATGATAACGGTGATGAAAATGAAGATTGAGGAAATAAGACGATATCAGTGAAACTATAAATTTAAAATACTAACAAATTGATGATGACAATGATAAATGATATTAATAATACAAATCATAATCTCTTCATAACTCCCCCTCCCCTCCCCTCCCCCCCTCTCCCCCCAAAAAAAGACAAATGAAACTTTACAACTACAACTATCACTAAAAATAATGATCTTAATGGCAAAAAAATAACGAGCAAAAACAGAAAATCACTTACTGTGTCGCAGTGATTTGAACAATTTATACCGTGAGTTCACATTTAAAGTCATGGAGTCCAGTTTACTTTAGAAGTGAAGTCATGTTCAGTGAACTCTTGAACATGATAGTGTAAGATGAGTGTAGGTGTGTTTATGTGAATGTGAATGTATATGTGTGTATATGTGTTTGTGTGTGTGTGCGTGTGTGTGTGTGTGTGTGTGTGTGTGTGTGTGTGCGTGTGTGTGTGTGTGTGTGTGTGTGTGTGTGTGTGTGTGTGTGTGTGTGTGTGTGTGTGTGTGTGTGTGTCTGTGTCTGTGTGACTATGTGTCTGTGCGTGCGTATATGTATGTAAATATGTCTATGTGTATGTATCTATGAATGTAAGTTAGCATGTATGTGGACATATACTTTAAGACAAAAAAAAAAAAAAAAAAAAAAAAAAAAAAAAAAAAAAAAAAAAAAAAAAAACCAGCCTAATTCATAAAAAAGGAAGGAATGTTAAATAGAGAAAATAAACCATTAGAACACTGAAACATGCAATCCTGTATCTATTAAAAAAAAAAAAAAAAAAAAAAAAAAAAAAAAAAAAAACAGCTGTACGATACAAAAATACAATCTATATTTATGTGTTATCTTTAGAATAAGAAAAAAAAAAGATAGAGAGGGCAATGGTTTTTCAGAAATTATGGCACGAAAATAACCTTTTGATTTATGAATTATGATAATGAATAGCTTAAGGAAGAAATATTTCGAATTATACTGATAAATTAATTATGAAATACGACCCTTGTTAACACCATAATCATTTAAGGATATTCATAAGTAATTTCAGCTGAAGATTTATGAAAAAGGAATAGAAAACAAATTATGAGAAAAATAGTAATGTGGAGTAATGGAGTTACAAGAAGAAATAAAAAAATAGAACAAAACAGCATAAGAAAGAGAGATAAAGGAAGAGAAGAATGAGAAATAAGCATTCTGACCCAGCTTAGGTCATGGCCTGGATATCGACCTGTAACGACCTTCCTCCCCTCCCCCTCCCCCCTCCCCCCTCCAACCCCCCACGCCCACACACCTCCACGAATACCCGCTGGCGTTTCTATTTAAATCTTGACACACAGGTGCAGTCACGTGTTCTCGGGGCAAGGATCTCAAGAATCTTAGAAGGAGAGGACACCATCTTGGGATCTCACAGGGATGGGTCTCCGTACATCCTATATGTAGATGAAGAG
>NC_091549.1:4894937-4897437 GCF_042767895.1 Penaeus vannamei
TTAAAAGGAATAAGAATAAGAACAGAAAGAGTTGGAAATAAGTAAAATAATGAAGGAAGAAAAGGGACATTAAACGAAGCAAGAATGATTAAGGAATACGATGCATGAAGAAGACGAAGAAGAAATAGAAGAAGGAGATGAAGAAGAAAAATAATAAGAGAAGAGAAAATGAAGAAGAAGAAGGAGGAGGAGGAGGAGTAGGAGGAGGAGGAGGAGGAGAAGAAGAAGAAGAAGAAGAAGAAGAAGAAGAAGAAGAAGAAGAAGAAGAAGGAGGAGGAGGAGGAGGAGGTGCAGGAGGAGGAGAAGAAGAAGAAGAAGAAGAAGAAGGAGAAGAGGAAGAGGAAGAGGAGGAGGAGGAGGAGGAGGAGAAGTAGAAGATGAAGGAGAAACAGATAAAGCAAAAAAGAAACAAGAAACAAGAAAGAAGAAGAAGAGAAAAAGATGAAGAGGAGGAGAAAGAAACATGGAATAGGGAAAGGAAAAAAGAGAATGACAGGAACAGTAAAAATAAATAGGAAAAATAATTAAAGGGCGACACAGGATGAGGAAGAAAACTCAAAATATCTTTTTTTCCTTTCTTTTATTTATGCATCTTTCAACTTTTTTTTTTCAAATTTTCCCTCTTTCTTTTATTTTTCTCTTCTATTTTTCATTTTCCTTCTTTCTCTTTTTATTGCAATCTCTCTTCTACTGCTTCTTCTTTTCTATCCTTCTCCTTTTCTATTTTCTTCTATTTTTTTTTTCTCCTCTTCTTTTTACTTCCTCCTCTTCTTCCTTTTTTTTCTTCCTTTCCTTCCTTCTCCCTTTCCTCCTCCTCCTCCTCCTCCTCTCTTTTCTTCAATTTCTTCCTTCTTCCTCCTCATTTCCTTCCTTTCCTCCTCCTCTTCCTCTCTTTTCTTCCTTCTTCCTTTCCCCCTCCTCCTCCTCTCTTTTCTTCCTTTCCTCCTCCTCTCTTTTCTTCCTTTCCTCCTCTCTTTTCTTCCTTTTCTTCCTTCTTCCTTTCCTCCTCCTCCCTTTCCTTCCTTCTTCCTTTCTTCCTCCTCCTCCTCCTCCTCCTCTCTTTTATTCCTTCTTCCTTTCCTCCTCCTCTTCCATTCTTCCTTTTCCATTTCTTAGAAGACACGAGCTGAGCAGATTAAAGAAAGTTCCAGAAACTCCAATGTCTTTGTGGCGAATTTTCTCAACTTCAAGATTTGACGGGACAGAAGGAACGAAGTAAGAAAAATGGTGATAAAAGAGGGAGACGAAGAAGAGGAAGGAGAGAGGAAGAGGGAGGAAGCAAAGACGAAGAAGAGGAAGGAGAGAGGAAGAGGGGGGAAGCAAAGACGAAGAAGAGGAAGGAGAGAGGAAGAGGGAGGAAGCAAAGACGAAGAAGAGGAAGGAAAGAGGAAGGAGGAGGAAGGATGAGGAAGCACAGACAATAAGGGAGGAAGCATAGACAAGAAGACGATGGAGAGGTGATGAAGAAGTAGAGGAGGAAAAAGAAGAAAATGAGGAGGAGGAAGAAGAGAATGAGGAAGAGGAGGAAGAAGGAGAGAATGAGGAAGAGGATGAGGAAGAGAAGGATGAGGAGGACAAGGATGAGGATGAGGATGAGGAGCAGGCAAAGGAGGATGAGGATGAGAATGAGAATGAGGAAGAGGGGGAGGAGGAGGAGGAAGAAGAAGAGGATGAAGAAGAGGATGAGGGTGAGGAAGAAGAGGGAAAGGAATGGAGAGGAGGAGGAAGAGGTGGAGGAGGAGAAGGAGGAAGATTTGGTGGATGAGGAAGAGGATGAGGGAGAGGGAGGGGAGGGTTGTGGGGATAAGAAAAAAATATAGGATGGGGAGAATGGAACAAGGATGAGTGAAAGAGACGGAGAAAGAAAAGGGAGAGGGAGGAAGAAGAGATGAAGGAAGGAGAAGAATATGAAGGAGGATGGGGGGTGGCGGGGGTGGGTGGGGGGTGAGGGGAAGGAGTGGGAGGAGTAAAATGGAGAGGAAAAAAGTTGGATGAAAGAGAAAAGGAAGGAAATGCAGGAGAATGAGAAAGAGTAAGAAGAGAAAGATGGAAAGGATGATGATACTGACGAAAAGGAAGAAAAAGAAGATGAAGAAGAAGAGAAAAAGAAAAATATGATGATGATGATTATGATGATGATGATGATGATGATAATGATGATGATGATATTGATGATGATGATGATGATGATGATGATGATGATGATGATGATGATAATGATAATAATAATAATAATAATAATAATAATAATAATAATAATAATAATAATAATAATAATAATAATAATAAGAATGATGATGATAATAATAAAATATAAAGAAAACAAAAGAAGAAGAAGAAGAAGATAATAATGATAATAATAATATAAAAAGAAAAAGAAGAAATGAAAAGAAGAAGAAGAGGAAGAGAGAAAGAAGAAGAATAAGAAGATAAAAAGAAGGTAAAAGGAAAAAGGAGGAGCCGGAATACGTAGGAGGGGAAACAGATGGAGAAAAGGAAA
>NC_091549.1:4902437-4907437 GCF_042767895.1 Penaeus vannamei
ATAGATAGATAGATAAGTATAGATACGAATAGACTAATAGATATAGAGATAGATAGATAGATAAGTATAGATACGAATAGACTAATAGATATAGAGATAGATAGATAAGTATAGATACGAATAGACTAATAGATATAGAGATAGATAGATAAGTATAGATACGAAAAGACTAATAGATATAGAGATAGATAGATAGATAAGTATAGATACGAATAGACTAATAGATATAGAGATAGATAGATAGATAAGTATAGATACGAATAGACTAATAGATATAGAGATAGATAGATAAGTATAGATACGAATAGACTAATAGATATAGAGATAGATAGATAAGTATAGATACGAAAAGACTAATAGATATAGAGATAGATAGATAGATAAGTATAGATACGAATAGACTAATAGATATAGAGATAGATAGATAAGTATAGATACGAATAGATTAATAGATATATTTCCTCTCGGGTAGGTAACTGATACCTGTTTACTTAGAATCAAATATTACTCAGGTCTCTACCACGACAGACCATCGCATGCACTGTCACTGTATCCTATTTTGCCTTCTATTTCTCATCGCTTCTACCTCCTTTTCTTACTCTGTCGGTTTTCTTCATCTTCCCCACTTTCTTTAATTCATTCAAGACGCCCTCCCTGTATCTACCAAAGGGAAATCGTACCCATAAGAAGTGGAAAAGAAATAGTTTTTTTTTTTTTCCTTTTTTGTCTAGAGAAAAGGAATTCTTGTCCTTTCTCCATCAGCTGAGGAGGGCGACATCACGACACTCATAAACAATTCCTTTTTTGTGTGGGGGGATTTACTATGAGTCTTCGTGAACGGCGTGTGACTTTACAGCTGTGCAAGAAGTACCATTAAGTCATTTTCTTTATTTGGATATCTTTTCATTTACTTGTTTATCTTTAAAATAAAAAAAACTGATGAGCATACCATAGCATGGACCTCCGCCAGGAACAGATTTATGGTGATGTGTGTCAATTATATTCTTTTTGGAAGAACTAGAGAGGAAGAGAGAGAGTGAAAGAGAAGGGGGATGGAAAGAGAGGGAGAGATGGAGAGAGGGAAAGAGAAGGAGAGAGGGAAGGAGAGGAAGAGAGAGAGAGAGAGAGAGAGAGAGAGAGAGAGAGAGAGAGAGAGAGAGAGAGAGAGAGAGAGAGAGAGAGAGAGAGAGAGAGAGAGAGAGAGAGAGAGAGAGAGAGAGAGGACAGAGTTATATTTTCCAAAAACCTGTTTTACATTTTTTCCTCATTTATTAAAGGCATATTCTCCTCCCCCATCTAATTGTAAAAAAAAATCCATTTAGTTTGTTCGAAATTCTTTATCTTTCCCGTTTTTCTTTCATTTCTTTCATTATTCCTTGTTAACCACCTGTCTCCATTCCTTCGTTGCTCACTGATTATCATATGATAAGATCATTACTTTAATCTCTTATACGAAAGGTTAAGAATGAAAGTCATTGACAATAAAGACGTGAGAGAGAGAATGGCGATAAAGATGTGATGAGAGACCCTAGCTAGAAGAAACTCTCAGGCAATAAAGAAGTATGATAATAGGCAATAGGAATAAATAGAAAGTAATAGACAGACTGTAATAAAGAAGAGGCATGAGAAACAATAGCAATAAGAAAGGGTACGTAACACATCGGCGATAAAGAAGAGACGAGAGAAACACTGATAATAAAGGAATAATAGACATACCGACATAGAAGTGAAGTGGGAAACGATAAAGATAAAGAAGTAAGAGAGAAGAAGATTAAGAAAGAAGGAAGAGAGACAAAGGTAATAAAGAAGACACAGAGGTACTGGCAGTAAACAAGGGGAGAGAGAGACGCTTTAAAGAAGAGGTTATAGTAATAATAGCATTAAAGAAATTATTAGAAGAGGAAATAAAAAAAGAGGTGAGAGAAAGGAGGGAAAGGGAGACTGACGATAAAGAAGGGATGAGAGAGATACTGACGATAAAAAAGGAGTCAGAGAGATAGATTAAAAGAGAAATGAAAGAGATACTGAACATATATGAGAAGATAGACTGACAATACGGAAGGGGTTACAGAGAGAGATACAATAAAGGTGAGAGAGAGAGACTGACAATGAATAAGAGACAAGGAGACTGTCAATAAAAAAGAGACAGAGAGACTGACAATAATGAAGAGACAGAGAGACAGTGAAGAAAGGTTGAGAGAGATACTGGAAATAAGGAATGACAATAAAAGAGGGAGACAGAGAGCCTGACAATAATGGAAGGGTGAAAAAGAGACTGACAATAAAGAAAAGGCGAAGGAGAGACTGATAATAAGAAAGAGGAGAATAATATACTGACAATAAAAAATGTAAGAGAAAGATATACTAGCAATAAAAGATGGTGGAGAGAGATACTCGAAATAAGGAATGACAATTAAGAAAAAGAGGAGGACAGAGAGACTGGCAAATAAAGAACGGGTGAAAGAGAGACAGCCAATAAAGGGTGATAAAGAGTATTGTGGTTTCAGAAGCACGTACAGGGTGTGTGTGGGCAGGGAGGGGGATGGGGGGGAGGGGGGAAGCTGCTTGCCGATCTAAGGGAAAAGCTTGGTGGGCATTTTTTTTTCTCTCTCTCTCTTTTGTTCTTCCTCTTCTTCGTCTCTCATTTTGTCTCTTATTCCTTTCTTTCTATTCTTTCGCTTTTTTTTTCAAGAGGTCTTGTTTTTAATCTTCCACTTTCTTACTCTTCTTTTTTGCTTTTCTTCCTCCCTCTTTCTCCTTTCTTTTCTCTCTCTATTAATCTATCTCTGTATCTTTTTATCTGTCTGTCTCTCTCTCCCTCTCTCTCTCTCCCTCTCTTTTTTTCTCTCTCCCCACCCCCCTCTCTCTCTTCCCCCCACCCTCTCTCTTTCCCCCTTCTCTCTCGCTCTCTCTTTCCCCCTTCTCTCTCGCTCTCTCTTTCCCCCTCTCTCTCGCTCTCTCTCGCTCTCTCTCCCCCACCCTCTCTCTTTCTCTTTCCCCCCTCTCTCTTTCTCTCTCTCCCCCACCCTCTCTCTTTCTCTTTCCCCCCTCTCTCTTTCTCTCTCTCCCTATAATCATAAAACTACCATAAAATACCACTTCTTCGCGTATCATACCAAACCCGGTATCACAAGTACCATCCTTAAAAATCCATCTATTCACGACTTCAAAATCACTGTTGTCAACTAGGAGATAAAGTCTTAATCATAGCTACCAACACTAACTTAATCTCAGCAATTTTATTACTTCGCTAACTCTGTATAGCGTAAAATTCTGACCGAAATGGAAGTGTGTGTGCGGAGGAAGGGAGGGAAGGAAGGGAGGAGTGAAGGAGGGAAGGGGAGGTGGAGAGGGAATGGGGGAAGGGGGAGAAGAGAGGGAAGGAGTGAAGGAGAGAAGATGGGAGGGGGAGGGGGAGAGGGAATGGGGGAAGGAGGAGAGGAGGAGGGAGGGAAAGGGAGGGGGAAGGGAGGAAAGAGGATGGAGGGAAGGAGGAAGGAGGGAAGGGGAGAGCGAATGGGGGAATGGGAGAAGGAGGGAAGGGGGAAGGGAGGACAGAGGGAAAGAGAGGGGAGAGGAGGGGGGGAGTGAAGGAGGGAAGGAGGGAAGGGAAGAAGGGATGGGGGAAGAGGAGAGGGAAGAGTGAAAGAGGATGGAGCACCATTCTTACCAAATCGTTGCTTTAACTTCAGCTGACAACACTACCAACAGTACTAATTGTGGTCAGCATCACCAACAGCCAACAAACACTATTGCCAAATTAACTGTAAAGATGAGTATTACCAACATAACTGTTAATATTGGTCGGTGTTGTCAGCATCACTACCGACATTGACTACTATTGCCAACATCATTAACAACATTCAGCCATTATTGCTGACACTTCTACCAATACCTATACCACTGTAATATTATCCATCATTGCCAACACCACTACACTATCATCCGCGATTGACAACACCCTTGCCAACATTTATCACGATTGTCTACACCACTACCAACATTCACCGCAGTTAACAACACCATATCAACCACAGATAACATCATTACAACATCAACCATGATTGCCAACAGCTCTATCAACAACAATCACAGTTGCCAACACCACCACATCAATCACAACTGCCAACACCACAGCCATCATTCACCACAGTTGCCAACACTACATCATCACAACTGCCAACACCACAACCATCATTCACCACAGTTGCCAACACTACATCATCACAACTGCCAACACCACAACCATCATTCACCACAGTTGCCAACACATCATCACAACTGCCAACACCACAACCATCATTCACCGCAGTTGCCAACACATCATCACAAATGCCAACACCACAACCATCATCCACCACAACTGCCAACACCACAACTATCATTCACCACAGTTGCCAACACATCATCACAACTGCCAACACCACAACTATCATTCACCACAGTTGCCAACACCACCACATCATCACAACTGCCAACACCACATCATTCGCCACAGTTGCCAACACCACCACACCATTAACCTCAATTCCCACCACTGCCAACAGTAACCACTACCACAGCTACGAAAAACATCGCCTTCCACCACCAAGCCACATCTGAAAGGTCAAGAGGGGAAGCACCAAGAGAATGAGTCATGAATTATGAGTCATGAGTCGTGAGTCATTGGGTTATGAGTCATAGGTTATGTATGAATCACGAGTTGTGAATCATAAGCAATGTGTCGTAAGTTATGAATCGTGAGTTATGAGTTAATGAGTCATGAGTCGTGAGTCATGGGTTATGAGTCATAGGTTATGTATGAATCACGAGTTGTGAATCATAAACAGTGTGTCGTAAGTTATGAATCGTGAGTCATGAGTTAATGAGTCAAGAATTATGAGTCATGGTTGTGAGTCATGCTCATGAATCATGAGTCGTGAATCATGATTTCTATGTTATGGGTTATGTAAGCCGTGTGTTATGAGTCTTGAGTCGAGTCATGAGTTATAAATCATAAG
>NC_091549.1:4917437-4919937 GCF_042767895.1 Penaeus vannamei
AGGGTGAGGAAGGGAGAGGAGAAAGGGAGAGGGAGAGATGGAGAGGGAGGGAGGGAGAAACGGAGATGGAGGGAGGGAGAAAAGGAGAGGGAGAGAGAAAGGGTGAGGAAGGGAGGGAGAGGGAGGGAGGGAGAAAGGGAGAGTTCGCATCGACTTTACTGAATGTTGCCATCCTACTGATTTCGATCTTACTGTACAGGAACACACTTCACCCATCGATGCTACAGACATTTATGCGGTCTCGTTCCTACCTCCCTTTCTCTCTCTCTCCCTTACGCTTTCTCCCTCTTTTTCTATCAGTCTCCTCTCTCTGTCTTTCTCTATCAGTCTCCTCTCTCTGTCTTTCTCTCTTTATCTGTCTGTCTGTCTGTCTGTCTGTCTGTCTGTCTGTCTGTCTGTCTGTCTGTCTGTCTGTCTGTCTGTCTGTCTGTCTGTCTGTCTGTCTGTCTGTCTCTCTCTCTATCTCTCTATCTCTGTCTCTCTCTCTCTCTCTCTCTCTCTCTCTTTCTCTCTCTCTCCCTCTCTCCCTTCCGCTTTCTCTCTCTCATCTATCAATCTCTTCTCTCTCTTTCTCTCTCTTTATCCATCAATCTCTCTCTCTCTCTTTCTTCCTCTCTTTATCTATCAACCTCTCCCCTTCCCTCTCGCTTTCTCTCTCCTTCTTCCTCTTTATCAATAAATCTCTCTCTCTCACGAATCATTCTGACCGTGAAACACGAGGCCAAAGGTGCCAGAGAGTGCCAGAGAGTGCCAGGAGCCTTTGTGAATCTAGAAGGTGATTTCAGAACCGACTTTCGCTGACCTTTCGGGGGAGAAGGTCACCTCGGGCTCCTTTTTGAGTCACGGGAGCGAGTATGCGCGTGAGTCCTGGTGATGAAGCCGTGTCGTGGTTGAGTCTTTGTGGGAAATCTTTGTGGTTGAGTTTTTGTGGGAAATCTAAGTCGTGGTTGAGTCTCTGTGGGAAACCTTTATGGTTGAGTCTTCGTGGGAAATCTAAGTCGTGGTTGAGTCTTTGTGGGAAATCTAAGTCGTGGTTGAGTCTTTGTGGGAAATCTTAGTCGTGGTTGAGTCTTCGTGGGAAATCTTAGTCGTGGTTGAGTCTTTGTGGGAAATCTAAGTCGTGGTTGAGTCTTTGTGGGAAATCTTAGTCGTGGTTGAGTCTTTGTGGGAAATCTTAGTCGTGGTTGAGTCTTTGTGGGAAATCTTAGTCGTGGTTGAGTCTTTGTGGGAAATCTTAGTCGTGGTTGAGTCTTCGTGGGAAATCTTAGTCGTGGTTGAGTCTTTGTGGGAAATCTAAGGCGTGGTTGAGTCTTTGTGGGAAATCTTAGTCGTGGTTGAGTCTTTGTGGGAAATCTAAGGCGTGGTTGAGTCTTTGTGGGAAATCTAAGTCGTGGTTGAGTCTTTGTGGGAAATCTAAGTCGTGGTTGAGTCTTTGTGGGAAATCTTAGTCGTGGTTGAGTCTTTGTGGGAAATCTTAGTCGTGGTTGAGTCTTCGTGGGAAATCTTAGTCGTGGTTGAGTCTTTGTGGGAAATCTAAGGCGTGGTTGAGTCTTTGTGGGAAATCTTAGTCGTGGTTGAGTCTTTGTGGGAAATCTAAGTCGTGGTTGAGTCTTTGTGGGAAATCTAAGTCGTGGTTGAGTCTTTGTGGGAAATCTAAGTCGTGGTTGAGTCTTTGTGGGAAATCTTAGTCGTGGTTGAGTCTTTGTGGGAAATCTAAGTCGTGGTTGAGTCTTTGTGGGAAATCTTAGTCGTGGTTGACTGTTTTGGGAAAATCTAAGGCGTGGTTGAGTCTTTGTGGGAAATCTAAGGCGTGGTTGACTCTTTGTGGGAAATCTAAGGCGTGGTTGAGTCTTTGTGGGAAATCTAGGTCGTGGTTGAGTCTTTGTGGAAAATCTAAGGCGTGGTTGAGTCTTTGTGGAAAATCTAAGGCGTGGTTGAGTCTTCGTGGGAAATCTTTGTGGTTGAGTCTTTGTGGGAAATCTAAGTCGTGGTTGAGTCTTTGTGGAAAATCTTTGTGGTTGAGTCTTTGTGGGAAATCTAAGTCGTGGTTGAGTCTTTGTGGGAAATCTAAATCGTGGTTGAGTCTTTGTGGGAAATCTAAATCGTGGTTGAGTCTTTGTTGGAAATCTAAGTCGTGGTTGAGTCCTGGTGGAAGAGCTGTGTCGTGGTTGAGTCTTTGTGGGAAATCTGTGTCGTGGTTGAGTCCTTGTGGAAGAGCTGTAAGTCGTGGTTGAGTCTTTGTGGAAGATCTAAGTCGTGGTTTGAGTCTTTGTGGAAGATTCAAGTCGTGGTTGAGTCTTTGTGGAAGATCTAAGTCGTGGTTGAGTCTTTGTGGGAAATCTTTCTAGTCATGGTTGGAAGTCTCTGGTAGGGAAGATCTAAGTCGTGGTTGAGTCTTTGTGGAAAATCTAAGTCGTGATTGAATTTTTGTGGAAAATATTTGTGGTTGACTCCTGGTGGAAGAGCTGTGTCGTGGTTGACTCCTGGTGGAAGAGCTGTG
>NC_091549.1:4939937-4984937 GCF_042767895.1 Penaeus vannamei
TAAATAGATAAATCATAGATAAATCAATCCTAAATAAAACATAAATCTGGGATACTCTTATGCTTCTCTGTGTCATTCTCTGTGACAAATTAGAACGATTAATAGAGATTTATTGATTTATTTTGGATGGATTAAATCTGTTATCAAAAAATCCTTTTGATGAAATAAAAAGGATATATTAGAGTTGTTGTTTATAGTGGAAAAAAAATGTTATCTTGGGAGAAGAAGGACAAAACATGATAAAAGATGAAATAGACGGAAGAAAGGGGAAAAGATGTAAAATAGGGAAGAAGTAATAAGGAAAAGAAGAAGAAAGAAGAAGATGATGATGGTGAAGAAGGAGAGGAAGAAGACGCAGAAGAAGAAGAAGAAAAAGAAGACGAGGATGGGTAAAAAAGGAGGAATATAGAGAAAGAGAGGAAGAAGAAGGAGAAGAAAAAGAAAAGAAGACGCAGAAGAAAGGAAGAGGAAGAAATAGGAAAAGAAGAAAGCGTCGAGGGATGATAATAAGAAAAGAAAAAATAAAGAAAAAGGAAGATGGAGAAAATGAGAAGGAAGAGAAGAATGATGATAATGAGAAAAAGGTAAAGATGACGAAGAAAAGGGAAAACAGTGAAGAAAAAGACTATGGATTTTTTTTTAATGCGTAGGCTGTTCTTGAATAGAAAAAAAAATAATGATAAGAATTATTTTCTGTTTTAGAATCACGAGAAAAAAAAAAAAACTATCAAGTTAAGATGATGTAAAAAATAGATAATTTTGACAGTTATGAAGATTGAATGTCTTTTTTTTTAATTATGGATGAAAAATAAAATAAAAATAAAAAAGAAAGAAGATAGGAAAATGCAAAGAAATGGTAAAATATAGGATAAAGATTTGTGAAGACAATAGAATGGAAGAATAGAAGAGGAAGAGGATGAAGACGAGAAGGAAAACGTATGTATAAAAAGATAAAATGTAAGAAAAGGAGAGAATAAAATTAGGATATATTAGACAGGAAAAGAAAAATATGAGCGGAGAAAAATCATAAATCACAGAAGGAAAGAATTAAGAAAAAGAAAAAGAAAAACAGAGAGCTAGAAAGAAAATGATAATAATGAGAAGAACGAGAATATAAAGCATCATTACCATCTTTATCACATCATTATCATTTTCATTTCTATCCCCTATCGCAAAATATTCAACGGACAAAAAAAAAAAAAAAAAAAAATGAATCACAGAAGGAAGAAAAATGGAGGACAGGAAAGAAAATGATAAGAAGATAAGAACGAGAAAATAAAATCATCATTACCATCTTTATCACATCATTAATATTCCCACTTTCATCCCCTATCGCCAAATACTCAAAGGATCCAAAAATTAATCATCTTGATCTCATACATCAAACGCGAAAAGTGTGACGACATGAATGACGTCATTCGTGTCGTTCAGTCCATTGTCTTGTCGTCTTCTAAGTCTTTCTTCTTAGACTGGGAGATCGCGTGTCAGGAAGGGAACAGCGACTTATGGCTCTCTTGCCCAGGGCTATGTGGGTAAGAAAGTGGTTTGTAGTTATATATATATATATATATATATATATATATATATATATATATATATATATATATATATATATATATATATATGTTTGTGTGTGTGTGTGTGTGTGTGTGTATGTGTATGCATGTATGCACACACACACACACACACACACACACATATATGCACAGAGCGAGCGAGCGAGCGAGCGAGAGAGAGAGAGAGAGAGAGAGAGAGAGAGAGAGAGAGAGAGAGAGAGAGAGAGAGAGAGAGAGAGAGAGAGAGAGAGAGAGAGAGAGAGAGAGAGAGAGAGAGAGAGAGAGAGAGAGAGAGAGAGAGAGAGAGAGAGAGAGAGCGAGAGAGGGAGGGAGGGGGAGATAGATAGACATATGTATAGATATATACACAAGTATTCTCTCATTATATCACTATACCTCATTAGATGTCTGATTCTAACTACTTCCTTTACTTCTCGTTTTGTTCCCATTGTTTACAGTTTCTTCATTTTTTTATTCGGTCCATGATATATACTAAGAGTGCATCTTCATAGCTACATTTCTGTCTCTTCTAGTTTCTTTTGTACATTATTGATAGGCACCGTTTCCATTCATACATACACTGGCCATATGTAACATTATTATTATTATTATATGTAACGTTACTGACTTTGATTTTCCTCCTGGCTGATTCTTCCCCACTTTAAAAAACAGAGTGAGACAAGAGGAACTGATAAATATGCTTATTAGAATATGAGTAGATAGAAGAGAAAGAAAACATACGAAACCTACATTGGAAGGAGATAACAGCAAAAATAAGAAATAAAACATCGGGTTGGCAGAAAATTGAAAAAGGAGTAAAGCAAGATGGGTGTTTACTGCCATCTCTTTTATCTTTTATTTACTCTGGACATAATAAGTGATATCAGTCTCTCGGAGGGATTGTTAGTAGTTATAAGAAACACAAGACATGCACCAGATATCATAATCAAGAAAAAGGAAAGGCTAACATTCAAAAGAAAAAAAATGGTTATGGTAATGACGAAAAAATCAGAAAAGCCCAAGAGTCTACATGCAAATGGAAAAAAAAAATGGTTATGGTAAAGATGAAAAAATCAGGAAAGCCCAAGAGTCTACATGCAAATGGAAAAAAAATGGTTATGGTAAAGATGAAAAAATCAGGAAAGCCCAAGAGTCTACATGCAAATGGAAAAAAAATGGTTATGGTAAAGATGAAAAAATCAGGAAAGCCCAAGAGTCTACATGCAAATGGAAAAAAAAAATGGTTATGGTAAAGATGAAAAAATCAGGAAAGCCCAAGAGTCTACATACAAATGGAAGGAAGATAATAGAAGACGCCAAGACAATGGACTGAACGACACGAATGACGTCATTCATGTCGTCACACTTTTCGCGTTTGATGTATGAGATCAAGATGATTAATTTTGGATCCGTTGGGGATTTTGCGATAGGGAATAAAAGTGGAAATAATAATAATGTGATAAAGATGATAATGATGATTTTATTTTCTAATTCTCCTTTATTATTTTCTTTCCAGTTTTCTCTATTTTTTCTTCCTTCCTTCTGTGATTTATGATTTTTCTCCACTCCTATATATTTCTTTTTCTGTGTAATCTATTGTCCCTTTTCTGAAATACGATATTCCTGTGTAAGAAGGAGGACTTAGAAGACGTCAAGACAAAGGACTGAACAACACCGAATGACGTCATTCATGTCGTCACACTTTCCCCGTCTGATATTTGAGATTAAGTTTTTTTTCGTAGGATAATGTGCGGTAACGTAGATGATAAAAGTGGAAATGAAAGGGATGTGATAAAGATGGTAATGATGATTTATTTTCTCGTTCTTCTTCTTCTTATCATTTTCTTTCCAGTCCTTCATCTATTCCATTCTTCCTTATGTGATATATGGTTTTTCTTCACTCATCTTTCTTCTTCTATATAATATATTCTAATTTTTACTCTCTCCTTTTCTTACCTTTGGTGTTTTTATACATTAATTATCCATCTCTTCTTCTTATTCCTCTTCCTCTTCTATTCTACTATTCTCTTTCTCTCTCTTTTATTTTATTATCATATTTTATTTATATATTTTTCTTTTACAAATCTTTATCCTATATTTTACCATTCCTTTTTATTTTCCTTCTTCCTTTCTTTCTTCCTTATCATCTTTTCTTTTGCATCCACAATAAATAAAAAAAGACATTCAATATTCATAGATTATTATTTTCATCACATCATTTCAACTTGATATTGATTTTTTTTTGTGATTCTTAAGTTTCAAAAATAATTGTTATTTTTTTTTATTCAAGAACATTCTGCGCATTTTTTTTCTTAGTCTTCAGTATTTTTCTTTTTCTTCATCTTTATCTTCTTCTCCTGCTTATTCCTTTTTTATCATTATCATCACTATTATTTTTTTTTATCTTCATCTTTATTGTTTATGTTTTATGTTGCTGTCGTCGTTTTCATTATTATTGTCATTGTGTCTCTCATCATCTTTATTCACCTTCTCCTCCTCCTCATTCTTTTCATCTTCCCTTTTCTGCTTCTTCTTCTTCCTTTTCTTCTTATGATTATTCCTCGACATTTTCTTCTTTTTTCCTATTTTCTTCTTCGTCTTCTCTGCTTCTTCTTCTTCTTCCTCTCTTTCTCTATCATATTCTTCCTCTTTTTTACCCCTCCTCGTCTTCTTTTCTTCTTCTTTTTCTTCTCCCTCTTCTTCACTTTCATCATCATTTTTTTTTTTTTGCTTTTTCCCTAATTCATTTCCTTTTCCTTTTTTTCCGCCTATTTCTTCTTCTTTAGCAACAACGCTAATATAACCTCTTTTATTTCATCGACATGATTTTATGATAACAGATCTAATCCATCCAAAAAAATAATAAATAAAAAAAATAAAAAATAAAAAATAAGAAATAAAATAAAATAAAAGAAGAAAAAGAAAAAACAGAAAAATAAGTATATAAAAAACATGATTTTATGATAACAGATTTATTCCATCAAACCAAAAAAAGAAAGAAAAAAAAGAAAGAAAGAAAAAAGAAAAAGGAAAAGCAGATAAGAAATGAAGAAGTAAAAAAACAAAAACAAAAAACAAAACAAAACAAACAAACAAACAAACAAACAAACCCCTATTCATCACCCTAATTTTTCATAGAGAATGACATAGGAAAGTATAAGGACATCCTAGATTCAGTGTCAGTGTTACTAACAGTCAAAACGACTCATCATTACTTGTAGAAAGTCAAAAGCCAATAAGATCTTGTTGTAATTTCTTTGAGACGCAAACACGAGAAAAAGGAGTGAAGGAAATAATATTAAAGAATAAACCAAAAAGATGTTATTCAGTTTTTTTTCCTGTTCGATAATAATTCTATGAGTGAGTTATCTTTCTCAATTCGTTCTTCATTTTTTTTCGTTCTTTCACTTAATAATAATTTTATTCTTATTTCTATTCTATTTTTTTTCAAAACATTTTTAATTTTTGTCTTTTTCCTTCCCTGTTCCGGCTCTATTTCCATCTTCATCGCTCTCCTAAATTTCTATTTTTTTTTCTTTCTTTCTCTCAGTCTTATTTCTTTCTCTTTATCTCTCCTCCATCGTTCTCTTTTTCTAGCCTTTCCGGCATTTTTTTTCCTCTCTCTCTCTCTCTCTCTCTCTCTCTCTCTCTCTCTCTCTTTTCTCTCCAGCTTCGACTCCTCTCTTCTTCTGCCTTTCTTTCTCCCTTCTCCGCCTCCCCCTTTGTCTGGTTTCACCTCCTCTTTCTAAATTCTCTCTCTCTCATTCTCTCCTGGTTTCTCGTTTTCTCTCTTTCTAAATCTTCATCTTCACTCTCGCTCATCTCTACTTTTTCTCCATTTTTTCCTCTTCTCACTTACATCTCCTTCTTTCTGAATCTTCCCGAATCTTTCTACTAAATCGCCTTTCTCTGTTTTTCTCTCTGGTTCCTCTACTCTCTCTTTTCTTTCTTTATCTTCTCCTACTCTCTCCTGCACCCATCTCTTTCCCTGCTTTCTCTCTCTCTCTCTCTCTCTCTCTCTCTCTCTCTCTCTCTCTCTCTCTCTCTCTCCTACATTCTTTTTTTCTAAGTCTTCATCTTTACTCTCCTTTATCCTTACCCCCTCTCTATTCTGCATCTTCTTTCTGCGGTTTCTCTTTCTCATTTCTTCATCCTCTGTTTCTAAATCTTAATTTTAATTCTCATTCATCTACCCCCTTCTCTAGTTTTTTTTTTGTTCTTTTTTCTTCTTTTCTCCTCTACACTTCCCCCTCTTTCTAAATCTTCTCCATCTCTCTTCTGCTTCTCCTTCTTTCTCTTTCTCATTCCTACATCCCCTCTCTCTAAATCTTCTTCAATCTCTTTCGCCTTCTTCCTCCAGATTTTTTTTTTCTCTCTCTTCTACAACCCCCCTCTCCCCTCTTTCAAAATCTCCCGTCTCTCCTCTCTCTCCTTGTTTCTCCTTCTCCCTCCTTCATTTTCTCTTTCTAAATCTTAGGCTCCTTCTTTTTCCTGTTTTTTTTCCCCGTACACTCCATTCCTTTTTTTTTTTTTTTTTTTTTAATCTTCTGCTCTATCTTTTTTCTGTTCTTTCTCCATCTCGTTTTTTTCCTACTCTGATCTCCGTCTCTCTCTCTCTTTCTGTTTCTTTCTCTCTCTCTCTCTTTCTGTTTCTCTCTCTCTCTCTTTCTGTTTCTCTCTCTCTCTTTTCTCCAGTGTTTCCATCCCCAGCATCCTTCATCTTTACTCTCCTCCTCTCGCTTCTTTCTGGCTTCTCGATCTCCCTAGCATCTCTTTCTGTATCCCGTGGCTCTTCGCATCTCTTCTCTCTATCCATGTCACTCATCATCTCATCTCTCCTGCTAATTCTGTCTCTTGCATCTTCTTTCTCCACCATTTCTCCTTCGTCTTCTTTCTTCAACATCTCTCCAGCATCTTTTTCTCCAGTATCTTTCCAGAACATCCTTTTTTCCAGTATCCCTCCAGTGTCTCTCCCTCACCTTTAGTCTCTAGCATCTGAACTCTCCAACATCTCTCCAGCATCCTTTCTCCGACATCTCATTTTCTTCCTCGCGTATCTCTCCACCATGACCTTTCTCAGCATTTCTCTATCATCATTCTCTATTTTCTCTCTCCTGTATCTCTCTTTCTTTTTCTTTCTACAGCATCTCTCCATCTGTTTATTTCTCCAGCGTTTCTTACCCATCTTTCTCCACAATTTCTCCATCATCTCTCCACAGTCTTCTTTCTCCAGCATTTTTTCCACCATTATTTTCTCCATCATCTCCGTTCGTTTCTTTATTTTCACAACAAATATAACATATTTCTTAAAAGACTCACAGCGCCTTCAACAATATTGAAATCTAACTAGTCTTATTACCTTTCTTCATTATCATCTACTTTGTTCTATTCATCCATTAATTCAACTTAATTAATTCCCTTATTACTTCTTCCGTAAATTAAGAAACATCTCCTCCCTCACTTCAGTTCCCCCTTTTTTCTTTCATAAATACTCTTCTTGTCTGCGTTTTCATTATATTTTCTTAGCTTTCTAATATTTGATTTAATAAATTATATCTTATTTATTTTTCCTTTATTATTCCTGATATTGTTTTCGTTGGCGCTGCAGGTATGGTTAATGTGCTAATATGGTTGTATTATGATTAACTTATTAGCACTATGACTATATTCATTAATACTGCTTCATTTGATGTCATGAATACAGATATGCATATAGATGCAAATCCATAAGTATGTATATATTCACACGCACACATACATGCACAGATAAATACACACACGCACACACATATACATATATGTATATATACATATATATACATATACACACATACATATGTGTGGGATGAATATATATATATATATATATATATATATATATATATATATATATATATATATATATATATATATATATATATATATATATATATATATATATATATATATATATATATATATATATATATATATATATATATATATATTCATTAGAAAAAGCCGACAACCTCAAAACTAATACTATCGATAATGGTACATCTGTTTATAGTACTCTCAGTTTTACTAGCATTACTTCTAATATGACTAGCATTGTTACTGACCACGAATAAACTGTTGATGCCCCTCCCTATGCCGTTGCTGCTGCTGCTGAAACTCCTTCTGCAGGAGTTCCATCAGCAGTGCCAACTGCAGAAGGAGTTCCATTAGCAGCACCAACTGCAGAAGGAGTTCCATCAGCAGCACCAACTGCAGGAGTTCCATCAGCAGCACCAACAGCAGAAGGAGTTCCATCAGCAGCACCAACTGCAGAAGGAGTTCCATCAGCAGCACCAACTGCAGAGGAGTTCCATCAGCAGCACCAACAGCAGAAGGAGTTCCATCAGCAGCACCAACTGCAGAGGAGTTCCACCAGCAGTACCAACAGCAGAAGGAGTTCCATCAGCAGCACCAACAGCAGAAGGAGTTCCATCAGCAGCACCAACAGCAGAAGGAGTTCCATCAGCAGCACCAACAGCAGAAGGATTTCCATCAGCAGCACCAACTGCAGAAGGAGTTCCATTAGCAGCACCAACTGCAGAAGGAGTTCCATCAGCAGCACCAACAGCAGAATGAATTCTATCAGCAGCACCAACAGCAGAAGGATTTCCATCAGCATTACCAACAGCAGAAGGAGTTCCTTCAGCAGCACCAACTGCCGAAGGAGTTCCATCAGCAGCACCAACAGCAGAAGGAATTCCATCAGCAGCACCAACTGCAGAGGAGTTCCACCAGCATTACCAACAGCAGAAGGAATTCCATCAGCAGCACCAACTGCCGAAGGAGTTCCATCAGCAGCACCAACTGCAGAAGGAGTTCCATCAGAAGTAACAACTGCAAAAGGTGTTCCATTAGCAGTAACAACAGCAGAAGGAGTCCCATCAACATTACCAACTGCAGAAGGAGTTCCATCAGCAGCACCAACTGCCGAAGGAGTTCCATCAGCAGCACCAACTGCCGAAGGAGTTCCATCAGAAGTAACAACTGCAAAAGGTGTTCCATTAGCAGTAACAACAGCAGAAGGAGTCCCATCAACATTACCAACTGCAGAAGGAGTTCCTTCAGCAGCACCAACTGCCGAAGGAATTCCAGCAGCAGCACCAACTGCAGAAGAAATTCCATCAGCAGTAACAACAGCAGGAGTTCCATCAGCCACACCAACTGCCGAAGGAGTTCATTCAGCAGCACCAACTGCCGAAGGAGTTCCTTCAGCAGCACCAACTGCAGAGGGATTTCCATCAGCAGCACCAACTGCAGAGGAAGTTCCTTCAGCAGCACAAACTGCAGAAGGAGTTCCATCAGCAGCAACAACTGCAGAAAGAGTTCCATCAGCAGCACCAACTGCAGAAGCTGTTACACCAGCAGCAGCAACTGCAGAGGAAGTTCCTTCAGCAGCACCAACCGCAGAAGGAGTTCCATCAGCAGCAACAACTGCAGAAGGGGTTCCATCAGCAGCACCAACTGCAGAAGCTGTTACACCAGCAGCAGCAACTGCAGAAGTTCCTTCAGCAGCAACAACTGCAGAAGGAGCTCCTTCAGCATCAACAACTGCAGAAGGAGTTTCATCAGCAGCACCAACTGCCGAAGGAGTTCCATCAGAAGTAACAACTGCAAAAGGTGTTCCATTAGCAGTAACAACAGCAGAAGGAGTCCCATCAACATTACCAACTGCAGAAGGAGTTCCTTCAGCAGCACCAACTGCCGAAGGAATTCCAGCAGCAGCACCAACTGCAGAAGAAATTCCATCAGCAGTAACAACAGCAGGAGTTCCATCAGCCACACCAACTGCCGAAGGAGTTCATTCAGCAGCACCAACTGCCGAAGGAGTTCCTTCAGCAGCACCAACTGCAGAGGGATTTCCATCAGCAGCACCAACTGCAGAGGAAGTTCCTTCAGCAGCACAAACTGCAGAAGGAGTTCCATCAGCAGCAACAACTGCAGAAAGAGTTCCATCAGCAGCACCAACTGCAGAAGGTGTTACATCAACAGCAGCAACTGCAGAGGAAGTTCCTTCAGCAGCACCAACTGCAGAAGGAGTTCCATCAGCAGCAACAACTGCAGAAGGGGTTCCATCAGCAGCACCAACTGCAGAAGCTGTTACACCAGCAGCAGCAACTGCAGAAGTTCCTTCAGCAGCAACAACTGCAGAAGGAGCTCCTTCAGCATCAACAACTGCAGAAGGAGTTTCATCAGCAGCAACAAGTGCAGAGGGAGCTCCTTCAGCTGCAACAACTACAGGAGTTTCATCAGCAGCACCAACAGCTGAAGGAGTTCCATCAGCAGTACCAACAGCAGAAGGAGTTCCACCAGAAGTACCAACTGCAGGAGTTCCATCAAAAGGAACAACAGCAGGAATTCCATCAGCAGTACCAACAGCGGGAGTTCCTTAAGCAGTACTAACAGCAGGAGTTCTTTCAGCAGTACCATCAGCAGTACCAACTGCAGAAGGAGTTCCATCAGCAGTACCAACCGCCGAAGGAGTTCCTTCGGCTGCAATAATTGCAGAAGGAGTTCTATCAGTAGCAACAACTGCAGAAGGAATTCCATCAGCAGCACCAACAGCAGAAGGAGTTCCTTCAGCAGTACCAACAGCAGAAGTTCCTTAAGCAGCACTAACAGCAGAAAAAGTTCCTTCAGCAGTACCAACAGCAGAAGTTCCATCAGCAGCAACAACTGCAGAAGGAGTTCCATCAGAAGTACCAACTGCAGAAGGAGTTCCATCAACAGTAACAACAGCAGAAGTTCCATCAGCAGTACCAACTGCAGAAGGAGTTCCTTCAGCAGTACCAACAGCAGGAGTTCCATCAGCAGCACCAACAGCAGAAGGAGTTCCATCAGCATCACCAACTGTAGAAGGAGTTACATCAACAGCAGCAACTGCAGAAGAAGTTCCTTCAGCAGCAAAAACTGCAGAAGGAGCTCCTTCAGCAGCAACAACTGGAGAAGGAGTTCCTTCAGCAGCACCAACTGCAGAAGGAGTTCTACCAGAAGTTCCAACTGCAGAAGGAGTTCCATCACAAGAAACAACAGCAGGAGTTCCATCAACAGTACCAACAGCAAGAGTTCCTTAAGCAGTACCAACAGCTGAAGGAGTTCCATCAGCAGCAACAACTGCCGAAGGAATTCCTTCAGCAGCACCTACTGCAGGAGTTTCATCAGTAGCACCAACTGCAGAAGGAGTTCCTGCAGCAGCACCAACTGCAGAAGGAGTTCCTTCAGAAGTACCAACAGCAGAAGGATTTCCATCAGCAGCAACAACTGCAGAAGAAGTTCCTTCAGCAGCACCAACTGCAGAAGGAGTTCCTGCAGCAGTACCAATTGCAGAAGGAGTTCCTTTACCAGCAACAACTGCAGAAGGATTTTCATCAGCAGCACCAACTGCAGAAGGAGTTCCATCAGCAGCACCAACTGCAGAAGAAGTTACATCACAAGAAACAACAGCAGGAGTTCCATCAACAGTACCAACAGCAAGAGTTCCTTAAGCAGTACCAACAGCGGAAGGAGTTCCATCAGCAGCAACAACTGCCGAAGGAATTCCTTCAACAGTAACAACTGCAGAAAGAGTTCCATCAGTAGCAACAACTGCAGGAGTTCCATCAGAAGTACCAATAGCAGTACCAACAGCAGGAGTTCCATCAGCAGAACCAACTGCAGAAGGATTTTCCATCAGCAGCAGTAACTGCCGAAGGAGTTCCTTCAAGGTGCACCTACTGCAGAAGGAGTTATATCAGCAGTACCAACTGCCGGAGGAGTTCCTTCAGCAGCAACAACTGCCGGAGTTCCTTCAGTAGTAACAACTGCAGAAGGAGTTCCATCAGCAGCAACAACTGCAGAAGGAGTTCTTTCAGCAGTACCAACAGCAAGAGTTCCATCAGTAGTACCAACAGCAGAAGGAGTTCCATCAGCAGTACCAAAAGCAGGAGTTCCATCAGCAGCACCAACAGCAGAAGGAGTTCCTTGAGCAGTATCAAAAGCAACAGTTCCTTGAGCAGTACCAACAGGAGGAGTTCCATCAGCAGCACCAACTGCAGTAAGATTTCCTTCAGCAGTACCAACTGCCGAAGGAATTCTTTCAGTATCAACAACTGCAAAAGAAGCTCCTCTAGAAGCAACAACTGCAGAGGGAGTTCCATCAGAGCAACAACTGCAGAAGGAGCTCCTTCAGCAGCAACAATTGTAGGAGCTCCTTCAGCAGAAAAACTGCAGGAGCTCCATCAACAACTGCAGAGGGAGCTCCTTCAGCAGCAACAATTGTAGGAGCTCCTTCAGCAGAAAAACTGCAGGAGTTCCATCAACAACTGCAGAAGGAGTTCTTTCAGCAGCAACAACTGCAGAAGGAGCTCCTTCAGCAACAACTGCAGAAGGAGCTCCTTCAGCAGCAACAACTGCAGAAGGAGCTCCTTCGGCAGCAAAACTGCAGAAGGAGCTCCTTCAGCAGCAAAAACTGCAGAAGGAGCTCCTTCAGTAACAACAACTGCAGGAGCTCCTTCAGCAGCAACAATTGCAGAAAGAATTTCTCCAGCAGCAACAACTGCAGAAGGAGCTCCTTCAGCAGCAACAACTGCAGAAGGAGGTCCTTCAACAGCAAAAGCTGCAGAAGGAGTTCCATCAGCAGTACCAACAGCAGAAGGAGTTCCATCAGCAGTACCAACAGCAGAAGGAGTTCCATCAGCAGTACCAACAGCAAGAGTTCCTTTAGCAGTACCAACAGCAAGAGTTCCATCAGCAGCAACAACTGCAGAAGGAGTTCCTTCAGTAGCAACAACTGTAGGAGTTCCTTCAGCAGCAAAAACTGCAGAAGGAGCTCCTTCAGCAGCAACAACTGCAGGAGTTCCTTCAGCAGCAACAACTGCTGAAGGAGTTTCTTCAGCAGCAACAACTGCAGGAGTTCCTTCAGCAGCAACAACTGCAGAAGGAGCTCCTTCAGTAGCAAAAACTGCAGAAGGAGCTCTTTCAGCAGCAACTGCAGAAGGAGCTCCTTCAGCAGCAATAACTGCTGAAGGAGATTCTTCAGCAGCAACAACTACAGGAGTTCCTTCAGCAGCAAAAACTGCAGAAGGAGGTCCTTCAGCAACAACAACTGTAGAAGGAGTTCCTTCAGCAGCAAAAACTGCAGAAGGAGTTCCTTCAGCAGCAAAAACTGCAGAAGGGGTTACATCAGCAGTAACAACGGCAGCAGTTCCATCAGCAGTATCAACAGCAGAAACAGTTCCTTTAGCAGCACCAACTGCAGAAGGAGTTCCTTCAGCAGTACCAACTGCTGAAGGGGTTCCTTCAGCAGCAAAAACTGCTGAAGGAGTTCCATCAGAGCAACAACTGCAGAAGTTACGTCAGCAGCAACAACTGCAGGAGTTCCTTTAGAGGCACCAACTGCAGAAGTTCCATCAACAACTGCAGAAGGAGCAACAACTGCAGAAGGAGTTACACCAACATCAACAACTGCAGAAGGAGTTCCATCAGAGAAACAACTGTAGAAGGAGTTCCTTTAGCAGCAACAATTGTAGGAGCTCCTTCAGCAGAAAAACTGCAGAAGGAGTTCCATCAACAACTGCAGAAGGAGCAACAACTGCAGGAGTTCTTTCAGCAGCAACAACTGCAGGAGTTTCTTCAGCAGCAACAACTGCAGAAGGAGCTCCTTCAGCAACAACAACTGCAGAAGGAGCTCCTTCAGCAGCAAAAACTGCAGTAGGAGCTCTTTCAGCAACAACAACTGCAGAAGGAGCTCTTTCAACAGCAACAACTGCAGAAGGAGCTCCTTCAGCAACAACAACTGCAAAAGGAGCTCCTTCAGCAGCAAAAACTGCAGAAGCAGCTCCTTCAGCAACAACAACTGCAGAAGGAGCTCTTTCAACAGCAACAACTGCAGAAGGAGCTCCTTCAGCAACAACAACTGCAAAAGGAGCTCCTTCAGCAGCAAAAACTGCAGAAGCAGCTCCTTCAGCAACAACAACTGCAGAAGGAGCTCTTTCAACAGCAACAACTGCAGAAGGAGCTCCTTCAGCAACAACAACTGCAGAAGGAGCTCCTTCGGCAGCAAAAACTGCAGAAGGTGCTAACTGCAGAAGGAGATCTTTCAGCAGCAAAAACTGCAGGAACTCCTTCAGTAGCAAAAACTGCAGTAGGAACTCCTTCAGCAACAACAACTACAGGATCTCCTTCAGCAGCAACAACTGCAGAAGGAGTTTCTTCAGCAGCAAAAACTGCAAAAGGATTTCCATCCGAAGTATCAACTGAAGAAGGAGTTACATCAGCAGTAACAACGGCAGGAGTTCCATCAGCAGTATCAACAGCAGAAACAGTTCCTTTAGCAGCACCAACTGCAGAAGGAGTTCCTTCAGCAGTACCATCAGCAAGAGTTCCTTTAGCAGTACCAACAGCAAGAGTTCCATCAGCAGTACCAACTGCTGAAGGAGTTCCATCAACAACTGCAGAAGGAGCAACAACTGCAGGAGTTACATCAGCAGCAACAACTGCAGAAGGAGCAACAACTGCAGGAGTTACATCAGCAGCAACAACTGCAGAAGGAGTTCCATCAGAGAAAAAACTATAGAAGGAATTCCTTTAGCAGCAAAAACTGCAGAAGGAGTTCCATCAGCAGCACCAACAACAGAGGTTCCATCAGCAGTACCAACAGCAGAAGGAGTTCCATCAGAAGTACCAAATGCAGAAGGAGTTCCATGAGCAATAACAGCAGCATGAGTTCCATCAGCAGTCAAAATACTATATTCCATTAATTGTAATGGTTATCTATATAAATACATTCAGATTTACAATTGATTATTTAATAGGTGTTCTTTAATGTAGAATGAGATCCTTCAGCAGTACTAACTGCAGAAGGATTTCCATCAGCAGTAACAACAGCAGAAAGATTTCCATCAGCAGTACCAACAGCAAGAGTTACTTCGGCAGTACCAACTGCATAAGGAGTTTCATCAGATGCACCAAATGCCGAAGGAGTTCCTTCAGCAGAACCAACTGTAGAAGGATTTCCATCAGCAGCAACAACTGCAGAAGGAGTTCCTTCTGCAGCAACAACTGCACGAGTTCCTTCAGCAGCAACAACTGCAGAAAGAGTTCCATCAGCAGCACCAACTGCAGAAGGAGCTCCATCAGCAGTACCAACAGCAGAAGGGGTTCCATCAGCAGCACCAACTGCAGAAGTTCCATAAGCGGCAACAAGAGCAGGAGTTCCATTAGCAGTATCAACAGCAGAAGGAGTTCCTTAAGCAGTATCAACAGCAGGATTTCCTTCAGCAGTACCAACTGCAGAAGGAGTTCCATCGTAATTACCAACTGCAGGAGTTCCATCAGCAGCACCAACAGCAGAAGTAGTTCCTTAAGCAGCACCAGCAGCAGGAGTTCTTTAAGCGGCAACAATAGCAGAAGTTCCTCCAGCAGTACCAACAGCAGGAGTTCTATCAGCAGCACCAACAGCAGAAGGAGTTCCTTCAGCAGTACCAACAGCAGGAGTTCCTTCAGCAGTACCAACAGCAGAAAGAGTTATATGAGCAGCAACAACTGCAGAAGGAGTTCCTTCAGAAGCAACAACTGCAGAAGTAGCTCCTTCAGCAGCAACAACTGCACAAGTAATTCCTGAAGCAGCACCAGCAGAACGAGTTCCATCAACAGCACCAACTGCAGAAGGAGTTCCATCAGCAGTACACACTGCCGAAGGAGTTCCTTCAGCATTACCAACTGCAGAAGGAGTTCCATCAGCAGCAACAACTGCAGAAGGAGTTCCTTCAGCAGCAACAACTGCAGAAGGAGTTCCATCAGCAGCAACAACTGCAGAAGGAGTTCCTTCAGCAACAACAACTGCAGAAGGAGTTCCATCAGCAGTACACACTGCCGAAGGAGTTCCTTCAGCATTACCAACTGCAGAAGGAGTTCCATCAGCAGCAACAACTGCAGAAGGAGTTCCTTCAGCAGCAACAACTGCAGAAGGAGTTCCATCAGCAGCAACAACTGCAGAAGGAGTTCCTTCAGCAGCAACAACTGCAGAAGGAGTTCCATCAGCAGCACCAAATGCAGGAGTTCCATCAGCAGTAACAACGGTAGGAGTTTCATCAGCTGAACCAACAGCAGAAGGAGTTCCTTCAGCAGTACCAACGGCAAGAGTTCATTCAGCAGTACTAATAGCAGGAGTTCCAACAGCAGAACAACAGCAGAAGGAGTACCTTCAGCAGTACGAACAGTAGGAGTTCCATCAGCAGAACCAACAGCAGAAGAAGTTCCTTCAGCAGTACCAACGGCAAGAGTTCCATCAGCATCACCAACTGCAGGAGTTCCATCAGCAGTACCAACAACAGAAAGAGTCCCATCAGCAGGAACAACTGACGGAGTTCCTTCAGCAGTACCAACAGCAGAAAGATTTCCATCAGCAGCACCAACTGCAGAAGGAGTTCCTTCAGCTGTACGAACAGTAGAAGAAGTTCCTTTAGCAGTACCAACTGCAGAAGAATTTCCATCAGCAGCACATCGTGCAGACGGAGTTCCATCAGCGGCAACAACTGCAGAAGAATTTCTATCATCAGCACCAACTGTGTTCCTTCACCATTACCAACACCGGGAGTTCCATCAGCAGCACCAATTGGAGAAGGAGTTCCATCAGCAGTACCAACAGCAGGAGGAGTTCTATCAGCAGTACCAACAGCAGGAGTTCCATCAGCAGAACCAACAGCAGAAGGAGTTCCATCAGCAGGAACAACTGCAGGAGTTCCTTCAGCAGTACCAACTGCAGAAGGTGTTCCATCAGCAGTACCAACAGCATAAAGATTTCCATCAGCAGTACCAACAGCAGAAGTTGCTTCAGCAGTACCAACAGCAGGTGGAGTTCCATCAGTGGCACCAACATCAGCAGCACCAACTGCAGAAGTAGTTCCATCAGCAGCACTAACAGCAGTACCAACTGTAGTAGGATTTCCATCAGTAGTACCAACAGGAGGAGTTCCTTCAGCAGTACCAACAGCAGAAAGATTTCCATCAGCAGCACCAACTGCAGAAGGAGTTCCATCAACAGTACCAACTGCAGATGAATTTCCATCAGCAGTACCAACAGGAGGAGTTCCTTCAGCAGTATCAACAGCAGAAAGATTTCCATCAGTTTCATTAGCGGCAACAACTGCAGAAGTTCCTTCAGAAGCAACAACTGCAGAAGGATTTCTATCATCAGCACCAACTGCAGAAGGAGATCCTTCAGCAGTACCGACAGCGGGAGTTCCACCAGCAGAACCAACAGCAGAAGGAGTTCCATCAGCAGGAACAGCTGCAGAAGGTGTTCCATCAGCAGTACCTACTGCAGAAAGATTTTCATCATAAGTACCAACAGCAGGAGTTCCTTCAGTAGTACCATCAGCAGGAACAACTGCAAAAGGATTTCCTTCAGCAGCAACAACTGCAGAAGGAGTTCCTTTAGCAGCAACAACTGCAGAAGGAGTTCCTTCAGCAGCAACAACTGCAGGTGTTCCATCAGCAGTACCAACAGCAGAAGGAGTTCCTTCAGCAGTACCAACAGCAGAAGGAGTTCCATCAGCAGTATCCACTGCAAAAGGATTTCTATCAGCAGAACCAACTGCAGAAAGAGTTCCATCAGCAGGAACAACCTCAGAAGGAGTTCCATCAGCAATACCAACTGCCAAAGGAGTTTCTTCAGCAGTAGCAACTGCAGAAGGAGTTCCTTCAGCAGCACCAACTGTAGAACGATTTCCATCAGCAGCACCAACTGCAGAAGGAGTTCCTTAAGCAGCACCAATAGCAGGAGTTCCTATAGTAGTACTAACTGTAGAAGCAGTTCCATCAGCAGCACCAGCAGCAGATGGAGTTCTATCGGCAGCATCAACAGAAGGAGTTCCATCAGCAGCACCAACTGCAGGAGTTCTTTCAGCAGCACCAACAGCAGGAGGAGTTCCATCAGCAGCACCAACAACAGAAAGAGTTCCATCAGCAGTACCAACAGTAGAAGAAGTTCCTTCAGCAGTGCCAACGGCAAGAGTTCCATCAGCAGCACCAACTGCAGGAGTTCCATCAGCAGTACACACTGCCGAAAGAGTTCCTTCAGCAGTACCAATAACAGAAAGAGTTCCATCAACAGGAACAACTGACGAAGGAGTTCCATCAGCAGCACCAACTGCAGAAGGAGTTCCATCAGCGGCACAAACAAAAGGAGTTCTATCAGCAGTACCAACATCAGGAGGAGTTCCATCAGCAGCACCAACAGCAGAAAGAGTTCCATTAGCAGGAACAACTACAGAACGTGTTCCATCAGCAGTACCAACTGCAAAAGGAGTTCCATCAGCAGCACCAACTGCAGAAGGAGTTCCATCAGCAGCACCAACAGTAGGAGTTCCATCAGCAGCACCAACTGCAGAAGGAGTTCCATCAGCAGCACCAAGTGCAGGAGTTCCATCAGCAATACCAAATGTAAAATGAGTTCATTCAGCAGTATCATCTTCAGAAGGATTTCAATCAGCAGTACCAACAGCAGAAGGATTACCAACAGCAGTAACAACAGTAGAAGAATTTCTATCAGCAGTATTAACTGCAGGAGTTCCATCAGCATGAACAACCTCAGAAGGATTTCCATCAGCAGTAGCAACTGCAGAAGGAGTTCCTTCAGCAGTACCAACTACAGAAGGATTTCCATCAGTAGCACCAACAGCAGGAAGAGTTCCATCAGCAGCACCAACAGCAGAAGGAGTTCCTTCAGCAGTAACAACAGCATTAGTTCCATCAGCAGTACCAACTGCCGAAGGAGTTTCTTCAGCAGTACCAAATGTAGAATGAGTTCCTTCAGCAGTACAAAACTGCAGAAGGATTTCCATCAGCAGTACCAACAGCAGGAGTGCCTTCAGCAATACCAACAGCAGGAGTGCCTTCAGCAATACCAACAGCAGGAGGAATTGATCAGCAGTACCTATTGGCGAAGGAGCTTCTTCAGCAGCACCAAACGTAGAAGAGTTTCCATCAGCAGTAGCAACTGCAGGAGTTCCTTCAGCGGCAACAATTGCAGAAAGAGTTCCTTCAGCAGTACCAACAGCAGGAGTTCCATCAGCAGCACCAACTGCAGGAGTTCCTTCAGCAGTACCAAAAGCAGCACCAACTGTAGAAGGCGTTCCTACAGCAGTACCAACTGCAGGAGTTCCATCAGCAGCACCAACAGAAGGAGTTCCATCAGTAGTACCAATAGCAGGAGTTCCATCAGCAGTACCAACAGCAGGAGTTATTTCAGCAGTACCAACAGCAGGACGAGTTCCATTAGCAGCACCAATAGCAGAAAGAATTTCATCAGCAGCACCGACAGCAGAAAGAGTTCCATCAGCAGGAACAACTGCAAAAGGAGTTCCATTAGCAGTACCAACTGCAGACAGATTTATATCAGCAGTACCAACAGTAGGAGTTCCAACAGAAGCAACAACTGCAGTTGGTACAATTGCAGGAGTTCCATCAGCAGGAACAACCTCAGAAGGAATTTCATCAGCAATACCAGCTGCCGAAGGAGTTTCCTCAGCAGTACCAAATGTAAAATGAGTTCCTTCAGCAATATCAATTGCAGAAGGATTTCCATCAGCAGTACCAACAGCAGAAGGAGTTCCATCAGCAGGAATAACTGCAGAAGGTCTTCCATTAGCAGTACCAAATGCAAGTGTTCCTTCAGAAGTACCAACAGCAGGAGTTCCATCAGCAGTACCAACAACAGAAAGATTTCCATCAGCAGTAGCAACAGCAGTAGGAATTCCTTCAGCAGTACCAAAAGCAGAAAGATTTCCATCAGCAGCACCAACTTCAGAAGGAGTTCCATCAGCGGCAACAACTGCTGAAGTTCATTCAGTAGTACCAAAAGCAGCACCAAATGTAGAAGGATTTCCCTCAACAGCACCAACTGCAGGAGTTCCATCAGCAGCACCAACAGCAGAAGGAGTTCCATCAGCAGCACTAACAGCAGCACCAACAGCAGAAGGAGTTCTTTCAGCAGTACCAACAGGAGAAGGATTTCCCTCAGCAGCACCAATTGCAGGAGTTCCATCAGCAGCACCAACAGCAGAAAGAGTTCCATCAGCAGCACCAACAGCAGGAGTTCTTTCAGCAGTACCAACAGGAGAAGGATTTCCCTCAGCAGCACCATTTGCAGGAGTTCCATCAGCAGCAACAGCTGCAGAAGGAGTTCCTTCAGCAGGAATAACTGCAGAAGGAGTTACATCACCAGCAACAATTGCAGGAGTTCCATCAGCAGCACCAACTGCAGAAGGAGTTACATCAGAGGCACTAACAGCAGAAGAAATTCCTTCAGCAAGAACAACTGTAGAAGGAGTTCCTTCAGCAATACCAACTGCCGAAGGAGTTCCATCAGCAGCAACAACTCGAGAAGAAGTTCCATCAGCAGCAACAACTGCAGAAGGAGTTCCATCAGCAGCAACAACTCGAGAAGAAGTTCCATCAGCAGCAACAACTGCAGAAGGAGTTCCTTCAGCAGTACCGAGTGCCAAAGGAGTTCCATCAGCAGGAAAAACTACCGAAGGAGTTCCTTCAGCAACAAGAACTAAAGTACCACCAACAGCAGAGAGAGTTCCATTAGCAGCAACAAGTTCAGGAGTTTTATCAGTAGCAACAACTGCCGAAAGAGTTCCTTCAGTAGCACGAATAGCAGAAGTTCGTTCAGTAGCATCAACAACTGCAGAAGGAGTTCCATCAGAAGCACCAAAAGCAGAAGGAGTTCCATCACCAGCACCAACTGCAGAAGGAATTACTTCAGCATCAACAACTGCAGAAGGAGTTCCATAAGTAACTGCAACAGCAGAAGGAGTTGCATCAACAGCAACGACTGGAGAGGGAGTTCCATCAACAGCACCAAAAGCAGAAGGCGATCCATCAGCCGCAACAACTGCAGGAGTTCCATCAGCAGCAATAACTTCCGAAGGAGTTCCTTCAGTAGCACGAACAGCAGTTCTTTCAGTAGCACCAACAGCAGCGAAAGGAGTTCCATAAGCAGCACCAACAGCACAAGGTGTTCCATCAGTAGTACCAAAAGCAGGAGTTTTATCAACAGTACCAACAGCAGAAGGAGTTTCGTCAGCAGCAACAATAACAGAAGGAGTTTTTTCAGCAGTACCAAAAGCAGGAGTTCTTTCAGCAGTACCAACAGCATAAGGAGTTCCATCTGCAGTACCAACAGCAGAAGGATTTCCATCAGCAGCATCAACTGCAGAAAGAGTAGTACCAACAACAGGAGTTCCATTAGCAGTACCAACAGCAGTTCTTTCAGCAGTACCAACAGCATAAGGAGTTCCATCAGCAGTACCGACAGCAGAAGGATTTCCATCAGCAGCACCAACTACAGAAGGATTTGCTTCAGCAGCAACAACTGCAGAAGGAGTTTCTTTAGCAGCAACAACTGCAGAAGGAGTTCCTTCAGCAGCAACAACTGTAGAAGGAGTTCCTTCAGTAGCAACAACTGCAGAAGGATTTCCTTCAGCAGCAACAACTGCAGAAGGAGTTCCTTCAGCAGCAACAACTGTAGAAGGAGTTCCTTTAGCAGCAACAACTGCAGAAGGAGTTCCTTCAGCAGCAACAACTGTAGAAGGAGTTCCTTCAGTAGCAACAACTGCAGAAGGAGTTCCTTCAGCAGCAACAACTGTAGAAGGAGTTCCTTCAGTAGCAACAACTGCAGAAGGAGTTCCTTTAGCAGTACCAACTGCAGAAGGAGTTCCTTCAGCAGCAACAACTGCAGAAGGAGTTCCTTCAGTAGCAACAACTGCAGAAGGAGTTCCTTTAGCAGTACCAACTGCAGAAGGAGTTCCTTCAGCAGCAACAACTGCAGAAGGAGTTCCTTCAGTAGCAACAACTGCAGAAGGAGTTCCTTCAGCAGCAACAACTGTAGAAGGAGTTCCTTCAGTAGCAACAACTGCAGAAGGATTTCCTTCAGCAGCAACAACTGCAGAAGGAGTTCCTTTAGCAGCAACAACTGCAGAAGGAGTTCCTTCAGCAGCAACAACTGCAGAAGGAGTTCCTTCAGCAGCAACAACTGTAGAAAGAGTTCCTTCAGCAGCAACAACTCTAGAAGGAGTTCCTTCAGGAGCAACAACTGCAGAAGGAGTTCCTTCAGCAGGAACAACTGCAGAAGGAGTTCCTTCAGAAGCACCAACTGCAGAAGGAGTTCCTTCAGCAACAACAACTGCAGAAGGAGTTCCTTCAGCAGCAACAACTGCAGAAGGAGTTCCTTCAGCAGCAACAACTGTAGAAGGAGTTCCTTCAGTAGCAACAACTGCAGAAGGATTTCCTTCAGCAGCAACAACTGCAGAAGGAGTTCCTTTAGCAGCAACAACTGCAGAAGGAGTTCCTTCAGTAGCAACAACTGTAGAAGGAGTTCCTTCAGCAGCAACAACTGTAGAAGGAGTTCCTTCAGCAGCAACAACTGTAGAAGGAGTTCCTTCAGCAGCAACAACTGTAGAAGGAGTTCCTTCAGCAGCAACAACTGCAGAAGGATTTCCTTTAGCAGCAACAACTGTAGAAGGAGTTCCTTCAGCAGTAACAACTGCAGAAGGAGTTCCTTCAGCAGCAACAACTGCAGAAGGAGTTCCTTCAGCAGCAACAACTGTAGAAGGAGTTCCTTCAGCAGCAACAACTGCAGAAGGAGTTCCTTTAGCAGCAACAACTGCAGAAGGATTTCCTTCAGCAGCAACAACTGCAGAAGGATTTCCTTCAGCAGCAACAACTGCAGAAGGATTTCCTTCAGCAGCAACAACTGCAGAAGGAGTTCCTTCAGCAGCAACAACTGCAGAAGGAGTTCCTTTAGCAGCAACAACTGCAGAAGGAGTTCCTTCAGCAGCAACAACTGCAGAAGGAGTTCCTTCAGCAGCAACAACTGCAGAAGGATTTCCTTCAGCAGCAACAACTGCAGAATGATTTCCTTCAGCAGCAACAACTGCAGAAGGATTTCCTTCAGCAGCAACAACTGCAGAAGGATTTCCTTCAGCAGCAACAACTGCAGAAGGATTTCCTTCAGCAGCAACAACTGCAGAAGGATTTCCTTCAGCAGCAACAACTGCAGAATGATTTCCTTCAGCAGCAACAACTGCAGAATGATTTCCTTCAGCAGCAACAACTGCAGAAGGAGTTCCTTTAGCAGCAACAACTGCAATAGGATTTCCTTCAGCAGCAACAACTGCAGAAGGATTTCCTTCAGCAGCAACAACTGCAGAATGATTTCCATCAGCAGCAACAACTGCAGAAGGATTTCCTTCAGCAGCAACACCTGCAGAAGGAGTTCCTTTAGCAGTAACAACTGTAGAAGGAGTTCCTTCAGCAGCAACAACTGTAGAAGGAGTTCCTTCAGAAGTAACAACTACAGAAGGATTTCCTTCAGCAGCAACAACTGCAGAAGGAGTTCCTTTAGCAGTAACAACTGCAGAAGGAATTCCTTCAGCAGCAACAACTGTAGAAGGAGTTCCTTCAGCAGCAACAACTGCAGAAGGATTTGCTTCAGCAGCAACAACTGTAGAAGGAGTTCCTTTAGCAGCAACATCTGCAGAAGGAGTTCCTTTAGTAGCAACAACTGCAGAAGGAGTTCCTTTAGCAGCAGCAACTGCAGGAGTTCCTTCAGCAGCAACAACTGTAGAAGGAGTTCCTTCAGCAGCAACAACTCTAGGAGTTCTTTCAGGAGCAACAACTGCAGAAGGAGTTCCTTCAGCAGTAACAACAGTAGAAGGAGTTCCATCAGCAGGAAAAACTGCAGGAGTTCCTTCAGAAGCACCAATTGCAGAAGGAATTCCTTCAGCAACAACAACTGCAGAAGGAGTTCCTTCAGCAGCAACAACTGCAGAAGGAGTTCCCTTAGCAGTACCAATAGCAAAAGGAGTTCCTTCAGCAGTACCAACAGCAGAAGGAGTTCCTTTAGCAGTACCAACAGCAGAACGAGTTCTATCAGCAGTACCTACTGCAGAAGGAGTTCCATCAGCAGCACCTACTGCAGGAGTTCCTCTATAGTGACCTACGAAGGAAGAACCCCACAGGGACGGGAATACAGAATTCCCACTCGGAAAGGATGGAATATAACGTCTTCCCGGGCGAACCAGAACGGCCTTTTGTTTTACTTTTATTTTTTTAATCAATTAAATTCTAACTGCATTCTTTAATTTACGTATATTTTAGAGCACTTTTTAAGCCAATTAAGGGAAATTGCTTGTTTTTAATTATATTTTCTTTTAGTTCCTGTTGTTTTTATTTAATTCTCTTAAAGGGTACACTTTTTTATAAGTTTGACGTATATTTATTGATTTACGAAATTAAGTGACAGCGTCATCTATTGCCGCTTCCAACCATAAGTAGCCTCCTTGCTGCAATTCCCCGCTTTCGTTAACAATTCCTTGGCCCGAGGGTATAAAAAGGCTGGAAACCGTGGTGTCCAGCGTTAGATCTTCCAGAGCTTTCTCTCTGCGCCTCTCCCATAAGCTTACTCTATCCCTTATAGCTAATTCTGAGCTATCTGTCATCTCTACTTCTACCCTTCTACCTCAATACCTTTCTCGCTTTCAACTTCCGTTCTTTTTTTACATTAGCTCGGTATTTTTTTTTCGCTTTGATGTTTAGCGTTTTTCCTTACTGTCATTTTATCTTTGAAAGTTCAGTTTTAAGTATTTTAAGCAATAATAACTGCAGAAGAAGTGCCATCAGCATTACCAAATGCAGAAGGAGGTATTTCAAACTGCAGGAGAGACATCAGCACCATCTGCAGGAAATTTTATCAGCAGTGCCAACTGCAGGAGTTCCATCAGAAGGAATTCCATCAGCATCACCAACTGCAGGAGATCCATCAACAGTACCAACTGCAGAACGAGTTCCATCAGCAATACCAAATGCAGAGGGACTGTCATCGGTAGTACCAGCTGCAGGAGTTCTATCAGCAGTACTAAATACAGCAAGAGTTCCATCTGCAATTATAACTGCAGAAGGAGAGACATCAGCAGCACCAACTGCAGGAATTTCATCAGCAGTTCTGTAAGTAGTACCAACTGCAGAAGGATTTCCATCAGCAGTACCAACTGCAGGAGTTCTGTAAGTAGTACCAACTGCAGAAGGATTTCCATAAGCAGTACCAACTGCAGGAGTTCTGTAAGTAGTACCAACTGCAGAAGGATTTCCATAAGCAGTACCAACTTCAGAAGGAGTTCTATCAGCAGTACCAACTGCAAAAGGATTTCCATTAGCAGTAACAGCTGCAGAAGGAGTTTCATCAACAATATCAACTTCAGAAGGAGTTCCATCAGCAGTACCAACTGCAGAAGGAATTCCATCAGCAGTACCAACTACAGAAGGAGTTCTATCTGCAGTACCAACTGCAGAAGGAATTCCATCAGCAGTACCAACTGCAGAAAGATTTCCATCAGCAGTACGAATTCAAGAAGGACTTTTATCAGCAATACCAACTGCAGAAGGAATTCCATCAGCAGTACCAACTGCAGGAGTTCTATCAGCAGCACCAACTACAGAAGGAGTTCCATCAGCAGTACCAACTGCAGAAGGATTTCCATCAGCAGCACCACCTGCAGAAGGACTTTCATCAGCTGTATTAGGAATTCAATCAGCAGTACCATCTGCAGAAGGGGAGACATCAGCAGTACCAACTGCAGGAGTTACAGCAGCAATAATAACTGCAGTTCTATCAGCAGTACCAACTACAGGAGATACTTCATTACTAGCAACTACAGTTCTATCAGTATTTTAAGCAATAATAACTGCAGAAGGAGTGCCATCAGCATTACCAACTGCAGGAGGTATTTCAGTAGCACAAACTGCAGAAGGATAGACATCAACAGCACCAACTGCAGGAATTTCATCAGCAGTGCCAACTGCAGGAGTTCCATCAGCAATATCAACTTTAGAAGGAGTTCTATCAGCAGTACCAACTGCAGAAGGATTTCCATCAGCAGTAACAGCTGCAGAAATTGCAGTACCAACTGCAGGAGTTCCATCAGCAGTTCCAAACTGAAGACGTTCCATCAGCAGCACCAACTGCAGGAGCTCGATCAGCAGCACCAACTGCAGAAGAAGTGCCATCAGCAGCACCAACTGCAGAAGGAGTTCCATCAGCAGCACCAACTACAGGAGTTCCATCAGCAGCTCCAACAGCAGAAGGAGTTCCATCAGTAGAACCAGCTACAGTAGGAATTCCATCAGCAGCACCAACTGCAGAAGGAGAGACAGGAGAGTTCTATAAGCAATAATAACTGCAGAAGGAGTTCCATCAGAATTACCAACTGCAGAAGATGGTACTTCAGTAGCACAAACTGCAGGAATTTCTGCAGCAGTGCCAACTGCAGGAGTTCCATCAGCAGTAACAACAGCAGAGAGAGTTCCATCAGCAGCACCAACAGCAGGAGGAGTGCCATCAGCAGCACCAACTGCTGAAGAAGTTCCATCAGCAGCACCAACTGCAGAACGAGTTCCATCAGCAGCACCAACTGCAGAAGGAGTTCCATCAGCAGCACCAACTGCAGAACGAGTTCCATCAGCAGCAACAACTGCAGAAGAAGTTCCATCAGCAACACCAACTGCCGAAGGAGTTCCATCAGCAGCACCAACTGCAGAACGAGTTCCATCAGCAGTACTAAATGCAGAGGGACTGTCATCAGCAGCACCAACTGCAGAAGGAGAGACATCAGCAGTAATAACTACAGCAAGAGTTCCATCAGCAATTATAACTACAGAAGGAGATACTTCAATAGCACCAACTGCAGAAGGAGAGACATCAGCAGCACCAATTGGAGGAATTTCATAAGCAGTGCCGACTGCAGGAGTTCCATCAGCAATACCAACTGCAGTAGGCGTTCCATCAGCAATATCAACTTTAGAAGGAGTTCTATCAGCAGTACCAACTGCATAAGGAGTTCTATCAGCAGTACCAATTGCAGACATTCCATCAGCAGTACCAACTGCAGAAGGAATTCCATCAGCAGTACCAACTGCAGGAGTTCCATGAGCAGTACCAACTAAAAAAGGAGTTCCATCAGCAACACCAACAGCAGAAGGATTTCCATCAGCAGTAACAGCTGCAGAAAGAGTTCCATCAGCAGCACCAACTGCAGAAGGAATTCCATCAGCAGCCACAATTGAAGAAGTTCCATCAGAAGCACCAACTGCAGGAGATCCATCAGCAGTACCAACTGCAGAGGGACTGTCATCAGTAGTACCAGCTGCAGTAGGAATTCCATCAGCAGTACTAACTACAGCAAGAGTTCCATCTGCAATTATAACTGCAGAAGGAGATACTTCAGTAGCACCAACTGCAGAAGGAGAGACATCAGCAGCACCAACTGCAGGCATTTCATCGGCAGTTCTGTCAGTAGTACCAACTGCAGAAGGAGTTCTATCAGCAGTACCAACTGCAGGAGTTCCATCAGCAGTACCAGCTGCAGGAGTTCTATCAGCAGTACGAACTCAAGAAGGAGTTCTATCAGCAGTACCAACTGCAGAAGGAATTCCATCAGCAGTACCAACTGCTGGAATTCCATCAGCAGTACCAACTGCAGAAGGATTTCCATCAGCAGCACCACCTGTAGAAGGAGTGCCATCAACAGTACCAACTACAGAAGTTCCATCAGCAGTACCAACTGCAGAAGGACTTTCATCGTCAGCACTAACTGTATTAGGAATTTCATCAGCAGTACCATCTGCAGAAGGAGAGACATCAGCAATATTAACTGCAGGAGTTCTATCATCAGTACCAACTACAGAAGGAGATACTTCATTACTACCAACTGCAGGAGTGCCATCAGCAGTATCTAATGCAGGAGATTCTTCATTGCTATCACGGCAGAAACTCCATCATCAGTACCAAAAGAGTGCCATTATCAGAACCAACTGGAAGGAGTTCCATCAGCAATACCAAATTTAAAAGGAATTCCAACAGCAGTAACAACTTCATAAGGAGAGACATCGGCGGCACCAAATGCAGAAGGAGTTCCATCAGCAGCACCAACTGCAGGAATTCTATCAGCGGCACCAACTGCAGAAGGAGTTCCATCAGCAGCACCAACTGCAGGAGTTCTATCAGCGGCACCAACTGCAGAAGGAGTTCCATCAGCAGCACCAACTGCAGGAGTTCTATCAGCGGCACCAACTGCAGAAGGAGTTCCATCAGCAGCACCAACTACAGGAGTTCTATCAGCGGCACCAACTGCAGAAGGAGTTCCATCAGCAGCACCAACTGCAGGAGTTCTATCAGCGGCACCAACTGCAGAAGGAGTTCCATCAGCAGCACCAACTGCAGGAGTTCCATCACCAGTACCAACTGCAGAAGTGCCATCAGCAGCACCAACGGCAGTAGGAATTCCATCTTCAGTACTAACTGCAGGAGAGACATCAGCAGTACTAACTGCAGAAGGAGTTCCATCAGCAGCACCAACTGCAGAAGGAGTTCCATCACCAGCACCAACTACAGGAGTTCTATCAGCGGCACCAACTGCAGAAGGAGTTCCATCAGCAGCACCAACTGCAGGAGTTCTATCAGCGGCACCAACTGCAGAAGGAGTTCCATCAGCAGCACCAACTGCAGGAGTTCCATCACCAGTACCAACTGCAGAAGTGCCATCAGCAGCACCAACGGCAGTAGGAATTCCATCTTCAGTACTAACTGCAGGAGAGACATCAGCAGTACTAACTGCAGAAGGAGTTCCATCAGCAGCACCAACTGCAGAAGGAGTTCCATCAGCAGCACCAACTGCAGAAGGAATTCCATCAGCAGCACCAACTGCAAAAGGAGTTCCATTAGCAGTACCAACTGCAGAAGGAGTTCCATCAGCAGCACCAACTGCAGAAGGAGTTCCAACAGCAGCACCAACTGCAAAAGGAGTTCCATTAGCAGTACCAACTGCAGAAGGAGTTCCATCAGCAGCACCAACAGCAGAAGGAGTTCCAACTGCAGCACCAACTGCAGAAGGAGTTCCATTAACAGTACCAGCTGCAGAAGGAATTCCATCAGCAGTACCAACTGCAGGAGACACATCGGCAGTACTAACTGCAAAAGGAATTCCATGAGCAGCACCAACTGCATAAGGAATTCCATTAGCAGTACCAACTGCGGAAGGAGAGACATCAGCAGCACCAACTGCAGAAGGAGTTCCATCAGCAGAACAAACTGCAGGTGTTTCATCAGCAGTGCCAGCTTTAGAAAAAGAGAGATCAGCAATACCAACTGCAGAAGGACAACCATCATCAGTACCAACTACAAGAGTTCCATGAGAAGTACCAACTGCAGAAGGAGTGGCATAAGCAGTAACAACTGTAGGAGTACCATTAGTATTACCAATCACAAGAGGTCCATCAGCAGTACCAACTTGAGAAGGACTTTCCGCAGCAGTAGGAATACCATCAGCAACACCTACTGCAGAAGGAGAGACATCAGCATTACTAACTGCATAAGGTGTTTCATCAGCAGCACCAACTGCAGAAGGAGTTCCATCAGCAGTACCGACTGCAGAACGAGTTCCATTGTAGTGATTCAAGCAAGTAAAAGCCATAAAAACCTTCGATCCTTGGCATGGAATTCTTGCTGCCACCACCTGGTTAGTTCGTCCAGGAATGTTAGTTTATGTGTCAGGAAAGTTAGACGCGTCTAGAAGAGGGTAAACGAAACTAGATAGCAAGTGTGCAAGTGTAAAAGCATGCCTATACCAAGTTTCAAAGGTTAACACTGAGTAGCGTGGTTTTTAATGTCCGAGGTGGAGTGCGTGTCGGTCCGAAGCCGATGGAAGGTATAGATTTACGGGTTAATATTCTAGAATTCTAGAAGAAATCAATTACACGTAAACTCACTAAGGACTTATTAACTTTCAAGATTTGGAATCCTCAAAGTCTTTATCTCCATAGCTTCATCTTCATTATTAATATTCTTATCATGGTAATTAACATACCATGGAAAGTACCGTCTGCCTTCATCTCAATCTCATCTAATTTATAGTATCATTCTTCATTCAAATTATTATTTTAAATAAACAGATCTTCAGGTTCCTTTAAATCTAATTTTAAATAACCGAAGGAGCGCATATAGTAGATTCCATTAACCACAGAACATAAAAAAGTAACTATAAAAGTTTACTTAAAACAAACGAACATGAAATAAAACACGAGAAAAAAAACTCAGTTATAACAAGAACAAGAACACATCGCCTTACGTAAGAAGTTAAAAAAAATCAAAGCAATTGCCCTGGCAAGGTAAACCACATAGAAACCAGTTCCAGTATAAATTAAAATATTCAGTTCCCCGCCTCCATAAAGCCCTTCATGACTGGGAAACTGTAATGCATATTAACATATATTATATAATATATATAACTCCGCCCATGTTCTTTCGTTTGTGGTATGGCCGCTTCTACTTGCCGTAACTCACTATATCATCAGCAGTTCCAACTGCAGAAATTCCATCAGCAATACCAACGGAAAAACGGGTTCCATAAGCAATACCTACGGCAGAATTAGTGCCATGAGCAGCACCAACTACAGCAGTAGCATCAACAGCAGAAGGAATTCCATCAGCATCACCAACTGCAGAAGGATTTCCATCAGCAGCACCAACTGCAGATGTTCCATCAGCAGCATCAACTGTAGCAGTTGGTATTACTGATAGAACTCCTGCAGTTAGTATTGCTGATGGAACTCCTTCGGCAGTTGGTACTCTGGTTGGAACTCTTACAGTTGGTGCTGCTGATGGAACTCCTTCTGCAGTTGGTGCTGCTGATGGAACTCCTTCTACAGTTGGTGCTGCTGATAGAATTCCTTCGGCAGTTGGTGCTCCTGATGGAACTCCTTCTGCAGCTGGTGCTGCTGATGTAACTTCTGCAGTTCGTGCTGCTGATGGAACTCCTTCTGCAGTTGGTGCTGCTGATGGAACTCCTTCTGCAGTTGGTGCTGCTGATGGAACTCCTTCTGCAGTTCGTGCTGCTGATGGAACTCCTTCTGCAGTTGGTGCTGCTGATGGAACTCCTTCTGCAGTTGGCGCTGCTGATGGAATGCCTTCGGCAGTTGGTGCAGCTGATGGAACTCCTTCGGCAGTTGGTGCAGCTGATGGAACTCCTTCGGCAGTTGGTGCTCCTGATGGAACTCCTTCTGCAGTTGGTGCTGCCGATGCAACTCCTTCGGCAGTTGGTGCTGCTGATGGAATGCCTTCGGCAGTTGGTGCAGCTGATGGAACTCCTTCGGCAGTTGGTGCTGCTGATGGAACTCCTTCGGCAGTTGGTGCTGCCGATGGAACTCCTTCTGCAGTTGGTGCTGCTGATGGGACTCCTTCGGCAGTTGGTGCTGCTGATGTTCCATCAGTAGTACCAACTGCATATGTTCCATCAGCACCACCAACTGCAGGAGTTCCATTAGCAGCATCAACTGCAGCAGTTGGTACTACTGATAGAACTCATGCAGTTAATATTGCTGATGGAACTCCTTCGGCAGTTGGTACTGTGGTTAGAACTCTTACAGTTGGTGCTCCTGATGGAACTCCTTCGGCAGTTGGTTCTGTGGTTGGAACTCTTACAGTTGGTGCTGCTGATGGAACTCCTTCGGCAGTTGGTACTGTGGTTGGAACTCTTACAGTTGGTGCTGCTGATAGAACTCCGTCTTTGGTTGGTGCTGCTGATGGAACCCCTTCTGCAGTTGGTGCTGCTGATAGAATTCCTTCGGCAGTTGGTGCTCCTGATGGAACTCCTTCTGCAGCTGGTGCTGCTGATGTAACTTCTGCAGTTGGTGCTGCTGATGGAACTCCTTCTGCAGTTGGTGCTGCTGATGGAACTCCTTCTGCAGTTGGTGCTGCTGATGGAACTCCTTCTGCAGTTGGTGCTGCTGATGGAACTCCTTCTACAGTTGGTGCTGCTGATGGAACTCCTTCTGCAGTTGGTGCTGCTGATGGAACTCCTTCGGCAGTTGGTGCTGCTGATGGAACTCCTTCGGCAGTTGGTGCTGCTGATGGAACTCCTTCGGCAGTTGGTGCTGCTGATGGAACTCCTTCTGCAGTTGGTGCTGCTGATGGAACTCCTTCGGCAGTTGGTGCTGCTGATGGAACTCCTTCTGCAGTTGGTGCTGCTGATGGAACTCCTTCGGCAGTTGGTGCTGCTGATGGAACTCCTTCGGCAGTTGGTGCTGCTGATGGAACTCCTTCTGCAGTTGGTGCTGCTGATGGGACTCCTTCGGCAGTTGGTGCTGCTGATGGAACTCCTTCTGCAGTTGGTGCTGCTGACAGAACTTCTTCAGTTGGTGCTGCTGATGGAACTCTTTCTGCAGTTGGTGCTGCTGATGGAACGCCTTCGGCAGTTGGTGCTGCTGATGGAACTCCTTCGGCAGTTGGTGCTGCTGATGGAACTCCTTCGGCAGTTGGTGCTGCTGATGGAACTCCTGCAGTTGGTGCTGCTGATGGAACTCCTTCTGCAGTTGGTGCTGCTGATGGAACTCCTTCTGCAGTTGGTGCTGCTGATGGAACTCCTGCAGTTGGTGCTGCTGATGGAACTCCTTCGGCAGTTGGTGCTGCTGATGGAACTCCTTCTGCAGTTGGTGCTGCCGATGGAACATCTTCGGCAGTTGGCGCTGCTGATGGAACTCCTTCTGCAGTTGGTGCTGCTGATGGAACTCCTTCGGCAGTTGGTGCTGCTGATAGAACTCCTTCTGCAGTTGGTGCTGCTGACAGAACTCCTTCTTCAGTTGGTGCTGCTGATGGAACTCCTTCGGCAGTTGGCGCTGCTGATGGAACTCCTTCTGCAGTTGGTGCAGCTGATGGAACTCCTTCGGCAGTTGGTGCTGCTGATGGAACTCCTTCGGCAGTTGGCGCTGCCGATGGAACTCCTTCTGCAGTTGGTGCAGCTGATGGAACTCCTTCTGCAGTTGGTGCAGCTGATGGAACTCCTTCGGCAGTTGGTGCTGCTGATGGAACTCCTTCGGCAGTTGGTGCTGCCGATGGAACTCCTTCTGCAGTTGGTGCAGCTGATGGAACTCCTTCTGCAGTTGGTGCAGCTGATGGAACTCCTTCTGCAGTTGGTGCAGCTGATGGAACTCCTTCGACAGTTGGCGCTGCTGATGGAACTCTTTGCAGTTGGTATTGCTGATGGGACTCTTTCTGCAGTTGGTGCTGCTGATGTTCCATCAGTAGTATCAACTGCAGAATGTTTCATCAGCACCACCAACTACAGAAGGAATTCCATCAGCAGTACCAAATGCAGGAGTTCCATCAGCAGCACCAACTGTAGATGTTCCATCAGCAGCACCAACTGCAGAAGATTTTCCATCAGCAGCACCAACTTTAGAAGGAGTTCCATCAGCAACAACTCCTTCGGCAGTTGTAGCTGCTGATGGAACTCCTTCGGCAATTGGTAATGCTGATGGAAATCCACCAGCAGTTGGTGCTGCTGTTGGAACTTCTTCAGATCAGCAGTACCAACTGCAGAAGTAGTTTCATCAGCAGCACCAACTGCAGGAGGAGTATTATCAGCAGCACTAACTGAAAGGAGTTTCATAAACAGCATCAACTGCAGGAGATTCGTCAGCAGCACCAACTGCAGAAGGAGTTTCATCAGCAGCACCAACTGCAGAAGGAGATCCATCAGTAGCACTAAATGCACATGTTCCATCAGCAGGAACAACTACAGATGGAGTTCCATCAGCATGACCAACTGCAAAAGAAGTTCCATCAACAGCACCTATTAAAGATGTTCCATCAGTAGCACCAACTACAGAAGGAGTTCCATCCGCAGCACCAACTGCAAAAGGAGTTCCATCAACAGCACCTACTACAGATGTTCCATCAGCAACACCAACTGCAGAAGGAGTTCCATCCGCAGCACCAACTGCAGAAGGAGTTCCATCCGCAGCACCAACTGCAGGAGTTCTATCAGCAGTTGATACTACTGATAAAACTACTTCTGGTGTTGGTGGTGCTGATGGAACTCCTTCCGCAGTTGGAACTGCTGATGGAATTCCCTCTAAAGTTGGTATTGGTGATGGAACTCCTTCGGCAGTTGATGCTGCAGATGGAATATCTACATTTGGTGCTGCTGATGGAACATCTGTAGTTGGTGCTGCTAATGGAATTCCTTCAGAAACTGTTCCATCAGCAGCACCTACTGCAGGAGTTCCATCAGCAAATCTAACTGCAGAAGGAGTTCTATCAGTAGTACGAACTGCTGATGGAACTCCTTCTGCAGTTAGTATTGCTGATGGAACTCCTGCAATTGTTACTGCTGATGGAATTCCTGTAATTGGTGCTGCTGATGGAACTTCTGCAGTTGATGTTGCTGATGGAGCATCTGCAGTTGGTGCTGCTGATGGAATTCCTTCACAAAATGTTCCAGCAGCAGTACCAACTGCCGTAGATTTCATCAGCAGTACCAACTGCAGAAGGAGTTCCATCAGCAGTTCGTACTACTGATAGAACTCCTTCTGCAGTTAGATTTGCTGATGGAACTTCTGGCGTTGGTGCTGCTGTTGGAAATTCTTTTGCAGTTGGTACTGCTGATGGAATTCCTTCTTAAGTTGGTATTGCTGGTGGAACTCCCTCTGCAACTGATGCTGCTGATGGAACTCTTTCTCAAGTTGGTGCTGTTGATGGAACTCCTTTTGCACTTGGTACTGCTGATGGAATTTCTTCTAATGTTGATATTGCTGATGGAACTCCTGTAATTGGTGCTGCTGATGGAACTCCTTCTGCAGTTGGTGTTGCTGATGGAACTCCTTCGGCAGTTGGTACTGTTGATGGAATTTATGCTGCAGTTGAGACTGCTGATGGAACTCTTTTTGCAGTTTGTACTGCTGATGGAACTTCCGCTGCAGTTGGTGCTGCCAATTGAACTACTGCAAGTTGGTACTACAGATGGCACTTCTTCTGCATTTGCTACTGCTCGTGGAACTCCATCTGCAGCTGGTATTGCTGATGGAACTCCTTCTGCTGTTAGTACTGCTTATGGAACTCCTACTGCAGGTGGTACTGCTGATGGAACTTCTTTTTCAGTTGGTACTGCTGATGGTTCTCCTGCATTTGCTGCTGTTAATGTCTCTCCTTCTGCAGTTTGTACTGTAGATGGAACTTTTTCAGCAATTGGCATTGGTAATGGAATTTCTGCAGCTGGTATTGCAGTTGGTTATTCCTCTGTAGTTGGTACTATAGGTGGCACTTCTTCTGCAGTTGGTACAGATGTCTCTCCTTCTGTAGTTGATACTGCTGATGGAAGTCTTTCTGTAGTTGGTACTGCTGATGGAACCTTCCTTGCTGTTGGTACTTCTGATGGCTCTGATTCTGTAGTTGGTACTCCTGATGGTATGCCTTCTGCGGTTGGTACTGGTGATGGAACTCCTTCTGCAGTTGGTGCTGCTGATGGAACTCCAGCAGTTGGTGCTGCTGATGGAACTCCTGCTTTTGGTACTGCTGATGGAATTCCTTCTGCAGTTGTTGCTGCTGAAGGAACTACTGCAATTGGTGTTGCTGATGGAAATCCTTTAGCAATTGGTGCTGTTGATGGAACTCCTTCGGCAGTTGGTGCTACTGATGGAACTCCTTCGGCAGTTGGTGCTGGTGATGGAAATCCTTCGGCAGTTGATGCTGCTAATGGAACTCCTGATCCTGGTATTGCTGATGGAGCTCCTTCTGCAGTTGGTGCTACTGATGGAACTCCTTCGGCAGTTGGTGCTGCTGATGGAATTCCTTCTGCAGTTGATGCTGCTGATGGAACTCCTTCGGCAGTTGGTGCTGCTGATGGAACTCCTTCTGCAGTTGGTGCTGTTGATGGAACTCGTTCTGCAGTTGGTACTGCTGATGGAACTCCTGCTCCTGGTACTGCTGATGGAGCTCCTTCTGCAGTTGGTGCTGTTGATGGAACTCCTGCAGTTGGTGCTGCTGATGGAACTCCTTCTGCAGTTGGTGCTGTTGATGGAACTCGTTCTGCAGTTGGTGCTGCTGATGGAGCTCCTTCTGCAGTTGGTGCTGTTGATGGAACTCCTGCAGTTGGTGCTGCTGATGGAACTCCTTCTGCAGTTGGTGCTGCTGATGGAACTCCTGCAGTTGGTGCTGCTGATGGAACTCCTTCTGCAGTTGGTGCTGCTGATGGAACTCCTTCTGCAGTTGTTTCTGTTGATGGAACTCCTTCTGCAGTTGGTGCTGCTGATGGAACTCCTGCAATTGGTGCTGCTGATGGTACTCTTTCAGCAGTTGGTGCTGCTGATGGAACTCCTTCTGCAGTTGGTGCTGCTGATGGAACTCCTGCAGTTGGTGCTGCTGATGGAACTCCTTCTGCAGTTGGTGCTGCTGATGGAACTCCTTCTGCAGTTGGTGCTGTTGATGGAACTCCTTCTGCAGTTGGTGCTGCTGATGGAACTCCTGCAGTTGGTGCTGTTGATGGAACTCCTACAGTGTGTACTGCTGATGGAACTCCTTCGGCAGTTGGTGCTGCTGATAGAATTTCTGCTGCAGTTGGTACTGCTGATGGAACTCCTGCAGTTGGTACTGCTGATGGAATTTTTCTGCTGCAGTTGCTACTGCTCGTGGAACTCCTTCTGTAGCTGGTATTGCTGATGGAACTCCTGCTGTTAGTACTGCTTATGGAACTCCTACAGCAGGTGGTACTGCTGATGGAACTTCTTTTTCAGTTGGTACTGCTGATGGTTCTCCTGCATTTGCTACTGTTAATGTCTCTCCTTCTGCAGTTGGTACTGTAGATGGAACTTTTTCTGCAACTGGCATTGGTAATGGAACTTCTGCAGCTGGTAATTCCTCTGCAGTTGGTACTACAGATGTCTCTCCTTCTGTAGTTGATACTGCTGATGGAAGTCTTTCTGTAGTGGTACTGTTGGTGGAAGTCCATCAGCAATTGGTACTGCTGATGAAACCTTTCTTGCAGTTGGTGCTACAGATGGCACTTTTTCTGAAGTTGGTACTGTTGATAGAATCTCTGCAGTTGGTACTGATGGCTCTGATTCTGCAGTTGGTACTCCTAATGGTACTCGTTCTGCATTTGGTGCTGGTGATGGAATTTCTTCTGAAGTTGGTACTTGTGATGGAACTCCTGCAGTTGGTACTGTTGTAGACACATGGCAACACATATCACGTGAAGAAGATGTGGGCAAGAGCGGATGGCATATGATGGGATAAAACAACCAAGCTGGACGAGATGTCAAAAATAGTACATCGCGAGGGGCTAGAGCTCCTGATAGGAAAGGAGGCAGTCGCAAAACAACATGACCCGAGTGCTGAAAACATGCGAGATAGGACAATACCACGTGATGAACCAGCAGAAGCACGAGTAGTAGCTTTTTAGGTGATCGCAATAAAAGGAATATAACGCAGGTGCTTGGTAGAAAAGTGAAAAACGATTAAGTACATAAAAAAGAAAAGACAAGAAAAGAAAAGAAAAGAAAAAAAATGCTGAGACACAGAAAAGTCTTGATGCAATGATTAGAAATTTAATGATTAGAAATTTGCAATGTGATAAAAAAGGCGTGATCGAAGGAGCCCCAAAATTTGAAATAAAAGGAGGCTCAGTCACAAACATTGGCAGACTAGATTTCGGAGTAGCATTCAGCATTGTTCTTTTGGCTCTTCTTGGTAAGCCCATTTGAAGTGATCTATTGACCTTATCGTGATGGTGATGGCACTCCTTCTGCAGTTAGTACTGCTGATGCCTCTGCTTCTGCAGTTGGTAGTGCTGGTGGGATTCCTTCTGCAGTTGATATTGCTGATGGAACTTTTTCTGCTGTTGGTGCTGCTGATGGAACTCCTTCTGCAGATAGTGCAGCTGATGGAACTCCTTCGGCAGCTGGTGCTGCTGATGGAACTCCTTCGGCAGTTGGTGCTGCTGATGGAAGTCCTTCTGTAGTTGTTGCTACTGATGGAACTCCTTCGGCAGTTGGTGCTGGTGATGGGACTCCTTCGGCAGTTGGTGCTGTTGATGGAGCTCCTTCTGCAGTTGGTGCTGCTGATGGTACTCCTTCGGCAGTTGGTGCTGGTGATGGGACTCCTTCGGCAGTTGGTGCTGCTGATGGAACTCCTTCGGCAGTTGGTGCTGCTGATGGGACTCCTTCGGCAGTTGGTGCTGCTGATGGAGCTCCTTCTGCAGTTGATGTTGCTGATGGAACTCCTTCGGCAGTTGGTGCTGCTGATGGAACTCCTTCGGCAGTTGGTGCTGCTGATGGAACTCCTTCGGCAGTTGATGTTGCTGATGGAACTCCTTCTGCAGTTGATGTTGCTGATGGAACTCCTTCTACAGTTGGTGCTGCTGATGGGACTCCTTCGGCAGTTGGTGCTGCTGATGGAACTCCTTCGGCAGTTGGTGCTGCTGATGGGACTCCTTAGGCAGTTGGTGCTGCTGATGGGATTCCTTAGGCAGTTGGTGCTGCTGATGGAACTCCTTCTACAGTTGGTGCTGCTGATGGAACTCCTTCTCCAGTTGGTGCTGCTGATGGAACTCCTTCTCCAGTTGGTGCTGCTGATGGAACTTCTTCTGCAGTTGGTGCTGCTGATGGAACTCCTTCTCCAGTTGGTGCTGCTGATGGAACTTCTTCTGCAGTTGGTGCTGCTGATGGGATTCCTTCTGCAGTTGGTGCTGCTGATGGAACTCCTTCTGCAGTTGGTGCTGCTGATGGGACTCCTTAGGCAGTTGGTGCTGCTGATGGGACTCCTTAGGCAGTTGGTGCTGCTGATGGGACTCCTTAGGCAGTTGGTGCTGCTGATGGAACTCCTTCTACAGTTGGTGCTGCTGATGGAACTCCTTCTACAGTTGGTGCTGCTGATGGAACTCCTTCTCCAGTTGGTGCTGCTGATGGAACTTCTTCTGCAGTTGGTGCTGCTGATGGAACTCCTTCTCCAGTTGGTGCTGCTGATGGAACTTCTTCTGCAGTTGGTGCTGCTGATGGGATTCCTTCTGCAGTTGGTGCTGCTGATGGAACTCCTTCTGCAGTTGGTGCTGCTGATGGAACTCCTTCTGCAGTTGGTGCTGCTGATGGAACTCCTTCGGCAGTTGGTGCTGCTGATGGAACTCCTTCGGCAGTTGGTGCTGCTGATGGAACTCCTTCTGCAGTTGGTATTGCTGATGGAACTCCTTCGGCAGTTGGTGCTGCTGATGGAACTCCTTCTGCAGTTGGTGCTGCTGATGGAACTCCTTCTGCAGTTGGTGCTGCTGATGGAACTCCTTCTGCAGTTGGTGCTGCTGATGGAACTCCTTCTGCAGTTGGTGCTGCTGATGGAACTCCTTCGGCAGTTGGTGCTGCTGATGGAACTCCTTCTGCAGTTGATGCTGCTGATGGAACTCCTGCAGTTGGTGCTGCTGATGGGACTCCTTCGGCAGTTGGTGCTGCTGATGGAACTCCTTCTGCAGTTGGTGCTGCTGATGGAACTCCTTCTGCAGTTGGTGCTGCTGATGGAACTCCTTCGGCAGTTGGTGCTGCTGATGGAACTCCTTCTGCAGTTGGTGCTGCTGATGGAACTCCTGCAGTTGGTGCTGCTGATGGAACTCCTTCTGCAGTTGGTGCTGACTCCCTTAGGAAGGCCCCTTGAAGTGTCAATTATTGACAATAATACACATCATATAGTATAGTATATGTAAAAATGTGTTTAATTGAAACAGAAATCAAGACATAATATGAGTAAATGAAATAATAATAACATTTCAAAATGACATTGTACATAATGCTCCTGGAGGAAATGCATACATACATATACATATATGTGGTAGAAAAATCCACAATGCACAAAGTAGATTCATTGAAGAAAGTGACACAACAATTCCGGAATCGTCCTCTATTCCATCTTCGGAATCCTTGACTTTTAAAATATTGATGTTTAGGAAGCCTTCTTACGTGTGATAATTTCTTCTGAAACCCAAGATATTACGAACAATTCTTTTTTTGAATTACATGTAATGGTTTCAGTGAGGTAGAGCATATAGCTCCCCAAATTATTTGCCCATAAATAAAATGTGGGTATACCAATGTGTAGTATATTTGTTGCAAAGCTTTCAAGAGTAATGCTTTGAGTAACTGATGAATATGTCCACACAGTTTATTCAGTTTATATACTAACTGAATTTAATTGAAAATCAGTGTGAATGCCAAGGAACTTAGTATGCATAACCCTTTTGATTGGAACATTTGCGATAGTGACATGAGATAAAACAGGAGGAATGTTTATTTCTGTGAAAAATTATATAATATGTCTTATCGGCATTCAGGGTAAGCTTATTTAGAATCATCTCGTGTTTGTCATTTCACTGTTTGTGATGTTGATTATTTCTATAATGGTGTGTCCCGAAGCGTGACAGCAAGTATCATCAGCATAGAGTGTGAAGCTCAGACAGCTCTCATTAGCAATATCATTGATATACAGAAGGAATAGAATGGGTCCCAAGAGGGAGCCCTGTGGAACTCCATGTGCAATAGTTCTTTTAGAGGAGTTGCAGTCACTGAAAACTACATACTGTGTGCGGTTTGACAGATATGAGGCGAACCAAGCATGCACATTTCCTTTTATACCGTAATGGTATATATATATTTTTTTCTAAAAGAATACAATGGTTGACCGCATCAAATGCTTTAGAAGGGTCTAAGAATGTAGCAAAAATAAATTTACGGCTGTCAAAAGATTTTAAAGTTTTATTTGGTACTACTGATGGCACTCCTTCTGCAGTTGGTGCTGCTGATGGAACTCCTTTGAAGTTGGTACTACTGATGAAACTCCTTCGGCAGTTGGTGCTGCTGATGGAACTCCTGACTCCTGCAATTGGTGCTGCTGACGGAATTCCTTCGGCAGTTGGTGCTGCTGATGGAACTCCTTCTGCAGTTGGTGCTGCTGATGGAACTCCTTCGGCAGTTGGTGCTGCTGATGGAACTCCTTCGGCAGTTGGTGCTGCTGATGGGACTCCTTCTGCAGTTGGTGCTGCTGATGGAACTCCTTCGGCAGTTGGTGCTGCTGATGGAACTCCTTCGGCAGTTGGTGCTGCTGATGGAGCTCCTTCGGCAGTTGGTGCTGCTGTTGGAACTCCTTCTACAGTTGGTGCTGCTGATGGAACTCCTTCTGCAGTTGGTGTTGCTGATGGAACTCCTACAGTTGTTGCTGCTGATGGAACTCCTGCAGTTGTTGCTGCTGATGGAACTCCTGCAGTTGGTGCTGCTGATTGAACTCCTTCGGCAGTTGGTGCTGCTAATGGAACTCCTTCTGTAGTTGTTGCTGCTGATGGAACTCCTTCTGCAGTTGGTGATGCTGATGGAACTCCTTCGGCAGTTGGTGCTGCTGATGGAACTCCTGCAATTGGTGCTGCTAATGGAACTCCTTCTGCAGTTGGTGCTGCTGATGGAACTCCTTCGGCAGTTGGTGCTGCTGATGGAACTCCTTCGGCAGTTGGTGCTGCTGTTGGAACTCCTTCGGCAGTTTGTGCTGCTGATGGAACTCCTCCTACAGTTGGTGCTGCTGATGGAACTCCTTCAGCAGTTGCTGTTGGTGAAGGAACTCCTTCGGTAGTTGGTGCTGCTGATGGAACTCCTTCGGCAGTTGGTGCTGCTGATGGAACTCCTTCAGCAGTTGCTGTTGGTGAAGGAACTCCTTTGGTAGTTGGTGCTGCTGATGGAACTCCTTCGGCAGTTGGTGCTGCTGATGGAACTCCTTCGGCAGTTGGTGCTGCTGATGGAGCTCCTTCGGCAGTTGGTGCTGCTGTTGGAACTCCTTCTACAGTTGGTGCTGCTGATGGAACTCCTTCTGCAGTTGGTGTTGCTGATGGAACTCCTACAGTTGTTGCTGCTGATGGAACTCCTGCAGTTGTTGCTGCTGATGGAACTCCTGCAGTTGGTGCTGCTGATTGAACTCCTTCGGCAGTTGGTGCTGCTAATGGAACTCCTTCTGTAGTTGTTGCTGCTGATGGAACTCCTTCTGCAGTTGGTGATGCTGATGGAACTCCTTCGGCAGTTGGTGCTGCTGATGGAACTCCTGCAATTGGTGCTGCTAATGGAACTCCTTCTGCAGTTGGTGCTGCTGATGGAACTCCTTCGGCAGTTGGTGCTGCTGATGGAACTCCTTCGGCAGTTGGTGCTGCTGATGGAACTCCTTCGGCAGTTGGTGCTGCTGAAGGAACTCCTTCGGCAGTTGGTGCTGCTGAAGGAACTCCTGCAGTTGACACTGCTGATGGAACTCCTTCGGCAGTTGGTGCTGCTGAAGGAACTCCTTCGGCAGTTGGTGCTGCTGAAGGAACTCCTGCAGTTGACACTGCTGATGGAACTCCTTCGGCAGTTGGTGCTGCTGAAGGAACTCCTTCGGCAGTTGGTGCTGCTGAAGGAACTCCTTCGGCAGTTGGTGCTGCTGATGCATCTCCTTCGGCAGTTGGTGCTGCTGATGGAACTCCTTCAGCAGTTGCTGTTGGTGAAGGAACTCCTTCGGTAGTTGGTGCTGCTGATGGAACTCCTTCGGCAGTTGGTACTGCTGATGGAACTCCTTCGGCAGTTGCTGTTGGTGAAGGAACTCCTTTGGTAGTTGGTGCTGCTGATGGAACTCCTTCGGCAGTTGGTGCTGCTGATGGAACTCCTTCTACAGTTGGTGCTGCTGATGGAACTCCTTCAGCAGTTGGTGCTGCTGATGGAACTCCTTCTGCAGTTGGTGCTGCTGATGGAACTCCTTCTGCAGTTGGTGATGCTGATGGAACTCCTTCGGCAGTTGGTGCTGCTGTTGGAACTCCTTCTGCAGTTGGTGCTGCTGATGGAACTCCTTCGGCAGTTGGTGCTGCTGATGGAACTCCTTCTGCAGTTGGTGATGCTGATGGAACTCCTTCAGCAGTTGCTGTTGGTGAAGGAACTCCTTCGGCAGTTGGTGCTGCTGATGGAACTCCTTCGGCAGTTGCTGTTGGTGAAGGAACTCCTTTGGTAGTTGGTGCTGCTGATGGAACTCCTTCGGCAGTTGGTGCTGCTGATGGAACTCCTTCGGCAGTTGGTGCTGCTGATGGAACTCCTTCGGCAGTTGGTGCTGCTGATGGAACTCCTTCTGCAGTTGGTGCTGCTGATGGAACTCCTTCTGCAGTTGGTGATGCTGATGGAACTCCTTCGGCAGTTGGTGCTGCTGTTGGAACTCCTTCTGCAGTTGGTGCTGCTGATGGAACTCCTTCGGCAGTTGGTGCTGCTGATGGAACTCCTTCTGCAGTTGGTGCTGCTGATGAAACTCCTTCTGCAGTTGGTGCTGCTGATGGAACTCCTTCGGCAGTTGGTGCTGCTGATGGAACTCCTTCTGTAGTTGGTGCTGCTGATGAAACTCCTTCTGCAGTTGGTGCTGCTGATGGAACTCCTTCTGCAGTTGGTGCTGCTGATGGAACTCCTTCTGCAGTTGGTGATGCTGATGGAACTCCTTCGGCAGTTGGTGCTGCTGATGGAACTCCTTCGGCAGTTGGTGCTGCTGTTGGAACTCCTTCTGCAGTTGGTGCTGCTGATGGAACTCCTTCGGCAGTTGGTGCTGCTGATGAAACTCCTTCTGCAGTTGGTGCTGCTGATGGAACTCCTTCTGTAGTTGGTGCTGCTGATGGAACTCCTCCGGCAGTTGGTGCTGCTGATGGAACTCCTTCTGCAGTTGGTGCTGCTGATGAAACTCCTTCTGCAGTTGGTGCTACTGATGGAACTCCTTCTGCAGTTGGTGCTACTGATGGAACTCTTTCAGCAGTTGGTGCTGCTGATGGAACTCCTTCGGCAGTTGGTGCTACTGATGGAACTCTTTCAGCAGTTGGTGCTGCTGATGGAACTCCTTCGGCAGTTGGTGCTGCTGATGGAAATCCTTCTGCAGTTGGTGCTGCTGATGGAACTCCTTCGGCAGTTGGTGCTGCTGATGAAACTCCTTCTGCAGTTGGTGCTACTGATGGAACTCCTTCTGCAGTTGGTGCTACTGATGGAACTCTTTCAGCAGTTGGTGCTGCTGATGAAACTCCTTCTGCAGTTGGTGCTACTGATGGAACTCTTTCAGCAGTTGGTGCTGCTGATGGAACTCCTTCGGCAGTTGGTGCTGCTGATGGAACTCCTTCTGCAGTTGGTGCTGCTGATGGAACTCCTTCGGCAGTTGGTGCTGCTGATGGAACTCCTTCTGCAGTTGGTGCTGCTGATGGAACTCCTTCGGCAGTTGGTGCTGCTGAAGGAACTCCTTCGGCAGTTGGTGCTGCTGATGGAACTCCTTCGGCAGTTGGTGCTGCTGATGGAACTCCTTCGGCAGTTGGTGCTGCTGATGGAACTCCTTCGGCAGTTGGTGCTGCTGATGGAACTCCTTCGGCAGTTGGCGCCGCTGATGGAACTCTTTCAGCAGTTGGTGCTGCTGATGGAACTCCTTCGGCAGTTGGTGCTGCTGATGGAACTCCTTCGGCAGTTGGTGCTGCTGATGGAACTCTTTCAGCAGTTGGTGCTGCTGATGAAACTCCTTCTGCAGTTGGTGCTACTGATGGAACTCTTTCAGCAGTTGGTGCTGCTGATGGAACTCCTTCGGCAGTTGGTGTTGGGACCTCACTCCGATAGCGCCATGTTTGTTTACGAGTCTGTCGATTTTCATACGGAAAGTTAATTCGGAAACGCAAAAGATTGACGGAAATTAGTGATCGTGTGATAGGGCCTTCACACAAGCACTTTACCGTCAATTTTTGCGTTTCCGTCTGAATTTGAGACATTCCGCAAGTATCGTTTGCAAACGGAACACCTCCCAGACGAAGACTATTGCGACCGTTTCCGTCTGACTAATTTCCGTCCTGATCTTGTGCTACGGAGGAGCTATACAGCCAGAATGTTTTTTTCTTTTATTGATAAATTAGATGGAATGAGTGAATGTAAACATAAACTCATATTTTAGAACATTCGTATATACAATTTACTTAATCATACTTTTTAAAAACAACGTTAAGTGTATGAGAATGCTCATGGGATTTACGTTTTCTGTCTTGGCAGTGTAATAGGAGGAGTCCAATTACATACGAAAAGTTCAGACGGAATTGCAAAAATTTAAGGTAAAAGGGCTAATGTGACAGGGTGACACCATCTCACCAAAACTGTACGTCTTTAACCAGCGCGTCCTCCCGGTTATGAGCTATGGGTCAGAAACATGGACTACAACCAAATTACTGGAGAGGAAACTAATAAGCGCCCAGAGAGGTATGGAAAGATCGATGCTGGGAATTAGCCTGAGATATCGGATGAGGGCGACGTGGATCAGGGAATAGAGAAAGGTGGAAGATATACTCGGGAGCATCAAAAGAAAGAAATAGCAAGGGGCAGGGCTTATAAGTCGGAGACAAGACGACAGATGGACAAAGAAAGTAACAGACTGGACTATAGATGACATAAAAAGGCCAAGGGCCCAGACCAATGACAAGATGGCGTAACGAAATAACGAAATTTTGGGGCCAAGACTGGAAACAAAAAACGCAAAACAGGAAATGATGGAAAAAATTGGGAGGGGCCT
>NC_091549.1:4995807-4998307 GCF_042767895.1 Penaeus vannamei
AGGTGGGAAGGAAGAGAGGGAAGAAGGGGAGGGGAGAGAGGAGGAAGGTGGAGAGGGAGAAGGGAGAGAGGAGGAAGGGAGAGAGGGAGAAGGAAAAGACGGAAATGGGGAGAGCTGGATAGGTTGAAGGAGGAGCGGGGGTGGGAAGAACGAAGAGAGAGAGAGAGAGATAGAGAGAGAGAGAGAGAGAGAGAGAGAGAGAGAGAGAGAGAGGGAGGTGTAGGAGGAAAGCAAATAGTCAAGAAAAGATCAAGGGAAGAGAAAGTGGAGGAAGAGAAGGAAGAAGAGAGGGCGAAGAGAAATAGAGATAAAGAGGAGAAAGGACATACATGAAAGAAACAGCAAGAAAAGCATAAGGGAGTAGAGAACAGGCAGGGGGAGGGGGGTGATGGAGAAGATGAAGCGAAGGGAAGGAACAGAGAAGAGAAAGGAAGAAAGGGCAGGGGGGGACAGGAGATGGTGGAGAAAACGAGAAAGGTAAAAGGGAAAAAAAGAAGGAACAGGGAACAAGGAAGTTCAGGGAAAGATATGGAGAAAGAAAAGAAAAAAAAAAGGAGAGAGGAATAGGAAAGAGACAGAGAACGGGCGAGGAGAGGGAAAGAGAAGATAGTAGAAAGATACAGAAGAAAGAGAAAAGAAGGGATAAGAAGATAAGAGAAGGGAAAATGAAGGCGGAGAGAAAATGAAGCGAAGAGAAAGAAAGACGAGAAGGGACAGGGAGGGGTTGGGGGGGGGGGGGTAGCGACGGCCAGAGGAAGAACCGCCGGCAGGAAAAGAGGTCCAGGAACGAACCACGAACAAAGGAAGCAATAAAGAGAGGAAGAAGGAGAGTGCGGGAGAAGAATGGGGGGGAAGAGGAGTAAGAGGAGTGGACGGATGAGAGGAGTTGGGAGAAGGCGGATTGGTGAGAGGTTCCAGACCAAAAAAAAAAAATAAAATAAAATAAGAATAAAAAATAAAAAAAATAAATAAAATAGGAATTTCCGTGGAATGGAGGACGAAAGGGAGATAATGAAGAATGAGGATAATGGCGAGGAAATTCTGAGAAAGGGAGAAGTTACACACCATTGTAATTTGCAGGGGGGGAGAAGTTGGAATGACGCAAAAGGGAAACAGAAACCGAATGAATAAAGATGAAGAGAAAGGATAAATGCGATGAATGTAGAAGGTAAGAAAGTGAGCCAAAGCAAGAGTTATAAATGGTCGACGAAAGAGAGAGAGAGAGAGAGAGAGAGAGAGAGAGAGAGAGAGAGAGAGAGAGAGAGAGAGAGAGAGAGGGAGGGAGAGTGAGAGAGTGAGAGAGTGAGAGAGAGAGGAAGAGGCGAGAGAGAGAGTACGGACATCGCTAATTCACGTCGAAGAATAGAGAGAGAGAGAGAGAAAGAGAAAGAAAGAGGAAGATACTAAGAGAGAGAAAAGGGGAATGAGAGAGAGAGAGAGAGAGAGAGAGAGAGAGAGAGAGAGAGAGAGAGAGAGAGAGAGAGAGAGAGAATGAACAAGAATATTGGTAATTTTCTTTCTCTCTTTTTCATTCTCCTTCGATAATGAAAAATAAGGTGAGTATTAACAATTATTTTTCCCTTCCCTGACAACTCGACCTTTTATAAAGTTACTCAGAAGGGACACCATCTGGAGCCAACCAAAAGCCCAAAATCCAAATATATATATATATATATATATATATATATATATATATATATATATATATATATATATATATATATATATATATATATATATATATATATATATATATATATATATATATACCTATTTCTTAAACCCTCTCAAAAAGTAATACAAAACAAAAGAAACGAAAAAAATAACGAAAAAAATATTCCTAATTTATAAGCCCCCTTAAAAAGTAATACAAAACAAAATAAACGAAAAAAATACGGGAATAAACCGATCTTCCAACTCTAGCACAAGCGTAAATATCTAACAAATCAATACAAAACAAAAACAAAAACGAAAGAGAAATACGCATAAACACATCAACAACAGTACAACATCAGTATAAGCGTAAATATCTGCCTGTCTGTCTGTCTGTCTGTCTAACTGTCTGACGTAGCGAAGGGAAATGCGTTCCGGTGAGGCGTAGAGAGGCAGGAAGTCGAACCAGGAACCGTGGTATGGGTGGGTCTCGTTTTACTGAACCACGTTCAACTCGCACCTTTAGGAGTGTTAGATAAGAGCTTGATTTTTTTTTTTTTTTTTTTTTTTTTTTTGAGTGTGTCTCTGTCTCTCGGTGTTTATCTCTGTGTGTGTTTTTTTTTTCTCTTTTTTGCGTTCTGTCTGTCGGGCTTATTATTATCATTTTTTTATCTCTTTTTCTTTCGTTCCTTCTCTTTGTCTCCTTCTCCCTGTCTGTCTGTCTGTCTGTCTGTCTTTCTCTCTCGTTCTCTCTCTCTCTGTCTATCTCTCTCTCTATCTATCTATCTCCCGCTCTCTCTCTCGCTCTCTCTCTCTCTCTCCTCCCTCTCCCTCCTCCCTCCTCCCT
>NC_091549.1:5015807-5018307 GCF_042767895.1 Penaeus vannamei
GGAGGGAGAGTGAAAAGGAAGAGAACAGAAACTGAAGAGGAACGAGAAGGAGGAGGAGGAGGAGAAAGAGAAGAAGAAAGAAGAAGTGGAGGAGGAAGAAAAGAAGTAGGTGGAGGAGAAAGAAGAGGAATATGTATAATAATCAAAGCCGCTGATACAATAATATATTTATAATACAAGAGTTGGGGAAAAGGAAGGAGGAACAGAAGCAGAAGGAAGAAGAAGAAGAAGGAGGAGGAAAAGAAGGAAAAGGAGAACACGAAGGAGAAGGAGTAAAAAGGACGAGAAAGAACAAATGGGAAAGGAAGAAGGTAATCAAGAAGAAGACGATGGAGAGAGAGAGAGAGAGAGAGACAGAGAGAGAGAGAGAGAGGCTGAGAGAGAGAGAGAGATGAGAGAGAAAGAGAGAGAGAGAAAAAGAGAGAGAGAGAGAGAGAGAGAGAGAGAGACGAGAGAGAGAAAGAGAGAGAAATAGAACCGAGAAAGAGACAAATAGAGAAAAGGAGAGAGAGAGGTAATGAGAGAGAGAGAGAGAGAAAGAAGGAGAGAGAGAGAGAGAGAGAGAGAGAGAGAGAGAGAGAGAGAGAGAGAGAGAGAGAGAGAGAGAGAGAGAGAGAGAGAGAGAGAGAGAGAGAGAGAGAGAGAGACAGAAAGAGAGAAAGAAAGAAAGAAAGAGATAGATAGATAGAAAGAAAGAAAGAAAGAGATAAAGAGATAGATAGATAGATAAAGAAAGAGATAGATAGATAGATAGATAGGCAGATAGATAGAAAGAGTGAGAGAGAGAGAAAAAAAAAAACATGAACTAGTCCTCACCAACAAACATTTCCCAGAAATCCATCACAGCGAAGGGAAATGAAAAGAGAGAAGGAAGGAAATGATTGCAGAGATAATGATAGTTGCAGGAACTAACAACAGCTTCCTGAGTTTGCAAGATTCTCAGAACGAGAGCAACAGACGGGAAAAATATACCTGTGAAAAAAGGAATAATAATAATAGAGGTAAATAATAAAAATGAGTAATATGATAAATACCTGATAATAAAATGAATGAATGATATAATGAATAATATGATAAATAAATGATATAATGAATAAATAATATAATGAATAGATAATATGATAGATAAATAATATAATAGATAGATAATATAATAAATACTGGATAATAAGATAGATGAATAATATAATAAATAATATAATAAATAGATAATATAATGAATAAATAATACATAATTAATATAATAAATACCTGATAATGAAATAGATAAATAATATAATAGATAATAAAATAAATAAATGATTTAATAGATAATATAATGAATGATAAAATAAATAAATAATAAGATAAATAATATAATAAATAAATGATATAATAAGTAAATAATATAATAAATAAATAATATAATAAATAGATAATATAATAAATAAATAATACAATAAATAAATAACATAACAAATAAATAATATAGTAAATAAATAACATAATAAATACCTGATAATAAAATGAATAAATAACATAATAAATAAAATAACAAATACCTGAGATAAATGAATAAAAAAGTGAATAATAATACCTCAGGAAAAATATACTAATATACTTTCCTGAATCTGCAAGATTTTCAGAACGAGAGCAACAGAGGGGAAAAATATACCTGAGAATAAAGGAATAATGATAATAGAGATAAATAATACAAATAAATAATATAACAAATGCCTGATAATGAAATAGATAGATGATATAATAAATACTTGATAATATAATAAATAAATAATATAATAAATAAATAATATAACAAATAAATACCATAATAAATACCTGTTAATAAAATAAATAAAATAACATAATGAATAATAAATAACAAATACCTGAGATAAACGAATAAAAAGTGAATAATAATACCTCAGGAAAAATATACTAATATACTTTCCTGAGTCTGCAAGATTCCCAGAACGAGAGCAACAGACGGGAGAAAATATACCTGAGAATAAAGGAATAATAATAATAGAGATAAATAATACAAATAAATAATATAACAAATGCCTGATAATGAAATAGATAGGTGATATAATAAATACTTGGTAATATAATAAATAAATAATATAATAAGTAAATAATATAATAAATAATATGATGAATAAATACCTGATAATAAAATAGATAAAATAATATAATAAATAAAATAAAATACCTGAGATAAATGAATAAAAAAGTGAATAATAATACCTCAGGAAAAATATACTAATATACCTTCCTTGAGTCTGCAAGATTCCCAGAACGAGAGCAACAGACGGGAAAAATATACCGGTGGTTCTGGCTTGTGATTGCGTAATATGCTGATAACATAATGACTTGCATTTACGGATATATATTGAGGGATACGATAATCTAATTTCATGTGTTTTTAGATCGATTTTTTTTGGTGTTTGTTTGTTTTTGTGTAGAGGTAAAGGTGGTGTTAAGAATAAGCACGTGGATATGCAAATGTATGCGCATATAC
>NC_091549.1:5023307-5028307 GCF_042767895.1 Penaeus vannamei
ACTCATGTTTCCCTTTATATGTCTCCTTCTCCCTCTTCCTCTCATCCCTCTTGTTCGCATTACATCCCTCATTCTCCCTCTCTCTCTCCCTCTCTCCTCACGCTCCCTTTTACCTCATTCCTCCTCTTCCTCACGCTCCTCCTTTACCTCCTCATTCCTCCTCTCCCTCACGCTCCCTTACCTCTCATTCCTCCTCTCTCCCTCACACTACTTTTACCTCCCTCATTCCTCCTCTCTCCCTCACGCTCCCTTTACCTCCCTCTCTCCCTCACGCTCCCTTTACCTCCCTCATTCTCCTCTCTCCCTCACACTACTTTTACCTCCCTCATTCCTCCTCTCTCCTCACCTGTTTACCTCCCTCTTTCTCCCTCTCTCCCTCACGCTTCCTTTACCTCCCTCTTTCTCCCTCTCTCCCTCACGCTCCCTTTACCTCCCTCTTTCTCCCTCTCTCCCTCACGCTCCCTTTACCTCCCTCATTCTCCTCTCTTCCTCACACTACTTTTACCTCCCTCATTCCTCCTCTCTCCCTCACGCTCCGTTTACCTCCTCATTCTCCCCCTCTCCCTCACACCTTTACCTCCCTCATTCTCCTCTCGCTCACGCTCCCTTTATATTTCTCATTCCTCCTTCTCTCCTCACGCTCCCTTTTACCTCCCTCTTCTCCCTCTCCTCCTCACGCTTCACCCTCCCTTCTCCCTCTCTCCCTCACGCTCCCTTTACACTCCCTGTCTCCCTTTACCTCGTTTCATTCTCCCTCTCTCCTTCCTCTTCACACTACTTGTTACCTCCTTACATTCCCTCCTCTCTCCTCTCTCCGTTTACCTCCCTCTTTCCTCTCCCTCACGCTACCCTTTACCTCCCTCATTCCACTCCTCTCTCCTCACGCTTCCTTTACCTCCCTCATTCCTCCTCTCTCCCTCACGCTCCCCTTTACCTCCCTCATTCCTCCTCTCCCTCACGCTCCCCCTTTACTCCTCCTTCTCCCTCACGCTCCCTTTACTCTCCCTCACGCTTCCCTTTACCTCTCTCCCCTCACTACTTTTACCTCCTCTCCTCGCCTCACGCTCCTTACCCTCCCTCATTCCTCCTCTCTCACTCACGCTCCACTTTACCTCCCTCATTCTCCTCTCTCCCTCACTGCTTCCTGCACTCCCTCATTCCTCCTCTCTCCCCTCACGCTCCCTTTACCTCCCTCATCTCCTCCTCTCCTCACGCTCCTCCCTTTACCTCCCTCATTCCTCCCTCTCTTCCCTCATTAACTACTTTTACCTCCCTCATTCCTCCTCTCTCCCTCACTACTTTGCCTTACCCTCATTCCTCCTCTCTCCCTCACGCTCCTCACTCCTCCTTTTCTCTCCCTCTCCTCACGCTCCCTTTAGTCTCCTTCCTTCCTCACGCTCCCTTTACCTCCCTCATTCCTCCTTCACACGACAGCTTTTACCTCCCTATCTTCTCACGCCCCTTTACCTCCCTCTCTTTCTCCTCTCCCCCTCCACCCTCCAACTGCACCCTCGCTCACTTCCCTCTCGCTCCTGGAGAGGATGTGTCGCCACTACGGCCTGGCGCTTTCTCTCTCTCTTTCTCCCTCTCCCTCTCCCTCTTTACTCCCTCTTCCTGTCTCTTTCTCCCTTCCCATCACGCCCAAATGCACCCTCACACTTCTCTCCCTCTCGGTACTCCAGCCTACTGCGTCTCCCTCTCGCTCTCCCTCCTTCCTCTTGAGGTATTTCCGGCTGGTACGGAGTTCTGACGTCTACGCTTTTATTGGCAAAAACAAGGGACACCTTCTATTCGATTCGCTTGCTCGTTCCGTACGAAGGGATAAAGAGAGAGAGAGAGAGAGAGAGGAAAGAGAGAGAGAAAGAGAGAAAGAGAAGTATCCAAGCTTGTTTTTATTCTCTCTTCCTCCCTCCCTCTCTCTCTCTCTCTCTCTCTCTCTTTCTATTCCTCCTCCTCCTTGCTCCTTGATGCGGAGCGAGTATTCGCGGAGGTGGTTGTGGTCTCTCTCGTGGGGGTTGGTACGCCTGGATTATGAGAAGGCTCCCCGGAGGTTGGCACGCCTGTTGCACTAGTGGGTTCCGTGCCTCGTCGTAATCCACTTAAAGATTGAAGTATACAAGATTCATCGTTTATGTTATACACCCCGAAAGGAGGCAGATAGATAGATAGATAGATAGATAGATAGATAATCATTTTTTTCGGATAAGGAAGGGAATTGGAAAGAAATAGATATTGTTGTTGCTGTTGTTATTGTTGTTTTTTGTCGTAGTTTCTTGTCGAGTGTAGGAGCGTCTTCTGGCCTCCATTATCTTCGCATTATCTAGCGGACGAGTACGTTATCGGGACCCGGTTCTCTCTGCCATGACAGCGTGGGTCTCGAGTATTGTGTCCTGAACTTCCATGTATGTTTATTTTTTTTTTCTTTTTTCTCGTGTGTCCTTATTCTCGACTCTTCTCTGCACTTTTTTTTGTTTCTTGTTTGTGTCTTTTTTTTTGTGTCCTTATTCTTGATTCTTCTTTGCACTTTTTTTTTTGTTTCTTGTTTGTGTCTTTTTTCTGTGTCCTTATTCTCGACTATTCTTTGCACTTTTTTTTTGTTTTTTGTTTGTGTCTTTTTTCTTGTGTTCTTATTCTTGACTCTTCTTTGCACTTCTTTTGTTTCTTGTTTTTGTTAGCCTTCCTTCCTGTTATTATGCTATTGTTACTGTTTTGATATGTTTATATGTTTTTGTCTGTGTGTTTATTCTTTTAGTTTTATTAGTATGTATGTCTATATTCATCTTTGCATCTATTAACGAATAAGGATGTGTGTGTGTGTGTGTGTGTTTGTGTGTGTGTGTGTGTGTGTGTGTGTGTGTGTGTGTGTGTGTGTGTGTGTGTGTGTGTGTGTGTGTGTGTGTGTGTGTGTGTGTGTGTGTGTGTGCGTGCGTGTGTGTGTGTTGGAGACATTCTCGCATAAATTCATGTGTATACATTATTCTATCCTGCCCCTTATCGGCTGTCTACCCTCCCTCTATCCATTCATAATCCACCCTATATCCTCTCTCTATCCATCCATTCTCAATCCATCTTCTATCCACATTCATTTCACTTTTTCTCTATCCACTTTCAGTCCACCTGATTTGTCCACTCCACTCTACCCTCTTGCGATCCACTCCCGATCCAACGTCTATCCAAGTACCCGCATCCACCCTCTATCCACTCTCAGTTTAATAACTATCCACTGTCAATCCACCCTTTATCTATCCACACTCGGTCCACCCTATATTTACCTGTTCTCATTCCACCCAAATCCACAATTTTATCATCTATCCACTCCTAGTGTAGTTTCTATCCATCCACTTCCAAACTTCCTTCTGTCAGTCAAATCCTAGCTAACTGTCTATCCATCCACACGCAATCCACCTACTGTCCTCCTTTCCCAACCCACTTTCTATCCGCACACCCTCCATCCACCTTCTGTCCATCCACACTCAATTCGCCTATCCCTACCCAACTTCTATCCACCCAGTCTTGAGCCTACCTTCTATCCATCCACACCCAACCCACCTTCTATCCACCCACCATCTATCTATCCACATCCAACCTACCTTCTATCCATCCACACACAGTCCACGTATCCACTTTTACAAGTCCCACCTTCTATCCATCCACACTTAAGCAACCCTCTATCCATCCACACCCAACCCACCTGTTTTCTATCCACACCCAACACTCCTTCTATCCATCCACATACAACCCACCTTCTATCCATCCACACTCAGTCCACCTACACACTTATCCAAGTCCCACTTTCTATCCACCCAAAACCCAGCCCACCTTCTATTCATCCACACCTAACCCACTCACTCTTAAGCCCACCTTCTATCTATTCATACCCAATCCACCTATCCTTCTATCCATTCACACCCAGTCCACCTATCCACTTATCCAAGTCACGTCTTCTATCCATCCACACCTAGCCCACTTTCTATCGATCCACACTCAACCCTCCTTCTATCCATCTACACCTACCCCACCCTCTATCCATCTACACCCAACCCACCTACTATCCATTCACACCAAACCCCGCATCTATCAATTCACACCCAATCCCTCATCTATCCAACCACACCCAACCCACATTCTATCGATCCAGACCCAACCCCACCTTCTATCCACCCAAACCCACTTCTATCCACTCTCTACCACCTCCCTCTTCTACCCTATCCATCCTCCCATGCAAAACCACCGTTGCCAACCACTGAGAATCGGCAAAGTGTACCTCGTGAATTATTAACAAAGGAAGTATCGAACCACTGTGTAAACTACAGTAGCTCGACTCATGGTTTTGAGGGGATACAAAACTAGATTTGCTTTTAGGTGAGTTTACGTGTGGGTTTCAGGTGTTTTTTTCTTCGTTGGGTAGGTGGGGTTAGCGTTTGAGAGTTGTTATTGCTGTGGTTAGTAATGTTGTTGTTATTATTATTGCTGTTATCGTCTTTGTTGTTAATATGCTTGTTGTTATTATTTTCATTACCGTCATTGTTGTTATTATTGTTGTCATTTTTCTCGTCCTTGTTGTTAATATGATGATTACCATTATTATTATTCTCATCCTTGTTATTATTATTATTATTATTATTACCATTATTATTATCATTATTATTATTATTGTTATTATCATTATTATTATTGTTATTGTTGTTTTGTTTTTGTTATTGTTATTATTATTATTATTATTATTATTACTATTACTATTACTATTATTATTATTATTATTATTATTATTATTATTATCATTATGATTATCATTATTATTATTATCATTATCATCATTATTATTATTATTATCATCGTCCTTATTACTGACTTATATATCAATATTATTATTACTCTAGCCATCCTGATCATTCATCGACGTAAGTAGCAATGTCTAGCCACACTGCAATTCAAGAAATGAAAGTGTATTATGCATTGCGATACGAATAATCCACTAGTTCTGAATTGTCGTGTGATTT
>NC_091549.1:5049786-5054786 GCF_042767895.1 Penaeus vannamei
GAGACAAAACCTCATGAATTTGCTTCTTCCTCAATTTGCAAAACCCGGACATTGACTCTCTCGTCGATATGCAAATGAGGAACAGAATTCTAGTATTCATTAATTCGTAACTTGGCTCATGCGAATTAATATGGATAAGGTCGGTCGTTTTTATTGTTTTTATTTAATATGTTTTTATTTGTTATTCTTGCTGTAGTTCAGGGAGGAAAAAGAGTTACATTAATATTATTGTTGCTCTTGTCTTTAACATTATCTTATCACTATTATTATTAGCATCATCACTTCTATCATTGTTATCATAATTACAATCATTATCATTTGTATGATGATCATCACCATCACATCATCATAATCATTATCGTTACAACTATCAACTATTATTTCATCGTTATTCCCAGTACTATTTGACATGACCAGAACGCAATAAGCTATCGGTGATTGCTCCGTCGTTGGTATAATATTAATCAAACAATAAGTCATAATTATGACATTACATCGAGATCTTCCAATGCAAATATCTCCTTTAGAATAATATTTATCAAACAATGAATCATAATTGTGACATTACATCGAGATTTTCCAATGCAAATATCTCCTTATCCCGCCTTTAGAATATGTCACACGAAAAGGGATTTTTCACGCGACACTCGTATAATAGTGCTCAGTTCATTAAAAAAAAAAAAAAAAAAAAAAAAAAAAAAAAAAAAAAAAAAAAGGTAAAAAAAAATTATAATAATAATAATAATAAATAAATAATAATAATAATAATATTAATAAAAGCCATTGGAAAATCCGTGGTGATGGTAAATATGGAGAAGTGAGAGGAGGTTGGTGAAGTATCGGGCTGATGTCCTCTTGCAATGGCAGGGAATAGGAAGAAAGGAAGAGGAGAGAAAGAAGATTAAAAAGGGGGCACGGAAAGGGATTCAGTATGACGGTCTGTTTATGGAAGGTTCATAGTAGGTAATAGAAGAAAATCCAAAACGAAAACTTAAAAGAAAAGAAGGAAAAAAAATACACTTAGCCCTAAATAAAATAATATACTTGCTATCCTCGGTATTTTTTTCCATTTAACAATAAAATAAAGGAGAAAGAAAACACGTAAATAACCAACAAACGATCATTCACTAACGCACTTACGATGGTAATATCACTGGTAACTATAGCTACCATGGTAACCAGACAGCGGTGGTATTCATTATATATATTTTTTCTACATGTGCTTAAATAGTGTCTTAGCTGTGATTATTTTTTTAATCTCAAAGTTTCTAGTTCTATTTACATATTTCATGATTGGCCGAAGGAACCAAAAAGATTATGTATAACACTCGCTGATTGGTGTAATTGTTTTACTAGAGCCCTCTGTTGGCTACCATTAGCATGAGCCGATTTACGATTGTAACTCAGCATTCTAAATTACCACTTCTTCATGAATCCCGCTTTGCCATCGCTGGTAAATACAATGGTAAATGACCGCTGGTAAATGCCATACGATCGTATGTTAGTGAATCCGACCCCAGGCTCCTAACGTGTTTCGACCCCAGGGTTCGAACAGCTGAAACCAACACAAAACCTTCGTATCAGTTCCCAGACGCTACACTGTTTCACATAAAGACTATTGCGTTTTAGCCCAACATACATAAAAATGTGTATCCTTCACGTTATCACATAATTCTACTGGTGTTCCTTCCGTCTTAGAACCAGTCGAGAAGCAACCAAGCTTATGATAATGATTTAAAAAAAATGATTGATTGAAATCAACTGAAGAAACAGAAAGAGAAGAGAAGCAGCCAAGCATGGCATATGATAATGATAACAAAATAATTAATATCAACTGAAAAAGAAAAAAGACAGACGACAATACATTTTATCAAAAGAAGCTAATTTGAGAAAAAAACAAGAGCTATTTTTCTTAATTTGTAAATAACAAAATGAATAAATCTTATCCGAGATCATGATTGAAAAAATCGTCTTCCAAATACGTCGTTTTTGAGTGAATTTTAAACAAACATTTAATTTTAACACATATATGGGAATTGTACTTATTTAGTAATGCAAGTTATGTACTTACATGTCTGAACGTGATTTCATTCGTCTGGCGAGAGAGCTATCTACACTAGTAACATAAACAAAACACTGAGTAAATGTGTATGTTCACACCCGTAATTCTGATAGCAACATTTCTGTGAATGGGTGACAGTGCTTGTTACGCATGAATTATGACGATAGCGATAGTGTTATCATTATCATCATCACAATCATTATCGAAGAAAAGGGATTCCTGTCTCTCTGCCTGTCTCTCTCTCTCTCTCTCTCTCTCTCTCTCTCTCTCTCTCTCTCTCTCTCTCTCTCTCTCTCTCTCTCTTTCTCTCTCTCTCTTTCTAGGAAAAATTACTATAGATGCATTTGTTAACGATCATATCATAACACCAAATGCATCTTATAATGCCCTAAGACAGTAAATCAGTCGCCAGTCACTTAAAGATATGTATCAGTTTAATTCGTATCAAAATAAAACCTAATTTTAGTACCGGTCACAACAAAAATATTTACAAGTTTAATATTGACAAAGTGCTCGGATACCTTGCTATTTTCAACTATAAATCTCTGTTATTGGATGTTTTGTGGTGGGCGTGAACTGCTGGGCCAGTGATTCATGTATTGGATACTACAAGATAAACAAGCTTGTCATTTCTTTCTATCATATAGGAAGAATCTTGTCCTTAAGAACAATCAAAATTGATCAGGTAGTTTTATTTTCCCATAATTGTGGCGTCATTTTTTCTCTCTCTCTAATCTATTTTGGCCTCTGTATACTGATGTTTTTGACATCAGAGAAGCTATAAGAATCAGCAAACTGCATATGCTCAGTACCTTTTATAACGGAGTGGCCAATTATTCGTACTTACCCAAAATAACTTCGATTAAGCATTTGACATTCACAGTTTTCGGATAATTGACTTCAAATTGTACTACCCCACTTTTTCCCCCGACTCGTAGGTACCATATATTCGCGTGGTTGGTATGAGTGGCATTGTATTGATTAAGTATCGTATGGTATGGTTGTCGCTTCTCCATATTTTCCTTACATTCTTTTATATCCTTAAAAGAACTTAATTTCCTGTCTTGTGGGTTCCGGTTATCCGTATAGCTAACGTGTGTGTGGTTGGTATGAGAGGCATTGCGCTTGGTCAATTGTCATATGGTATGGTTATAACTTCCCCATAATTTTTTACATTCTATTATATCCCAGATTAAAGGATTAAAAGTCCCATAAGTACAGGTACGATATTGCCGATGGATATAACATGGCATGGCATATTTGTACACGCCATGCCTTAATAAGAAGACACGAATATGCTCTATTCGCGTGTTTTCTTGGTCTTCCCTTCGTTGTTTTGTTTGCGATATCCGGAAGGCTGTCACGGAAATGACCTTTTGGCTGAAGGATATTTCTTAACATGTAAGGCGTCTGGGTCTTGCAGGATGCTTGGCGGTTAGGGAGGTTTGGGAGAATTATCAATGTTTAAGAAGGGCCGGATATGCAATTATATACTTGAGTGATATTACCTGAGTGCTTATTGTACACCAGTATCGATAAATGGTAAAGGGTAAAGACTTGTCTAATAGGGTAAGACTGAGACGTGGAAAGAGTTTTGCTACAATCTCCCTCTTTTCTTTTCCATTTTCTTTTTCTCTTTTCAAAAAAACAGTACTAGATGTTTGTAGTTTTATCTGTTGATGCAAAGTTTTCGCAAACAAAAATGGCGGTTTCTTGGTCATATTAGATGTCTCAGAGTACTTTGCTCTGAACGGCGGTTTTTGGTCACCTAGTTAAGAACCCTTTTACAGGACGTATGCTGGCTTTATACAACGACAAGGGAAATTATGTCATGGTATGTGGATGACGTCACTTTCATCCCCAGGGCCTCGCATACGATTCGCAAACATATTTTGAAAACTGCTTCGAAACATTGCTATGCACAGGTTTGTATACACATGTTGCGTGGACGTTCGAAACTGGAAACTTATTTTGAGACACAGGAGTGGACGTTTCCTGGGCGGGAACATGGGTTTGATATCGTATGATAGGTTTTTACCCGTTTTTGGCTTGCTTAGAATCACGTCTATAGCATGTTCCAGACGTGTTACGGGCATGTTTTATGCTGCGTGTACAAAACCTTATTCATGTTGTTTATTTGCTTCATCTTACAAGGACAGATTTTAAGACACAATTCACCTTTCATACTCGAGTACCTAGCTTAGCCTTACTCACAATGTACTCGATTTAACATTAGTCCTTCTTAGGTAGACGACTTTATACTTTGCAATGGAGGAGCCCAGCTAATAAGTTTCTGCTGCAGGAGTTCAGCATCAGACTTTTTTTTCGCAATTTCGCAAGTGGAGTCATGAGATAAGTAAGTGATTTTAATGGCTGAATCCAGCAGATCGCGTGTGTTTGTATGGGTATCCTTATGATAGTGGGACGACAATAATGACGATAATAATGACGTTGATAATTATAGCAATAATGAAGATTTCGAAATAATGATAGCAATAATAAAGGTAATTTTCTATGTTTAGTGTCATCATCATCATCCATCAGGGTCATTATCGTGATTATCATAATTTTAACAGCATTATCATTACCTTTATTATTGCTATTATAATTTTGAGATCATTATTGCTATCAAAATTATCATTATTATCGTCATTGTTGTCGCCACATCACCATCTTCATTGCTATTATCATCATCGTCTATGTCATCCCATCAGTTATTGTTGGTATTACCATTCTTTTCTTACAGTCAGATTTTATCAATCGTACTTTATAGCTTGTCAATGTCTTTCGTCTTTAGTAACAAGAGTTCTTAGTGTTAGGCATGTCAAGACCTTTGCTCTCTCTATATCTGTCTATCTATGTATTTATCCCTCTGTCTATCTATCTCTCCCTCTCTCTCTACCCATACGACTCCTCCCGCAAACTCTTATTTATTTAT
>NC_091549.1:5069786-5072286 GCF_042767895.1 Penaeus vannamei
GTGTAGAAGAGAGAGAACGAGAAGAAGGAGGTTAAGAAAAAGACACAGAGAGAAGTGTGTCTATATTTAACCACAGGCAGCCAGCTTACTCTAAATGTGTGAATCCTATATGCTGTGTACAGTATACCTAACACTCTTAACTTACTGTTTTTATTGTTTGCATGTTTTTTTTACGAAAATTATTGCCTCCATTTGCCTGTAAAAGTAATCTCTATTGCCAAAATTTGAAATGAAATTATCTGCAGTCTTAATTGATAGGCAGTTTTATGTACCAACATAAGAATAAGAATGATATACATTGCAATTAGCTCTCAATATGTGTATGTAGACTAAGTATTAAGCGTCGATAGGTACTAAATTCTTTAAAATCCGTTATGTAAATGTTATGTAAAAGTTATTCCTTTAATGGGACTTTTTTTAAACTACAGAATATATATTATTCTGTATGACGAAAGATTGACAGCCATCAATCTTTCGTCAAAGGATACAACTCAGCATTTCTTTTGCATGGACATTAGTATAAGAAATATATTGGTGCGGTTGTTTGGTGAAAAGCGATGAAACGTGTGTAGGGGGAATGTGATAAAGATACGGAAACAGAGAAGTGGAGATTGAGATTGGAAGCGGAGGTGGAATTGGGAAAAGGAGATGGAGAGGGTAAGGGCTGGAGAAGAAGGTGGGATGTGGAGGTGGAGGTGGAATTTGGAAGTGGAGGTGGAGATGAAGGTGGGAAGTGGGAAGAGAAAGTAGAGGTAAGAAGTGGGAAGTGGAGATGGAAGTGGGAAGTGGAGGTGAAGGTGGGAAGTGGAGATGGAGGTGGGAAGAGAAAGTAGAGGTAAGAAGTGGGAAGTGGAGATGGAAGTGCGAAGAGAAAGTGGAGGTAGGAAGTGGGAAGTGGAGGTGGAAGTGGAAGTGGGAAGTCACAAAAATAGTAACAAAACTAACAATGAAAAAGAAAATACATCTTATGAAAAAATGGTTTATGGTTTATGAAAAGCTGCACAGGTACTCCTTTTCACTTCTGTACGTTTCATAAATGAAAAACCTTTACCTGTCTACAGTCCGTCCGTTCTATACAAATTAATCAAACTACTGCACACACTCTGTTCCGTACCTGTAATCCCAAAAGTAAATTCAATTACGAAAGTTTTCTCGTTTGAGGAACTCGATTACAAATAGTATTCTTTAACATACGTCAAAAATCATATAACCAAACATTGTGGAATAAACTGATTCCTCTCTTTCATTCAAGAATTGGAATAACAGTGAAAAGCCTTTAAAAATTGTTTCATTGATGGAATAACTGTGGAAAGTCTTTAGATATGTTGCAATCACAACACAATTCCTTATTTTTGCGAGGACACCAATAAACATTGCCAATACGTAAACAGCCGACCAATATGAGAAGGAACATGACAGTCTTAGGAGTCGGTACTGGTGGTTCAGGTCGTGAGAGAGTTTATAGAATACAATATGTTTGTAAAATGAATTTGTGTTTGTGTGTGTGTATGAATACAGACTCGCGCGCGCACACACACACACACACACACACACACACACACACACACACACACACACACACACACACACACACACACACACACACACACACACACACACATAGACACACACACATATACATACATATACATGCACACAGACACACACACACACACACACACACACACACACACACACACACACACACACACATACACACATATATATATATGTATATATATATATATATATATATATATATATATATATATATATATATATATATATATATATACATACACATATGTATATATATATATATATATATATATATATATATATATATATATATATATATATATATATATCTCTATCTATCTATTTCTCTCTCTCTCTCTCTCTCTCTCTCTCTCTCTCTCTCTCTCTCTCTCTCTTTCTCTCTCTCTCTCTATATATATATATATATATATATATATATATATATATATATATATATATATATATATACATATATATATATATATATATATATATATATATATATATATATATATATATACATATATGTAAACAGTTGGCAGTATCATCATCATTATTACCATTAACATCATCATCAACATCACCACCGTCACCATTGTTTTGGAATGAATTTCGGGACGGTGTGAATTGTTTGGGAGAAAAACTATAACATATAGTTATAGGGGATTTTAGCCTCAGGACAGGAAAAAGTGAAATAGGAATTTTGGGAAAAATGGACCGACTGATAGGATTGACAGCAGAAGGACATCTGTCAGATAAGTAATATGAAATAGACTGTTTTTAATTCAGTTAAAATGTTTCAATTTATTTTCTGTTGTGGAGTTACTTATACTCACAGATATACTCCTTTTTAGCACAAGAAAAAAATATATTCGTAAGAGATATATTCAAGCAGGATAGTTAGAGGAAAGAGGTTGGTGGGAGAAAGATAAAAAGGTTTGTGGGTTTTGTTGGTGGCAAG
>NC_091549.1:5077286-5082286 GCF_042767895.1 Penaeus vannamei
TCCTATTCTTCATCTAACTTACTGCTGAAACTATCGACCTTCAGTACGATTATTCTCCCAAACCTTCGCACGCTACACCTTAATTCTTTACTTTACCACATTCCCCCCCCTTTTTTTCCCTAGAAACACAAAATTCTTCCCAACCTGACCGCATTAACCTGACCTGAATATTCTAACCCTAGTAGCTGGCGACGCCCCCCCCCCCCTCTACGCTCTGCAGAATCCATCGTCTAATATGAGTGGCTCTTCTCCTCCCTATCACGTGACCTACAGGCGGAGGAGGGTGGGCGGCCCCCTCGTGGTCCAGGGCGCGGTTACCCTTTCCATCACCCTCTCTGGTGAGAAATATCAATATTCTTTTGTTGTAGAAGACGCTCGCCTCCCGGGGGACAGACACTCTGGATAACAACTTTCATCCTTCCTTCCTTCCTTTATTATCAATTTGATTTTCATTATTATTATTATTATTATCATTATTATTATTATTGTTATTATTGTCATTATTATTATCATTTTTATTATTATTATTATTATTATTATTATTATTATTATTATTATTATTATTATTATTATTATTATCATTATCATTATCATTATCATTATCATCATCATCATCATCATCATCATTTTCATCATCATCACCATTATTATGATTGTTATTGTTAGCATCATTACTGTCATTATGATCATTATCACCCTCATCACTCTTGTTACACCTTTCCGCATTACAGTCAAATGCACTTACATATCACTTTGACACACTTCAAAACCAAATGGCAGACCACATAGCGATTGACAAAGCAGCATATTTTTCATTCACTCAGACAATAATACTTGACAATAGCCATGGCATTGAGAATGACACTGTGTCATAACATTTTGACGAGCATAAAATATGTCGACAAACAATATAGTCACTGTAAAAATAGCTCAGAATCTTTATATAAAAGGAGACGATATTTTCTAAACAAGATGATCCTTTACAAACATTTCGAATCCCCGATTTATGAATCACAAAATACGTCTCTTGAAATAATAGATGTTTAGTTGTGATGTCTCCGCTGACGTCACCATTCTCAAATAGCACCCAACCAAGTACTGTCATACTGTAAAATTACAAAAAAGCCATTTTGTCTCACAGGCAATGATAGAGAGTCATCGAGTGATCTAAAGGTCTTCTAGGAACGGTATGCTGAATTACACATGCCTAGAACCACTGCGTGTAAAATTATCATAATAATTTCTTGCAGACTGGAGAGAGGTGCGGGAGACGGTCCAAAGGAGGACGAATTTCTTTGCATGACGATAAGGCTAAGAATTCCCTAACCATGCTTGTAAGAACTACCATTTCGACGTGCATTTCCAGACATGTCAATATGTAGGCAACATGATTGTATCTCGATTGGTGGACGAAGAGCTTGCCGTCCTGAAGAAAACGCATACCCCGTCAACAGAAATTTACATGGAGGCAAAGAATCCCATGGTAGCATGTACCCAATATACGCATTAAGGGGGTATACATCAACAATGAGTGTATATCAACTGAAGTAGTTATAACCCGAAAGCGAATGAAGACCTACGTACGGCACCAAGGGGAGTGAGACCTACGTACGGCACCAAGGGGAGTGAGACCCACGTACGGCACCAAGGGGAGTGAGACCTACGTACGGCACCAAGGGGAGTGAGACCTACGTACGGCACCAATGGGAGTGAGACCTACGTACAGGCACCAAGGGGAGTGAGACCCACGTACGGCACCAAGGGGAGTGAGACCTACGTACGGCACCAAGGGGAGTGAGACCTACGTACGGTACCAAGGGGAGTGAGACCCACGTACGGGCACCAAGGGGAGTGAGACCTACGTACGGCACCAAGGGGAGTGAGACCTACGTACGGCACCAAGGGGAGTGAGACCCACGTACGGCACCAAGGGGAGTGAGACCTACGTACGGGCACCAAGGGGAGTGAGACCTACGTACGGCACCAAGGGGAGTGAGACCTACGTACGGCACCAAGGGGAGTGAGACCCACCTACAGGCACCAAGGGGAGTGAGACCCACGTACGGGCACCAAGGGGAGTGAGACCCACGTACGGGCACCAAGGGGAGTGAGACCCACGTACAGGCACCAAGGGGAGTGAGACCTACGTACGGCACCAAGGGGAGTGAGACCTACGTACGGCACCAAGGGGAGTGAGACCTACGTACGGCACCAAGGGGAGTGAGACCTACGTACGGCACCAAGGGGAGTGAGACCTACGTACGGCACCAAGGGGAGTGAGACCTACGTACGGCACCAAGGGGAGTGAGACCTACGTACGGGCACCAAGGGGAGTGAGACCTACGTACGGCACCAAGGGGAGTGAGACCTACGTACGGCACCAAGGGGAGTGAGACCTACGTACGGCACCAAGGGGAGTGAGACCTACGTACGGCACCAAGGGGAGTGAGACCTACGTACAGGCACCAAGGGGAGTGAGACCTACGTACGGCACCAAGGGGAGTGAGACCGAGACCTACGTACGGCACCAAGGGGAGTGAGACCTACGTACGGCACCAAGGGGAGTGAGACCCACGTACGGGCACCAAGGGGAGTGAGACCTACGTACAGGCACCAAGGGGAGTGAGACCTACGTACGGCACCAAGGGGAGTGAGACCTACGTACGGCACCAAGGGGAGTGAGATCCACGTACGGGCACCAAGGGGAGTGAGACCTACGTACGGCACCAAGGGGAGTGAGACCTACGTACAGGCACCAAGGGGAGTGAGACCTACGTACAGGCACCAAGGGGAGTGAGACCTACGTACAGGCACCAAGGGGAGTGAGACCTACGTACGGCACCAAGGGGAGTGAGACCTACGTACGGCACCAAGGGGAGTGAGACCTACGTACGGCACCAAGGGGAGTGAGACCTACGTACAGGCACCAAGGGGAGTGAGACCTACGTACAGGCACCAAGGGGAGTGAGACCGAGACCTACGTACGGCACCAAGGGGAGTGAGACCCACGTACGGCACCAAGGGGAGTGAGACCCACGTACGGGCACCAAGGGGAGTGAGACCCACGTACGGCACCAAGGGGAGTGAGACCTACGTACGGCACCAAGGGGAGTGAGACCTACGTACGGCACCGAGGGGAGTGAGACCCACGTACAGGGGACAACACGTCATCAGCATGGAGACATGATAACGAGGGAATCATGTCACTCTCATGCCAGCCATCTCCAATGTGACAGGCTTATTCTATCACGAGATCCACGTCACATCAGTAACCAAATAAGAATATTCCAATTACAAGACAAGACAAGTTGTGTTATGAAGAGGCTTCCCATCGCACGCGCCTTTCCGCCATCCTGTCGAAGAATGTGTCAGGGAAATCCACCGCGAAATGATGGTTGAACAGCGGGTTGATCACAGATTTTTGATCACAGATTTTGCAACGGGCAATCAGTGCTGCAAAGACCACCGTCGATGCTGCTCTCTTTATCAAACTATCGACCTTCTGACGCGTATCTATGGAAATGTCGAGTACGGGAAGCAAACCTATGGTTGCGATGGGAAATTGGTGTATATATATATATATATATATATATATATATATATATATATATATATATATATATATATATATATATATATATATATATATATATATATATATATATGTATATGTCTCTATCACATGGAGCCACTGAAGCTAGATTTGGCCTATTGATACGAGAATATTATACCCGAACCCTTTACCTGTTTATGGTCGACTTTCCCGTGCAGTATGCTGGGGAGAGGTAATGGTCAACGTCGAGTACCTGTTTCCATTGCCCGAGGTACATTTGGTGGGTATGTTTGCTGCGTCAAAATATTGGGAAGGATGGTTGTGTACGTTTTGTGGTGGTTGTTGAATCGTGTTGATGTGTGTGTTTGTGTGTGAGTGTGGTTGTGTGTGTGTGTGTGTGTGTATGTGGTTGTGTGTGTATGTGTGGTTGTGTGTGTATGTGGTTGTGTGTGTATTTGTTTGTGTGTGTATGTGGTTGTGTGTGTATATGGTTGTCTGTGTATGTGGCTGTGTGTGTATGTGGTTGTGTTTGTATGTGGTTGTGTGTGTGTGTGAGAGAGAGAGAAAGAGAGAGAGATAGAGATAGAGATTGAATGTGTGTGTTTATGTGCGTGTAAGCGTACCAAATTCATAGGAAGCCAAAATCAAAAAATATCTCCTTCCCATCAAAGTGCTTTTACCCAATCCTCCCACACCCAAAAACACTTAAAAAAAACAACAACAAGATCCAACAACCAAATTACAACAGAATCCTCATACCAACTCCTAGCATGTCCAGTACGAATCCACACGACAGAATGACACCCACCCACCCACCCCCTGGCATACGCGTGATAAACACACATTTCACTAACGCATGAAACCCACCCCCTTTTAACACTACGCGATTTCCCGACCACAAAACCGCACATCCAGCAGGTCGACGAGTGTTGCGGTGAGCGAAGGAGAATATTTTGAACTGGGTAAGGAGTCGAGACCCGGAGCTACGTGTCTGTAATTATGCTGGATGTGTTTATGTGTTTTGTGGGGGAGGGGGTGGGGGGAGAGTGGGGATGGGTAGGATTGGGTACGGGGTATGGGTACGTTGTGTGTGTGTGTGTGTGTGTGTGTGTGTGTGTGTGTGTGTGTGTGTGTGTGTGTGTGTGTGTGTGTGTGTGTGTGTGTGTGTGTGTGTGTGTGTGAAATGACATCACATTGAAAAGTAATTTCAGGAAATGCAATGTCCAAGAAGCGAAAATGATAAGTGAAAGAAGGAAAAGATAAAATATAATAATGGTAATTGATAAATGAGATTTTCGAAACCGATTTTTTTTTTAAGGAAGGACAAGGTACGAAAATAAAGATGATGATGATGATAGGATAATAAGAAACGTGGTAAATAACAGTCAGATGATAATACTATAAGAGTAATAAGTGATAAAAATAATATTAACGATAACAATAATAT
>NC_091549.1:5089786-5092286 GCF_042767895.1 Penaeus vannamei
TTTTCTCTCAATAACCGTGTCAAAGTAAAACAAAAGGACAAGCAGAAGGAAGCACACGTCATGATGGGAGCGTGGCTTGGGTCTATAGTTAGAGCCACAAGCGGAACACGAACGGGGCTTAGAGACCACGTGGCTTGGTCTTTAACACGTGGCTTGGAAATATAGCATATATGAACATGTATATGATATGCTATAGAGATACAGACAGACGTAAAAGATACAGGTAGACAGATAGAGATACAGGAAGACAAAGAGACACAGACAGAGATATATAGGCAGACAGGTACAGATACAGAGAGAGAGAGAGAGAGAGAGAGACGGAGAGAGAGATGCAGATAGAGAAATATAGACAGATTAATATAAAGGGGGTAAGAGAGAGAGAGAGAAAGAGAGAGACTAAAAGAATCCAAGGGAGCTGAAAAAGAGACAAATTAAGTGGAAACAATGATACAAACAGACTAACAGATAGATAAATATACAAATATGTAGAGAGACAGATAGATAGATAGATGTACAAACAGATAGACAGGCAGACAAATAGACAGAAAAAGAGAGAGGGCAATTAAGAGATTTCAAGGAAAAAAAAATGATATACCGAGATAGAAAGACATCCTAAGAAAAACAGAATAAAACGAGGGAATACATACGCAAAAAGAGAGACGAAGAGACTAAGGAAAATAATGAGATATAGACAGTGAAAGAGACCGAAGAAAAACAGATGATGAGACAATATATATAGAGAGACACACGCACAAAAGAGACGAAGAGACTGAAAGGAAGAACAGAAAGAGAGAGATACAGACAGACAAACGAAGAGAATGCAAGAAAGAAAAACGATATATATATATATATATATATATATATATATATATATATATATATATATATATATATATATATATATATGTATGCATGTATATATATATACATTGAAAGAGACCGAAGGAAAACAGATAACGAGGAAATACAAACAGCGAGATAGAAACAGAGAGACGAAGAGACTTCAAGGGAAAAAAAACGATATATGTACAGTGAAAAAGAATGAGAGAGACACGCAGAAAGACGAAGAGGCTATAAAGAAAAGAAGAAGGAGAAGATAAAAGAGACTCACCGTGAGACCGAAGGAGAGAGAAGGAAAACAGATAAGGAAGGACTGCACAGAGAGAGAGGCGAAGAGACTATAAAGAAAAGGAGAAGATAAAAGAGACTCACCGTGAGACCGAAGGAGAGAGAAGGAAAACAGATAAGGAAGGACTGCACAGAGAGAGAGGCGAAGAGACTATAAAGAAAAGGAGAAGATAAAAGAGACTCACCGTGAGACCGAAGGAGAGAGAAGGAAAACAGATAAGGAAGGACTGCAAACGGAGAGAGAGACACATACACACGGAGACGAAGAGACCCCCAAGGAAATACCGGCCACGTACATCAAGGTCACGGTCGACAGAGCACAACGGGGAGACTCAAGAATTATGGTATTGATTCCTCGTGTGAAAGTGCAGATGACAGGTTCTCTCTCCCTCTCACTCCCTCTCACTCCTTCTCACTCCCTCTCTCTCCCTATCCCTCTCTCTCTCCTTCTCACTCCCTCTCTCGCCCTCTCTCACTCTCCCTCTCTCTCCTTCTCTCTCTCTCTCCCTCCCTATCCCTCTCTCTCTCTCTCCCTTTCCCTCCCTCCATTTCCCTTTCCCTCTCTCCCTATCCCTCTCCCTCCCTCCCTCTCCCTCAGCGTTTCAGGTGCGCTCCGCTGAAGTCCTGGAGTCCCTCTCCCCCTCTCACTCCCTCTCCCTCCCTCTCTCTCCCTCAGCGTTTCAGGTGCGCTCCGCTGAAGTCCTGGAGTCCCTCTCCCCCTCTCACTCCCTCTCCCTCCCTTTCTCTCCCTCAGCGTTTCAGGTGCGCTCCGCTGAAGTCCTGGAGTCCACCGCCTTCGTCGCCATCGCTGTGTGTGCTCTTAGGAAGCCAAAGGACGCGGCGGATCCTGAAGGAGGAAAGGGGAAGACGGTGAGGTGACGAAACGCAAGGGTGAAGTATACAGTATAATGTGCACAATGGCAAACATACGTACAGGTAATAGGAATACAATTATTTTTTTATCATTATAACTATTTATATAATGATAAGAGCAATAATGATGATCTTAGAAATAATAATGACAGTAATAATAATTATAATGACAATGATAATGATGCTATTATCATTTCTATTGCCATTATTAGTATGGAAATTATTGGAATAGAGTTAATTATTGCTAATAATGCATGTTTACGTGAATAAAGAAATTATGTATTCACTGACTACAAAAGACTAGGAAAAAGTTAGTTATTTCTCTACGAAAAAAACACAGAGAGTAGCGTGTTAACGTATATTCATATCATAATGTGTGAAGAAGATATATTCACACACAAAAAAGTAATTATAGAGAACACCAAGAGAGAGAACAGAGAGATAGCAAGAGAGAGAGAGAGAGAGAGAGAGAGAGAGAGAGAGAGAGAGAGAGAGAGAG
>NC_091549.1:5102286-5107286 GCF_042767895.1 Penaeus vannamei
AGATATAGATGTTCATGTTCACTCAGATATAGATGTTCATGTTCACGCAGATATAGATGTTCATGTTCACTCAGATATAGATGTTCATGTTCACTCAGATATAGATGTTCATGTTCACTCAGATATAGATGTTCATGTTCACTCACATATAGATGTTCATGTTCACTCAGATATAGATGTTCATGTTCACGCAGATATAGATGTTGCATGTTCACTCAGATATAGATGTTCATGTTCACTCAGATATAGATGTTCATGTTCACTCAGATATAGATGTTCATGTTCACGCAGATATAGATGTTCATGTTCACTCAGATATAGATGTTCATGTTCACTCAGATATAGATGTTCATGTTCACTCAGTTATAGATGTTCATGTTCACGCAGATATAGATGTTGCATGTTCATTCAGATATAGATGTACATGTTCACTCAGATATAGATGTTCATGTTCACTCAGATATAGATGTTCATGTTCATTCAGATATAGATGTTCATGTTCACTCACATATAGATGTTCATGTTCACTCAGATATAGATGTTCATGTTCACTCAGATATAGATGTTCATGTTCACTCAGATATAGATGTTCATGTTCACTCAGATATAGATGTTAATGTTCACTCAGATATAGATGTTCATGTTCACTCAGATATAGATGTTCATGTTCACTCAGATATAGATGTTGCATGTTCACTCAGATACAGATGTTCATGTTCACTCGGATATAGATGTTCATGTTCACTCAGATATAGATGTCCATGTTCACTCAGATATAGATGTTCATGTTCACTCAGACGTTGAACATGTGAGGGGTTGTTTATCATTATCTTTAGGGGTTATATTTCCGCTGAATATAAAAGCCAGGAGGAGGTGCTGGGTCCATCGGCATTATATGGAGGTGGATATGCGGTCTATGTGGATTTCCCCTTCCTCTTTTATTGTGGTTTTCACTTGTTAATTTGTTGTTCCTTTTTCTTTTCTTTTTTTTACTGTTGGTTCCTCTTTTTTTCTCTCTCTCTGTAGATTTATTTCTTTCTTCTTTTTATGTGGATTCCCTTTGTTATTTTTTCTTTTCAATGTTTTTTTCTTTGTCAGTGTCGACTTTTTTGGCATATCTGTAGATTTTTTTCTATGTATATATCTTTCGTTCTTTATTTTCTCTATAATTTTTTATTTACTATGTGGAATTCCCTTGTTTTTATGTGTGTGTGTGTGTGTGCATTTCCTTTTTTTCTTTCTTTCCTTTTAAATGTGACTTCCCTTTGTATTTCTTTCACAAGAACCCACTACTGTTAACTTTCAGCTTCAAGGCTAGCAAGCATTACCTGAATAACGCTTTGCCATCTCTGCCGACCACATCTGCAAGTTGAGGTGCTGCAAGTAATTTAATGCATAAAGTTATTTAAGTTGTCTGTCTGTCTCTGTTTCTGTCTCTCTCTTTCCCTCTTTCTACCCCCCTTCTCTATCTATATCTTTCTATCTATCTCTATCTATATCTATCTCCATCTCTATCTATCTATCTATCTATCTATCTCTATCTACCTACCAATCTATCTATCCATCTATCTATTTATCTCTCTCTCAATTTAACTTGGAAGTAGTTATGTTTTCCATATCTCCTCCAGGACCTGCATCCTAAACCAAATCTTAGTTGGTCTGAAGGTCTTTGTATGTGGTTTCTTGAGGAAGTAGGTGTCTTGGGTGGTGGCTTCTCCTGTATCTTGAGAAAATAGATATGCTGGTAAGTAGTCCCTCCTATATCTTAAAAGTATAGGAAGTGGGTATCTTGAGGGTGTAGGTATCCCTGTAGTTGGGTTCTCCTGTATCTTAAAGATGTAGGTATCTTGACGAAGTAGATATCTTGAGTACCTCTGTATCTTCGTAGGTAACTTTTGTATCTTAAAGACGTAGGTATCATGAGGACGTAGATGTCTTGATAGCTAGCTTCTGCTGTAGTGAGGGAGGGATGGAGGAGGAGGGAAAGGAAGAGGAAGAGGGAGAGTGAGAGAGATAGAGAGAGAGAGAGAGAGAGAGAGAACGAGATAGAGATAGATAGACAGAGAGAGAGAGCGATAGAAAGAGAAAGAGAGCGATAGAAAGAGAAAGAGATAAATATATAGATAGAGAGATAGATATAGAGCACTCAAAATACCACAGCCTTGCACGACATCATCTATCAGGAACGAGAACACCAATCAAGAGGAGCAAGAGATGACGAGTCGAGTTTGCTTGCTTCGTGAGTCAAATTTTCCTTGCTTTGCCAACCTCCTTCCCGGGGGAGTGGGGGGGGGGGAGGCAAGGTAGTCAGGAATGGCAACTATCGCATGTATTTTGCGGAAACAAGACCACTGTTTCTCTCTTTTATCTATCTATCTGTCTGTCTACTTATATACCTATCTTTCTACATATCTATCTATCTATCTACCTTCATCTGTCTGTCTCGATCTATCCATCTTCCGTTTATCTATCAATCTAGCATCTCTCTCTCTCTCTTTCTCTCTCTCTCTCTCTCTCTCTCTCTCTCTCTCTCTCTCTCTCTCTATATATATATATATATATATATATATATATATATATATATATATATATATATATATATATATATATATATATATATATATATATATATATATATATATATATATATATATATATATATATATATATATATATATATATATATATATGTTTATATATATGTATGTATGTATATATATATATATATACATATATATATATATATATATATATATACATATATATATACATATATATGTATATATATGTATATATATATATATATATATATATATATATATATGTATATATATATATATATATATATATATATATATATATATATATATATATCTATATATATAATCCATCTATCGATATAATATTCAATCGTCATTAACACTTTATATGCATCCTTACCCTCAACTTCAGTAAAAAAAATAAATAGATAAATAAATAAATAAATAAATACAAAGATACATGAATAACTAAGTGCGAATACGGTATTTCGTAATATACTCCTTTAGAGACGTCAAAAAAAGTTATATAATAAGTAATCGACTCGATTCATGCATATCCACTTATCCAAATAAACCCACGTACTCATGCACAAACACGCGCACAGAATAAATCAACATAAACACAAAAATACAAATAAATAAACAAATAAATGATAATTTATCAACACAAAAACAAACACACAGATTTCTATGAGACTCAAAATTTACCAGTAAAGAAAAATAAAAACAACATCCACACAAACACAATAAATCTTTATACACATAAAATACAAACAAACAAATAAATAAACTAATAATCAACATAAAATCAAACACACACGTTTCTATGAGACACAAAATTTTACCAATAAGAAAGAAAGAAAAGAGCAAAAAAAAATAAAAAATAAAAAATAAAAAAAAAATAAATGAATGAATAAATAAAAAAGAGAGAAAATATATGTTACAAAAATAAAAAGAAAGAAAGAAGGAGAGAGAGAGAAAAAAAAAACGGAATTCACGCAGCATTTACAAGTCCGAAGAAATATTCCTCTGCAAACTCATCGTGTTCGTACCCAGTGACCTTCGAAACGTCAATGGGAGAACACTGACCCAGGGTGAACAACTTGCACTGACGCTGAACACAAGACGAGTTCAGAAAGAGCATTTTTTTTTTAATTAGATTAAGAAATTGTCAAGTCGGGAGAGAGAGAGAGGGGGGAGAATGGGAGAGAGAGAGAGAGAGAGAGAGAGTGAGGGAGAGGGAGAGAGAGAGAGGGAAACTGAGAGAGAGAGAGAGAGAGAGAAAGAGAGTGGGAGAGAGAAAGGGAGAGAGGGGGAGGGGGAGAAAGGGAAGAAAGGGAGGGAGAGAGAGAGAGAGAGAGAGAGAGAGAGAGAGAGAGAGAGAGAGAGAGAGAGAGAGAGAGAGAGAGAGAGAGAGAGAGAGAGAGAGAGAGAGAGAGAGAGAGAGAGAGAGAGAGGGGGGGAGAATGGGAGAGAGAGAGAGAGAGAGAGGAGAGAGAGGGAGAGAGAGAGAGAGAGAGAGAGTGAGAGAGAGAGAGAGAGAGAGAGAGAGAGAGAGAGAGAGAGAGAGAGAGAGAGAGAGAGAGAGAGAGAGAGAGAGAGAGAGAAAGAGAGAGATGGGGTGGGGAGAATGAGGAAGAAGGAGAGAGAGAGGGAAAGAATGAGGAAGAAGGAGAGAGAGAGAGAGAAAAAAAATGTCCGAGTTCCTGAGAAATATCTTCAACTCTTCTTCCGGGAGTTTAGATGAATGTTAATTTTTCTCTAGTCACTCTTTATCTATTTGCAATTTTTCTGTTCTTAAAAAAAAAAAAAAAGAATAAGGGTAATGATTGCATTTCTTCTCTCTCTCTCTCTCTCTCTTTCTCTTTCTCCCTTTCTCTCTCTCTCTCTCTCTCTCTCTCTCTCTCTCTCTCTCTCTCTCTCTCTCTCTCTCTCTCTCTCTCTCTCTCTCTCTCTCTCTCTCTCTCTCTTTCTCTCTCTCTCACTTACTCTCTCCCTCTTTCTCTCTTTCTCCCTCCCCCTCTCTCTCTCACTCACTCTCTCCCTCCCCCCTCTCTCTCTCTCTCTATCTATCTATCTATCTATCTCTATCTCTCCCTCCTCCCCCCTCTCTCTCTCATATCTTTATTATTGCTGTTAGGGCAAAGTGCTTCTAAGTATCCAATAATGTCACCTTTATTATGTCTCATCTCCTGGTAAGATTTATCACGTTCTTCTCGTGTTTTTTCCTATTCATATTGTCATTATTTATTGATTATCTTGATTATCTATCTATATATTACCTATTTTACGTATCTATACATTTATTATATATTTTGTTTTATTTATCTATATATCTATTGTCTGTTTTGTTTTATTTGTCTATCGATTTATTGTTAATCCATTTTCATTTTTTTTGAAGATTATTTTCATGAGTTCTCTTCAGTGTTCGAAATATCTTCACAATGTCCCAAGTTCTGC
>NC_091549.1:5137286-5139786 GCF_042767895.1 Penaeus vannamei
TGTTGTGAGCTCCTCATCAAAAATGACTCATGAATTTAGCTGTTTTTAATATACTATATAGCTAAATAAATGCCTTAAATGAAAATCTCTCGTGTGGATTAGAATAGAAAAATACAATGAATAACCAACTACAGAATATTTGTATTATTTGACCTCGAACAAACTGCTAATCTTCCCCTTAGTATTATAATCATTCTCCAGTGAGTGTCTCGCTTATTCAGATACAATTTCAGACATCCTGAAATACTAGGAAAAATAATCCTCATCATTAAACTTCTCTTACAGATTAGCAAACTCTCCTTCACTCTCTCTATTCTTCTCTTTCACTTCACTTTCATCAGCTTATGCTCAGCCTCTCCCATTTCACCAAGAACTATGGGAATCATTGCCATTTCCGCCTGAAAACTTTGCCATCATGGAAGTCACTGCAATTCACGCACGGAGTCACTACGGATATGTGTGAATAGACGTCACTGAAGCGTCACGGATTTCACTGATACTGAACTAACACTGATACGGCACTGATATGGGTGAATCGACCTTTAAGAGGTTATAAGGTCGAATCGAAAAGAGGAAGTGGGGGCGGGGGGGGGGGTGATTGCGGGGTGAAAATGGGGAAAGGGTTAAGGGGGTGGGGGTGTGGGGGTAAAGGTAATGGGGGAGGAAGAGTGGGAGGGGGTTGGGGTGATGGGGAAGGTGGTAGGGTGATGGAGAGAGGGCAGGGGTCATGGGGAAGGGGTAGGGGTGACCGGGAGGAGGGAGGGGTTGGAAGGAAGTAATGGGGAAGGGAGAAGAGGTAGGGATGAAGGGGAAGGGGTAGGGGTAACCGGGAGGAGGGAAGGGTAGGAGGGTTTGGGAGGGGGTAGGGGTCATGGGAAAGAGGTTGGGGTGATGGGGAGGGGTGAGGGGTGATGGAGAATGGGCAGGGGTGATCAGGAGGGCGGAGGTGTGATGGAGAAGGGGTAGGGGGCATGGGGAGGGAGTAGGGGGCATGGGGAGGGGGAAGGGGGCATGGGGAGGGGGTAGGGGACATGGAGAGGGGGTAAGAGTGATGGGGAGGGGCTGGATGGGGGAAAGATATTAAATCATAAGTTTGAGGATGAATCAGGCAGGGGGTCGGGGTGGGAGGGGGGGGGGAGCATGTCGGAGTGAAAAGTGGGAATTAATATGTTATGGAATCGTCAAAGAAGGAAGAGAGAGAGTGATAAAGACGAATGAAGAAGGAGGAGAAGAAGGAAGAATGAAGGAAAGAAGGATAAATGTGGATGAGTCTAAGGTGAGGATAGGATAGGTGGGGGGGGTTGTGAGGAGAGAAAGGGGGGGGGGTGCTGCGCTAAACTCGATGTGAAAATTTACTTTATCTTTTCTTATTAAGATTTCGATGACGTCATTTCGTATACTCTCTCAAAAGAATTTTTAAAAATATATATAAAATAATGATGGTGTCCCTCTCGAATCTCTTATAGAACGTAATATCAATACACAGAATAAACAAATAAACCAGACAATAAAGAAGAGATGGAAACGAAAAAAATAAACACACGAGATAAGATAAAGCGAACGATAGCAAAAACTGGAGAAGATAAAAATTGTTAAGAAGGAAAACTGATAAAAGAAAAGAAGAGAAAAAAATAACAGACAGACGAGCCAAGAGAAACAGACCTGCCACAGAAAAGTCAATAGCAATAGCGGAAATGATCATCTGTGCTAGATATATAACCACAAATTCTGACACACAAATATGAGACGATATCACGAGAATTTTACCATTTTCAGGCTAATTATAAGAATTTCCACAGTCTTCCTCATCGTATGATACAAATCTTTTATAAATCTATTCTGAATCTATTATATTTATACATTAATACCAAGTAAGGGGCCGTGTATAAGTCGTTTAAGGAGGGCACGTGAGTTAGAAATGGAAAATGGGCACCTATATTCCATCGGGACGAAGAGCTGCCGAGGGAAAGGAGTGCGAAGAGAGGGAGAAGGAGGAACAGACGCCGATAAAGGTCAGAAAGGGAGGAATAGAAGAGAAGAGAGGCGAGGAAGACATGTGATCGCACGAGAGGCAAGAGGCGGACCGGAGAGCTCACACAGGGATACCAACTGCACCGACGCGACGTGGGCCCTGACACAGGCTTACCAATCGCAGCCAATATCACTGACCTTCAGATACCTGTTAAACAACGGTCTCTGGCAGGGGAGGGACGCATCGACCTTTTTTCCCCCCTGCCAACGAGCCTCTAAACACCCTCCTTCCCCCCCATGGAAAGATCACGAGCTAAGCTAAGCTCAGACGAGCATTCCCAACTCCCTGGGATCTGAATTTTTCAACACGCCTCTGGCCTCCTCGCGGACTAACCGGGCGCGGAGAATGAGTCAAGAAGGAAGGTATGCGGAGAGTGAGCGAGAGAGTGTGATGAGACCAGCCAGCAAGCCAGCATGAGAACCCCATGACTGGGCCTGGCACGCTACGTCACGCCTGATCATGCTGGTA
>NC_091549.1:5152286-5154786 GCF_042767895.1 Penaeus vannamei
TGTCTAATAGGCCCTTTGAGTATAAGGTAGTCAGTAGTCTATTAGTCCCTATGAGTATAAGGTAGTCAGTAGTCTGATAGCCCCTGTGAGTATAAGGTAGTCAGGAGTCTAATAGTCCCTATGAGTATAAGGTAATCAGTGGTCTAATAGTCCCTATGAGTATAAGGTAGTCAGTAGTCTAATAGTCCCTAAGAGTTTAATGTAGTCAGTAGTCTAATAGTCCCTAAGAGTATAAGGTAGTCAATAGTCTAATAGCCCCTATGAGTATACACTTGCATTGTGGATGAGAAACCACAACCCAAGACGATACGTACCATAACAAATATGGATAAAACGGAAAGGATTTGAGTTAAATCCCAGGATAAGACGGAAGATTTTGAGTTAAATTCCCAGGATAAAGCACAGAGAATTAGAGAAGAATTCAATCACTGAATAAAACAGAGAGGATTAGAGCTAAATCCCTGGATAAAATAGAATAAAACAGAGAGGATTAGAGTTAAATCCCTGGATAGAACAGAATAAAACAGATAGGATTAGTTAAATCCCTGGATAGAACAGAACAAAACAGAGAGGATTAGAGTTAAATCCCTGGATAGAACAGAATAAAACAGATAGGATTAGAGTTAAATCCCTGGATAGAACAGAATAAAACAGAGAGGATTAGAGGTAAGTCCCTGGAGAAAACAGAAAATAATTAAATCACTGGATAATACAGAAATGACCCCGCATAGAACAGAAAAGATTAGAGAAGCGTTCAATCACAGAGAGAAGATCATAAAAGACACAAAACGACTTGTTCTCTCTGTTCCTCCCGATCTCGTTGTTCACAGTCGAGGAGAACAGTTCATTGTTCATTCTTAGCACACTCATCGGTAGCTGTTACCTTGCTCTCCGGCGTCTCGTGTCGATATAAAGTGGTGAGATTTTTCTTTCTGTTTTGTTTTCTGTCTCTTTTTATGATTGGGTATATTTTCCGTTGGGATTTTTGTTTCGATTTTTGTTTCTTTTTTGTTTGTTTTTTGGTATCTCGTTTCTTGAGGATAGAGAGAGAATGATGGTGATGAATATAAGTATAAGGAGTGAGAAAGAGAGGGGGGGGAGAGAGAGAGACAAGGGAGAAGGGGGTAGAGAAAGAGATAAAGAGAGAGAGAGAAAAAAAAAGAGAAAGAGAGAGAGAGAGAGAGAGATGAGAGAGAGAGAGAGAGAGAGAGAGAGAGAGAGAGAGAGAGAGAGAGAGAGAGAGAGAGAGAGAGAGAGAGAGAGAGAGAAGGGGACAAGTGAGGGAAAGGGAGGAGGAGAGAGAAGGGGATAGAGGATGGAGAGAGAGAGAGAAAGGGAAAAGAAGAGAGAGAGAGAGACAGAGAGAGAGAGATTGAGAGAGAAGTAGGAAGAGCGAAAAAGATAGCGAGAAAGCGAGACGGATGTGGCAGTGGTGCCTCCCCGACCACGTGACCGAGAGTGGCATTTCACCCCCTCCCTCTCCCCCCTCCACCTCTCCCCTGCCCATCCCCCCCTCCTCTCCCTCGCCACCGCCACGCACATCTTGATGCCCCCCTCTCCCTTCCCCTCCCCTCCCCCCTACCCCACGTCTCTGCTGCACCGACCGTGTGTGTGTGTGTGTGTGTGATAGCGCAATCTCCCATGATAAGTCGTATGTCCTCAGAATAGCATTAAGAAACCGATAATAGCACACACCGCTACGTGCCTCCTCCCCTCCCCCTCTCTCTAACACTCTCTGGAGGAATTTAAAGAATCTAAACCCCCAGAACCAAGCGCATATAGAACCATAGACAACCCCGGTGACCCAAGAACCAAGCCGGGAGCAAAAAGAACGTTAAAAAGCGCTCTAAAAGGAAGAAAATCGCATCTGAAGGGTTTCTGCGGGCGGCGGACCAGGGCTACCAACCTGTCTCTTTGGCCGAAGCCCCACGCGACCGTCCTCAACTCGCGTCCACCAGGGCTACCAACCACCGACGCGCCGCTCTCCCTCCCCCTCGTGGCAAAGGCTTTTCCTTAACGCTAATCCTCCGACGTGGGAGAGGAGAGGAGAGGAGAGGATTGGACAGGGAGGTGGATGGATTTCTCTTCTTCTTTTGAGGTCTTGGTGATCCATAAGACTCGAAGGAAGGAGGGGAGAGGAGAGGGAGTTGGAGAGAGCTGGAGGGCGTTGGCGAAAGGTAACCAAGGCAAGAGTAGAAGAGGGAGGGAGGAAGGGAGGGGGGGAGGAGGGAGGGGGGAGAGTCAACTGACTGGAGCGGCTGCTGGAGGGGGGAGAGAAGGGGAGGGGGGAGGAGGGAAAGAGGGGAGGAGGGGCGAGGGGGGGGGGAGGTCCATGTACCTCATCCTTTCTTCTTTTCTCTTCGTGTTTCTTGTCTCTTCTACCGCGTCCCCACCCGTTCTTATCTTCTCGTCTCTCTCTGTTTTATCCATTCTTTTCCTCTTCCTCAATTCCTCCAAGCTATATACTTTTCCTCTTGTTTCTTCTTCCTCCTATTCTCTT
>NC_091549.1:5169786-5174786 GCF_042767895.1 Penaeus vannamei
AGGACAGAGGGATTGACATAAGAAAGATTTTTGCAGTTACAACGGATGGTACCCCTGCTATGGTAGGAAAAAACAAGGGTTTTACTAAGATGATTGGGGATAGAATTGGGCACCCCGTTCTGAAATTGCACTGTATACTTCATCAAGAAAATTTATGTGCCAAGATCCCGAGCAGCGATCTCAACAAGGTGATGCCAACTGTTACAAAACTCTCTTCTCTTACACACAGACAGTTTCAAGCTTTCCTTGAAGAGGTGGATAGTGCTTACAAAGAGATACCCTTACACAGCAGTGTTAGATGGCTAAGCTATTGGAAGATATTGGAGAGATTTGTGGAATGCTTTGATGAAATCAAGATTTCCCTATCAGAAAAAAAAACTATCCTGAGCTGGAGGACAGATTGCATTGTGAAACTTGTTTTTCTCTCAGGCATCACCAAACATCTAAATGACTTCAGCCTTCTCTTGCAAAGTGCAGGAAAAACAGTGATGGATTTGTACGATATTTGGAAGGCATTTGTTGCAAAACTTGGAATTAACTCAGCAGACATCAAAACTGGTTATTTCCGTTACTCCAAAGACTTAAAGAACTTGTCTTCAATTCATCCTGTCAACACTGCTGATCTTCAGGTATACATACAACAATTAAAGTCGGAATTCTCGATCAGATTTCAAGATTTCCAACACATGAGTCCAGTGTTTTCATTTTTTCATCAGACCAGACACCTTCAAATACAGTGAGTTGAAAGTACCTCTCTTTGAGTGGATGGAAACTGAGGATTTGGAAATGCAGTTAATTGACTTCCAGACCTCATCATTGTGGTCAGCTAAATTTAAAGATCTTTGAGAAATACTGGAAACTTGTACGAATGATCATGCAGCCTCCATTTTAAGCTCCTGGACATCACTGCCTGATGAATTCAACTGCAAGAAAAAAAGTAGCTTTTGCACTGCTATCATCATCTGGGTCCTTATATCAATGTGAGCAGATATTTTCACACATGAAGCATATCCTCAACCCGCATCGCAGTAGGCAACAGTGGATCATTCTGAGGGTTGTGTGAAGCTCAAGGTGTCCAGATATTCATCCGAAATTTAAAATTTGGCCAAAGGAAAGCAAGGACAAGGATCACATTGTTATGGTGAGTATGGATTTAAAATATAAAATATTTTTAGTGACAAAGAATACTACATGCTGCAAAAATGCTACATTCATGTTCTGCACTTGCGGGAAAATCCATTTCATTTCGATTACAATGATCGCTACATACTATATAATTATGGTTCTAATTTTCACAAGTTATGGCCGCTATTTAATGGTGAAAAAATCACACCTGGCACGCAAAGTAGTAAAAAAAAAAATGGTATTAACTATCAACTGGAACACTTTGTTCAAAAGGTTGCCGACTCCGGATTTGTAACATAGCCCAAAGTTTTTTTTTTTTTTTTTTTTTTTTTTTTTTGCAGTCTTTCCCAGAATGAAGATCGCAAAATGAAATCATCATTAATTACTATTTGAGCTAAAACTAAACACACAAATTCAAGCTAATAAGTACCTAGATTTTCTTATATCAACTAGACATCGAGAGAGAGAGAGAGAGAGAGAGAGAGAGAGAGAGAGAGAGAGAGAGAGAGAGAGAGAGAGAGAGAGAGAGAGAGAGAGAGAGAGAGAGAGAGCGAGAGCGAGCTATACAGCTTTTTGACATTGTTATGTATTTATTGAGAGAAGAAAAAAAGGAAATCGACAGCGAGAGAGAGAGAGAGAGAGAGAGAGAGAGAGAGAGAGAGAGAGAGAGAGAGAGAGAGAGAGAGAGAGAGAGAGAGAGAGAGAGAGAGAGAGACAGAGAGAGAGAGTCATATACACTGTCTGCGTACAAGTTTATTGTTTCATTTGTCGCTGTATTTCTTGTATTTCGACCCCAACGTTTTAGTCTACACCCAATGATACAATCTCATTTATCAACCACTTTTTCTGTTGTAGTTTTCCCTGTGAAATACACGAAATACACGGTGTCTGCAATGTATATATCCGATGTGTAATTGATACTGGAACTGGAAATTATATCGATTGGTGAGAATTTTATTTCCTTTGCAATCTGTATCGATTTGATCCCCCCAATCCCCCCCCCCTCCCCCCAGTTCACCGGTTGTCAGGGATTTGGAAGTTGGACAATATTGAGATAAATAGTGTTTGTTCTTACTGATTGTGTCTTCTCTTTCTTTTATTTTATTTTTTTTATTTATTTATTATTATTTATTATTATTATTTTTATTTTTTTGTTCTCTTCGTTCTCCGCCTTTTCCTCGTTGTTCTCCTTCTCCTTCTCCTCCTCATTCTTCTACTTCTATTTTGTCTTCTTTTCCTTCTCCTCTTCCTCCACCTTCTTTTCTTCTCCACTTCCTCATCCTCTTTCTTTTTCTTTTCATCTCTTCTCCTTTCTCCTCCTTCTCCTACTCCTCCTCTTCCTTCGTCTTTTTCTTCTTCTCCTTCTCTTTCCCTTTTTCCTCCTCCTTCTCCTTCTTCTTCGTTATCCCGTCTGCATTCGTAAAGAAAGGAAGAAAAGTAAGGAAAGAAAAATAAATGTGTTGGTAATTTGACAAAGTTTAAATGGAAACAACTTACTCACACCTGTGTAGTTTTGGGGATACTTATTTGTGCTTGTGTGCGCTGTTTGTGTGTTTGTATAATTGTGTGTGTGTGTGTGTTTCTGAGTTTGAATAAATGTATAAGTGCGGGTTTGTGTGTTTGTATAAATGGTGAGTGTGTATTTCTGTTCTTGTATAAATGTATATGTGTGTTTGTGTGTTTGTATAAATGTGTGTGTTTCTGAGTTTGTATAAATGTATATGTGCGTGTTTGTGTGTTTGTATAAATGTGTGTGTGTGTTTGTATTAATGTGTTTGTGTGTTTGTATAAATGTGTGTGTGTGTGTGTTTCTGAGTTTGTATAAATGTATCTGTGTGTATTTCTGAGTTTGTATAAATGTATATGTGCGCGTTTGTGTGTTTGTTTAATTGTACGTGTTTGTGTGTTTGTATAAATGTGTTTGTGTGTTTGTATAAATGTGTGTGTGTATTTCTGAGTTTGTATAAATGTATAAGTGCGGGTTTGTGTGTTTGTATAAATGTGTTTGTGTGTTTGTATAAATGTGTTTGTGTGTTTGTATTAATGTATGTGTGTATTTATGAGTTTGTATAAATGTATATGTGCGCGTTTGTGTGTTTGTTTAAATATATGTGTTTGCGTGTTTGTACAAATGTGTTCTGAGTGTCAGTATAAAATGTATTAATGTGCGTGTATTGTGCATTTCGTATAAATGTATATGTGCGCGTTTGTGTGTTTGTTTAAATATATGTGTTTGCGTGTTTGTACAAATGTATGTGTTTGCATAAATGTATGTGTTTGTGTGTTTGTATAAATGGTGAGTGTATTTCTGAGTTTGTATAAATATATAAGTGCGGGTTTGTGTGTTTGTTTAAATGTGTTTGTGTGTTTGTATAAATTTATATGTGCGCGTTTGTGTGTTTGTTTAAATGTATATGTTTGTATAAATGTACATGTTTGCGTGATTGTATTAATGTGTGTTTGTATAAATGTATGTCTGTGATTGTGAATTTGTATAAATACGTGTGTATCTGTGTGTTTGTATAAATGTATGTGTTTATGTGTTTATAAGTGTGTGTGTGTGTTCGTAGGCGTAGGCTCACGTGTTTATTTATGTGCATATATATAATGAATGGATATATAGTTGGATATATATATAAATAGACAGATAGATAGATTAGATGGATGGATAGATAGAGATAGATATATAGGTAGATAGATAGATATATGGAAGGATAGATGTAAGGATGAATGGATAGATAGGTAGATCGACAGCCAAGCAAGTAGGTAGGCAAGTAGATGTACACATGTGTATCTTATTATGCGTGTTTACACAAACAGTTCATGTGCACATGGTTATGCATATGTACACAAATATTATATATAATGCTTACAAAAATATATACATGCACATCAACCTTATTGCTAGGCGTAATAAAGCTGGGAGCCAAATATTTCGGAGTGAGAAAGAGAAATAAAAGTATGAAATGGAAATGTTTCACAAATGGAAAAGTTTCTGGATTGTGGGTGCTGTCCGGTCACGAGTGGCCAGTAGGCGTTTATCGCGGGTGAGTCATGGACACTTGTGACTTACCTCCATGTCTATTCTGACGTTTCGTTGTATTTGCCAAAAGTGCAAAATTCCGCTGAGAAGAAAATGGAGAGAGAGAGAAAGAGGACATTTCTGTGGGAGAAATTTAATATCATCGCTTAAAATCTTAAGATCCCTATTGCATAAAAAAGGATAGGTAGTATCCGCACAGATACGAAAGGACGACATGAACAGAAAGCCACAAAGGAATACATGCACATATTTATCTCTCTCACGTGACTAATGACTAAAAGAGATACAGGAGTCGCAGATTGTCCTTACTCTCATTGAGTGTCCCGACCATGGCTGGGTCAGGTGTGCGTATTCCGGTGGGAGTGTTATTCTTATTTTCCATCGTTCTTCCGTGTCTAGGAAGATCCCACAATGTCACGCGGCCTAACATTGTTATCATGCTTATGGATGATGTGAGTATTTTTAGTTTTTCTATCAGTATGCGGGTGTAATTAAGGTTAAACGAATCAGAGCAACAAGTTTTACGGAAGTGGGCCCTGTAGGGAGCGTTAAGGCCATGCTCTGATTGATCACAGAAAACGGAAATTTAGGGTAGACTATCTCCTTTTTTCGTTTTTGTTGTTGATGTTAGGATTTTTAATTTGATTTTCGGTTGCAGTTGTTTTTGTTCCCATTTGGTCCCAATATGAAGAATTGGATGAGGAGACAAGGGCAACTAATGCAGTCTCTCGATCTCTCATGCTGTCAGTCCTTAATTTGTTCAGGGACTAACTTTCCCTTCCTCCTTCCTGCATCTTCTGACCACCTCCTCCTCCTCTCCGTCGTCGTCGTC
>NC_091549.1:5184786-5189786 GCF_042767895.1 Penaeus vannamei
ATTTTTTCTCTTTCTTAAATTCTACTCCATCTTTAGACTCTTGTATATGCAACTCTTAAATAAAATATTTTTCTCTTTCGCGTCTTTAAGCTACTCTTAAATTAACTACTTTTCTCTTTCTTAAATTCTACTCCATCTATAAACTCCTCAATAAACTACTGTTTTCTTTCGTTCTTTTACATTGAAAAAAACTCGATAAACTCTTTAATAAACTTTTCCCCCTCTTTTCTTAAAGTATACCCCATCTATAGACTCTAATAAACTTACTTTTTTTCTTTTTGCTTTTTCATTCAGCTGCATCTTGAAACTTTATTCTTTTTTTTACTGTAATTTTGTTTTTACTGATTTTTTTCTTTCGTTTTTTTTCTTTACTTATTTTTTAACGCTATTTTTTCTTTACTTATTATTATTATTTTTTTTTTTTTTTTTTATTTTTTTTTGTTTAAGTATTTTTTTTACTGTATATATTCTTTACTTATTATTATTATTGTTTTTTTTCTTTTTTTTTACTTTACTTTATTCTTCCATTCCAGATCGCTACGGAGACGCGGTGAGAGAGCTGGACGCGGGCGTGGGGGCCATCGTGGGCGCGCTCAGGAAAATGGGCGTCGCTGAGAACACCCTGGTGGTCTTCTCGTCCGATAATGGGGCGGCGCTTGTTAGCAAGAGAGAGGGTGAGGGAGAGAGAGAGAGAGAGAGGGGGGAGATGGAGATGGAGATGGAGATGGAGATGGAGATGGAGATGGAGATGGAGATGGAGATGGAGATGGAGATGGAGATGGAGATGGAGATGGAGATGGAGATGGAGATGGAGATGGAGATGGAGATGGAGATGGAGAGAAAGAGAAAGAGAAAGAGAAAGAGAAAGAGAGAGAGAGAAGAGAGAGAGAGAGAGAGAGAGAGGGAGGGAGGGAGGGAGGGAGGGACAAGGGAGAGGGAGTGAGGGAGGGAGAATGAGGAATAGAGAGAGAGAGGGGGAGGGAATGGGAGGAGGGAGGGAGGAAGAAGAGGGAGGGGGAGAGGGAGAGAAAGAGAGAGAGAGAGAGAGAAAATGTAATAACGATAAAAATGATGAAAGCTCATACTAACATTTTTTCATATTTTTTTAAAATAATCTTAATAAGAATGAGGAGCTGGATGGTGGTAGTGATAATGAAGATGTTGATAATAACGATGACGATAATGACGATGACAGCGACAATTTGCAGTAATAATGTGGATGATAATGATAACAGCAATAATACAGATAATAGTATCATAATGATAATAAAGATAATGATAATAGCATAACAATAATAATAAAGATGATGATGATAACAACAACAATAATAAGACAATAATAATTTCATAACAGTAATCATAATGATAATAACATATCAATAATGATAATTATAACAATAATGATGATAATAGCATTTTTCTCCCTTCTATACAGGCGGCAGCAACGGACCTTTTCTATGCGGGAAACAAACGACTTTTGAAGGAGGAATGAGAACACCTGGTATATTTTGGTGGCCCGGTGTCATACCAGCTGGCACCGTCACACACCAGGTAAGTTGATAAGTTGAGTCCCCTCTATTTCTCTCTCTTTTTCGTTCTCTCTATCTGTCTGTCTGTCTGTCTCTCTCTCTTTCTCTTTCTCTTTCTCTTTCTCTTTCTCTTTCTCTTTCTCTTTCTCTTTCTCTTTCTCTTTCTCTCTCTCTTTTCTTTTTTTCTTTCTCTCTCTCTCTCTCTCTCTCTCTCTCTCTCTCTCTCTCTCTCTCTGTCTCTCTGTCTCTCTGTCTCTGTCTCTGTCTCTGTCTCTCCTTTCTCTCTCTCTCTCTCTATCTCTATCTCTCTCTCTCTCTCTCTCTTTCCCCTCTCCCTTCCACACTCTATATCTCTGTTGCTCTTTCTCTCTCTCTCTCTCTCTCTTTCTCTCTCTCTCCTCCCTTTTACTTTGTATTTATTTATTTATATGTATTTACTCTTTTATTCATTCTCTCTGTCCTCCTTTCTGAACAGGCCTGGGCACACATAGACCTATTTTCCAAGGCAGTCGAAAAAGCAAGAACAACATGCTTTTAAATTATTTCTCCTTCTTTACCTTTTTATCTATTTTCCTTTTTTATTCGATCCCCTCATTCTTGCCTCATTTATTCACCCTTTCTCTATCTCTCTTTCTCAACAGGTCTGGACGCCGATAAAACTTCGAACAACCAATAACTACATTTTAATCCATTTCTCCTTCTCATCCTTTTTCCCTTTCTTTCTTACTCCACCTCTCCTTCCATCCCCCTTTTATTCACCCTCTCTCTATTCCCCCTTTCTCAACAGGTATGGACACCGATAAAACTTCGAACAAGCTACATTTTAATCAATTTCTCCTTTTCCCCTTTCTTTCTTACTCCATCCTTCCATTCCCCTTTTATTCACCCTCTCTCTATTCCCCCTTTCTCGACAGGTCTGGACCCAGATGGACCTGTTTTCCACGGCAGTCGACCAAGTAAGGACATCTACGTTTTAATCCATTTCTCCTTCTTATCCTTTTCCCCTTTCTTTCTTACTCCATCCTTCCTTATTTCCCTCTTTTATTCACCCTCTCTCTATTCCCCTTTCTCAACAGGTCAGGCTGCAGATAATACTTCGACCAAGCAAGAATAACTACATTTTAATCCACTTCTCTTTCTTTACCCTTTTCACTTTCTTTCTTTTTTCCATATCTCCTTCCATCCCCTTTTTATTCACCCTCTCCCTATTCCCCCTTTCTCAACAGGTGTGGGCCCAAATAGACCTATTTTCCACGGCGATCGATCAAGTAAAGACATCTACATTTTAATCCATTTCTCCTTCTTATCCTTTTTCCCGTTCTTTTCTATTCCATCCCTCCTTATTTCCCTTTTTTATTCACCCTCTCTCTATTCCATCTTTCTCAGCAAGTCTGAACACCAATAAGACTTCGAGTAATCAATAATAACAATAATAATACATTTTAATCCATTTCTTCTTCTTATCCTTTTCCCCTTTTTTTTACTCCACCCCTCCTTCTATCCCCCTTTTATTCACCCTCTCTCTATTCCCCCCTTTCAACAGGTGTGGACACAGATGAAACTCCGAACAAGCTACATTTTAATCCATTTCTTCTTCTTATCCTTTTTCCTTTTCTTTCTTACTCCACCCCTCCTTCCATCCCCCTTTTATTCACCCTCTCTCTATTCCCCCTTTCTCAACAAGTCTGGACACCGATAAGACTTCAAGCAAGCAATAATAACTGCATTTTAATCCATTTCTCCTTCTTATCCTTTTTCCTTTTCTTTCTTGCTCCACCCCTCCTTCCATCCGTCTTTTATTCACCCTCTCTCTATTCCCCCTCTTTCAACAGGTGTGGACACCAATAAGACCGAGTAATCAATAATAACAATAATAATACATTTTAATCAATTTCTTATTATTATCCTTTTTCCCTTTTCTTTCTTACTCCATCCCTCCTTCTATCCCCCTTTTATTCACCCTCTCTCTATTCCCCCTTTCTCAACAGGTGTGGACACAGATGAAACTCCGAACAAGTAAGAAACTAGCTTTTGATCAATTTCTCCTTATCCTTTTTCCTTTTCTTCCTTACTCCACCCCTCCTTCCATCCCCCTTTTATCCCCCCTCTCTCTATTCCCCCTTTCTCAACAAGTCTGGACAGAGATAAAACTTCGAGCAAGCAATAATAACAATAATAATACATTTTAATCAATTTCTTATTATTATCCTTTTTCCCTTTTCTTTCTTACTCCACCCCTCCTTCCATCCCCTTACTCCATTACTCCATTCCTTACTCCATCCCTCCTTATTTCCCTTTTTTATTCCCCCTCTCTCTATTCCCCCTTTCTCAACAGGTGTGGACCCAAATGGACCTGTTTTCCATTTACGGCTGATCGGTTGATGAGCCGAGGAACGACCACTGGAAGACCGAAAGTGATAGAGAGGGGAGATGAACCAATTCTCCCTCTCGCTCGCGCTCTCCAGCATCCGGAACTGGAGATAGCAAGGTAGGAGAGAGAGGGAGAGGGAGATGGGAAGGAAGAGGGAGATGGGAAGGAAGAGAGAGAGGGAAAAGGAGATTAAAGGAAGAGGGGATGATAGAGAGGGAGAGGGAGATGGAAAGGAAGAGCGAGATGGGAAGGAAGAGAGAGAGGGAAAAGGAGATAAAAAGGAAGAGGGAGTGACAGAGAGGGAGAGAGACGTTCTCCCTCTCGCTCGCGCTCTCCAGCATCCGGAACTGGAGATAGCAAGGTAGGAGAGAGGGGGAGGGAGATGGAAAGGAAGAGGGAGATAGAAAGGAAGAGGGACTGATAGGGGGGGAGAGGGAGATAGAAAGGAAGATGGGATGATAGAGAGGGAGAGGGAGATAGAAAAGAAGAAGAAATGAATGGAGAGGAGGAAGGAAAGACGGTCTCCTTCTTCGCTCGCTTGATCTCCAGCATCCGGAACTGGAGATGGCAAGGTAGGAGAGAGAGAGGGAGAGGGGGGATGGGAAGGAAAATGAGGGGGAGATAGAAAGGAAAGAGGGAGTGAGTAGAGGGAGAGAGAGAGGGGGGAAAGGAGCGAGATAGAAAGGAAGAGGGAGTGATAGAGAGGGAGAGAGAGAAGGAGATAGACGGTCTCCCTCTCGCTCGCGCTCTCCAGCATCCCGAACTGGAGATAGCAAGGTAGGAGAGAGGGAGAGGGGGATGGGAAGGAAGAGGGAGATAGAAAGGAAGAAGGGGGGATAGAGGGAGAGAGAGAGGAGAGAGGGAGAGAGACGGTCTCCCTCTCGCTCGCGCTCTCCAGCATCCGGAACTGGAGATAACAAGGTAGGAGAGAGAGAGGGACATGGGAGGAAGAGAGGGGGATGGGAAGGAAGAGAGAGAGGGAAAAGGAGATAAAAGGAAGAGGGGATGATAGAGAGGGAGAGGGAGATGGAAAGGAAGAGCGAGATGGAAAGGAAGAGGGAGTGATGGAGAGGGAGAGAAAGAGGGAGAGAGACGGTCGC
>NC_091549.1:5194786-5197286 GCF_042767895.1 Penaeus vannamei
CAGACACTACCACAACTACTATTGTTGTTGTTGAGTTTTTTTTGGGCGTCGTTATCATCATTATTATGCTATGCCCATTACTTGTATCAACACAACACGCACTATATCGCTATTGTTATTGTAGTTGTCAAGATATTTGTTCTTGTTCTCATCATTATTATTCTGTGCCTATTACCATTATCAGCACAACACACATTTTACCTCCTCTTGTTATTGTTATCATAATCACTATCATCTTATTCTCATCACTATTACTAACACAACAAACACTAACCAACCCACCTCTTTTTACACAGCTGCTTTTCGCTATCATTGACCACCGGCGTGACCTCAAGAAAGGGGAACCACAGCTGAACTGGTGTGACCCTGCTGTCATGGTGAGTGCAGCTGCTGGGGGTGTTTTTTTCAGATGTAAAATGTGAATGAGGGAAAGATTATTGGGGTTACCTTTTTTTGTTTTGTTTTTTTTCTTTTCTATTTTTCTCTCTTTCTTTTCTTTCAAATATAAAATGTAAATGAGGGAAAGATTATTGGGGTTATCTTGTTTTTGTTCTTTCTTTCTTTTCTTCCAAATGTAAAATATAAATGAGGCAAAGATTATTGGGGTTATGTTGTTATTTTTTTCTTTCTTTTCTCTCTTTTCTTTCAAATGCAAAATGTAAATGGGGAAAAGAATATTGGGGTTATCGTGTCTTTTTCTTTCTTTCTTTCTTTCTTTCTTTTCTTTCAAATGTAAAATGTAAATGAGGGAAAGATTATTGGGGCTATCTTGTTTTGTTTTGTTTTGTTTTCTCTCTTTTCTTTTCTTTCTTTCTTTTCTTTCAAATCTAAGATGTAAATGAAGGAAAGATTATTGGGGTTATCTTTTTTTGTTCTTACTTTCTTTTCTTCCAATGTAAAATGTAAATGAGGGAAGGATTGTGGGGTTATCTTGTTTTTTATTCTTTCTTTTTTTTCTTTTTTTTCAAATGAAAAATGTAAATGAGGGAAAGATTATTGGGGTTATCTTTTTTTTTTCTTTCTTTCTTTCTTTCTTTCTTTCCTTCAAATGTAAAATATAAATGAGGCAAAGATCATTGGGGTTATCTTGTCTTTGTCTTTCTTTCTTTTCTTTTCTTTTCTTTTTTTTCTTTCTTTCTTTCTTTCTTTCTTTCTTTCTTTCTTCTCTTTTTTTTTTCTTCCAAATGTAAAATGTAAATGAGGGAAAGATTTATTGGGGTTATCTTGTTTTTTTCTTTCTTTCTTTCTTTTCTTTCAAAGCATATTGAGGTAATCTTGTTTTTTCTTTCTTTCTTTCTTTTCTTTCAATTGTAAAATGTAAATGAGGGAAGGATTATTGGGGTTGTCTTGTTTTTTTTCTTTTCTTTCAAATGTAAAATGTAAATTAGGGAAACATTATTGGGGTTATCTTGTTTTTTTTCTTTCTTTCTTTTCTTTTCTTTTCTTTTCTTTTAGATTGACAAGGTTCTGTTTTTAATGTAGATTAATGATGTTTTTGTTATGTTAAATATATATAGCTCATTGATATGTTTCCAATGTTGAGTATGGCTAAGGGATTCTTTTCAAATATTAAATATTCCTGAATGATATTTTTATTTATCTTTATTTAGAGTTATTGTTTTGTAACTTGTTTATGTTTATTGTTTATCTTTGTTTATAAACATATCTTCCACACTTTCCCCTCACATAGTAACTTTGAACTCCCCTCTTAGTAATAATATCCATTGTAGAACTGAACATATTCTCGTAAAATTGGATTATCCCAATTTTCCCTTTCTTGTGCACGTAAGACCAAAGCCATTTTTTTTTCTTGAATAGCGGGCAAGTCTGGTGATCATGAAATGTCGGCGGGAGGGAAAAAAATTGCCAGATTCAAGTGTACTAAGTGTACCTCCTCCTTTCCAAAGATCAGAAGTAAAGGAATGTCTCAGTTCCAGATCCACTTGGAGGAAGTACAAATATGTTTAACGAGTCTTGGGGGAGTTTGATTGAAAATAGACAAAGAATTCTTTCGTCCAGAATTTATTATTTTGGAAATAAAAATCAAATATGATAATATAAATTGACATGTATATGTGCAAAGTAATCATAAAAATTGACATGTATATGTGCTTTGCCATCTTGCACACCACTCGCCATGGCCATTTTTGTTTTGATGTTTGAGTGTTTACATCCTAGTGCGCAGGTTCTCTGTGCATATTGCGAAACAAGCCAGTACTTATCTATCAGAAGCGACCACCGACCACGGACACGATAGACAATAGACATGACATGACGCATAAAAGTAAAGTATTACCACCAAATATATTTTATCTTTGTTTTGGGAACGGGAGACACGATACCATACACACTGAATCATAGACAAATTGATTTCTTTTTGTTTTTTGCTATTTCTTTCGTGGACGTCATAATATCGGCGGGAAATTAGAAAAAAAATATCGGGATATTAACTTTTATCATTTTCCTGGAAATAAATGTCGGCGGGACCGCTATTCAAGCA
>NC_091549.1:5242286-5259786 GCF_042767895.1 Penaeus vannamei
TCACTGAGACAAACTAATCGTGAATAGCAGTCTAGGAGTCTTAAAGATATATCAGCACACACGAATAGTGTGTTAGCATAGTATAGTTAATGAAAAGATTGTTATATGTGGATGAATCAACGTTTATATATATACGATTAAACAAACGTTGTGTATCTATGTGTATGTGTGAATATTAGATACACATATATGTCTGTCTATGTGTGTGTGTGTGGGTGTGCATGTATGAACACAAGCACAATCTCAGGTGTACACAAAAAGTAAAAAGGAAACATTCATAATAAGATATAAAAATAAGCGAAGTGTAACGTTTATTTTCATTTCTTAGTGGGGCTTTTTCACTTGTGTAAATATACAAATATAATAAACACACACACACATACATATATATGTGTGTGTGTGTGTTCGTGTATGTATATATACATAGATTTTCAATATATATATATGCATATATATATATATATATATATATATATATATATATATATATATTCAATATGTATATATATATATATATATATATATATATATATATATATATATTGCTCCCTTTTTCACTCTTTTCTTCTCTGTCTATTCATCTACATACTCATCTCTGTCTATCATTAACATAGCTCCATTGTAGTCATCATTATATTGAGGTTCTTTATTCTAAAGGTAGTTATATATACATATAACAAGTCACTCATGTTCGTAAAATTATGATGATGATGATGATAATAGTTATATTGATATAATGATATCAAAATTAGTAATGATAATAGTAACATTGATAATAATGATAATGATAAGAGTAAGAATGATGATAATGATAAGAGTAAGAATGATGATAATGATAATAAATGATACTAATAATGATAAGAATAAGAGTTATAATGATAATAAATTATACTAATAATTATAAGAATAAGAGTAATAATGATAATAAATGATACTAATAATGGTGATAATAACAATAATAATAACGATAACAAATTATGATAATTACAATGATGATAATAGAGATGACAATAATGATAATCATTATAATAATATTGATAATAATAATAATAATAATAATAATAATAATAATAATAATAATAGCAATAGGAATAATAATAATAATAGCAATAATGATATTAACAATAAAATCTTAAATGTAAAATAGATAAAAAAAAAAAATAAAAAATCTGACTTCTTCCAGATACTGCCTCGTCGTCTGGAAAATCTGATTTCGCCATCAGCATTGCCACTGCTTGCCATACGCAGTAACTTCTCATTAACAATATTTCATGGTTTAAAGACTTTTTCGGTGGGAGGGGGAACATTAGCACTGTAGTCTATATTTTCGATATGACTTATCTTTTATATGAATAGTATCAAAAAATAGGCTATTGTTCTGATGAATTAAAACGGTGACTGATCCATGAAATAAAAACGTTAGCAACATAAGCACTTCCCTGGAGTTCCCTTGACAAGGATCGGCGTATATAAGGACGCGAAGGGAATGCATCCTCAGAACAAGCACGCACTTGAAGTTCAGGTAAACGACTAAGGAGGATTTTCTTTCTCTTAACACTACAGTTTTATGCGATCTTCGTTGCACTCAGATGGCTTCATAAGTGATCAGTCACTAAGGAGTCAATTGGTTCAGTGTGACCTCACCTGATTTCTCTGGATGTTCGGGCTTTTATGCTATTGATATCGATACTGTCAATACCATTAATGGCTTTATGAATGGTATATTGCTATAAGAACACTAAATAAAAGGAAAACCTAGGAATCACGATAAAGATAACCAGGTGAGATAGGTAGGGACAATAGTTGACTGAAGCACTTGTGGAGCATTGTATGTGTAAACATAAGCTAAAATTACAGTGGATATGGTATGTTTTCCTGCCATCTTCAACCAAATAGGCTTACAGAGCAAATTAGATGAAACGTCTTGGCATGATGTTCAAATTCGTTTTCAGACCAATTCATGTTATAATCTGAATACGATGTAACCCTTTTCCTCTCAGAATGGCTCGCAACGTGGCAGTGACCTCCCTCCTCGTGGCTCTGTGTCTCGTGGCAGCTGTTGCTGGACACAGAAGCTACGGTTCTGTCGGACCTGGACCTCTCGGTGTCCACGGCAGTGTCCATTCCCCCGTCGGTGCTCATGGCCTAGGACTCGTAGGATCTGGCATCCACGGCGCTGGATCCTTCAACCCCGCTCACTACCCAGGTCTTGTGCCCGGCTTCGGCTTCCACTCCACCCAACCCGCGTTCGGATTCAACAAGTGCAAGTACTGGTGCAAGAGTTCGTTCACCCGACAGTATTACTGCTGCCAACAGTCTTATTATGGATAGATCTATTGGTCAGTTTTCGACTAAACTGGACGAACTGGTTTGTCTTTTATGTTGACAAATTTGCCGATTCTCAAAATAAAATGCATGTAATTTCTCCATGGTATGATTCTATAATTCCGTACACAAGTACACACCTTCACCGAGAGAAAAGTACATTTGAGATGACTTGTATACATGGTCATAGTTCATCAACGCCCTTTTTTTTAACACTCAGTATGTAAGCTGCGAAAAATAATTTGTTTACGCGAGTCGTTTACAAACAATTAAAAAACAAAAAGATGAAAATAGTATGTATGTTTTTATCTTCAAATATGTCCTTAATATCTATCTCTATTTTTTCCATCTCGAAAGTAATGTTTGCAATTTTATGAAACCGGTATTAATCGTTCTATTATAACACCTTGCCACTACGTTACAATCGTAAAAAGATATAACGAAAACGATTAATAAGACAATAAGTGTAATGGAAACGGTCCACGTAACGAATTTAATAGATATAACGAAATGAAATCCTATGATCATATATACGGAAAACTGTCATCAAGGCATCAGTGGTTTACTGAGCGATATAAACTTCCTGTTCGCTAACTTTAAGGCTTTAACTTACCTTTTTATTCCACTGCAAACTACGGTTTTATAGCCTGTGTCCCTGTGTCTCCACTCTGCTCAGTAGTATCGTGTACACTTAAAATTCTCGATGTAAACGCTTGAAAAATAGAAATAAATGTGATTGAACTTAATATCAACAATAGATTTAAAAAAAAAATCATTGAGACAAACGAATCGTGAATAGCAGTCTAGGAGTCTTAAAGATATATCAGCACAAACTTGAATAGTGTGCTAGCATAGTATAGATAATGAAAAGATTGTTATATGTGGATGAATCAACATTTATATATATACGATCAAACAAACGTTGTGTATATATATGTGTGTGAATATTAGATACACATATATATGTCTATGTGTGTATGTGTGTGCATGTATGAACACAAGCACAATCTCAGGTGTACACAAAGAATAAAAAGGAAACATTCACAATAAGATATAAAATAAGCGAAGTGTAACGTTTATTTTCATTTCTTAGTGGGGCTTTTTCACTTGTGTAAATATACAAATATAATAAACACACACACACACATATATATATGTGTGTGTGTTTGTTCGTGTATGTATGTATACATAGATTTTCAATATATATATATATATATATATATATATATATATATACGTATATATATATGTATATATATATATATATATATATTCAATATGTGTATATATATATATATATATATATATATATATATATATATATATATATATATTGCTCCCTTTTTCACTCTTTTCTTCTCTGTCTATTCATCTATCTACTCATCTCTGTCTATCATTAACATAGCTCCATTGTAGTCATCATTATATTGAGGTTCTTTATTCTAAAGGTAGTTATATATGCATATCACCCTCAAGTCACTCATGCTCGTAAAATTATAATGATGATGATGATGATGATAATAGTTATATTGATATAATGATATCAAAATTAGTAATGATAAAAGTAACATTGATAATAATGATAATGATAAGAGTAAGAATGATGATAATGATAATAAATGATACTAATAATGATAAGAATAAGAGTAATAATGATAATAAATGATACTAATAATGATGATAATAACAAAAATAATAACGATAACAAATTATGATAATTACAATGATGATAATAAAGATGACAATAATGATAATCATTATAATAATATTGATAATAATAATCATCATCATAATAGCAATAGGAATAATAATAATGATAGCAATAATGATATTAACAATAATATCTTAAATGAAAAATAGATTAGAAAAAAAAAAAAAAAAACTCTTCTCACTTCTTCCAGATACTGCCTCCTTGTCTGGAAAATCTGATTTCGCCATCAGCATTGCCACTGCTTGCCATACGCAGTCACTTCTCATTAACAATATTTCATGGTTTAAAGACTTTTTCGGTGGGAGGGGGGGCAACATTAGCACTGTAGTCTATGTTTTCGATGTGGCTTATTTTTTATATGAATAGTATAAAAAAAAAATAGGCTATTGTTCTGATGAATTAAAACAAAATGGTGACTGATCCATGAAATGAAAACGTTAGCAACATAAGCACTTCCCTGGAGTTCCCTTGACAAGGATCGGCGTATATAAGGACGCGAAGGGAATGCATCCTCAGAACAAGCACGCACTTGAAGTTCAGGTAAACGACTAAGGAGGATTTTCATTCTCTTAACACTGCAGTTTTATGCGATTTTCGTTGCACTCAGATGGCTTCATAAGTGATCAGTCACTAAGGAGTCAATTGGTTCAGTGTGACCTCACCTGATTTCTCTGGATGTTCGGGTTTTTATGCTATTGATATCGATATGACTTTATGAATAGTATATTGTTATAATACTAAATAAAAGAAAAACCTAGGAATCACGATAAAGATAACCAGGTGAGATAGGTAGGGATAATAGTTGACTGAAGCACCTGTGGAGCAATGTATGTGTAAACATAAGCTAAAATTACAGTGGATATGGTATGTTTTCCTGCCATCTTCAACCAAATAGGCTTGCAGAGCAAATCAGATGAAACGTCTTGGCATGATGTTCAAATTCGTTTTCAGACCAATTCATGTTTTAATCTGAATACGATGTAACCCTTTTCCTCTCAGAATGGCTCGCAACGTGGCAGTGACCTCCCTCCTCGTGGCTCTGTGTCTCGTGGCAGCTGTTGCTGGACACAGAAGCTACGGTTCTGTCGGATCTAGACCTCTCGGTGTCCACTCCCCCGTCGGTGTTCATGGCCTAGGACTCGGAGGATCTGGCATCCACGGCGCTGGATCCTTCAACCCCGCTCACTACCCAGGTCTTGTGCCCGGCTTCGGCTTCCACTCCACCCAACCCGCGTTCGGATTCAACAAGTGCAAGTACTGGTGCAAGAGTTCGTTCACCCGACAGTATTACTGCTGCCAACAGTCTTATTATGGATAGATCTATAGGTCAGTTTTCGACTGACTAAACTGGACGAACTGGTTTGTCTTTTATGTTGACAAATTTGCCGATTCTCAAAATAAAATGCATGTAATTTCTCCATGGTATGATTCTATAATTCCGTACACAAGTACACACCTTCACCGAGAGAAAAGTACATTTGAGATGACTTGTATACATGGTCATAGTTCATCAACGCCCTTTTTTTTAACACTCAGTATGTAAGCTGCGAAAAAATAATTTGTTTACGCGAGTCGTTTACAAACAATTAAAAAACAAAAAGATAAAAATAGTATGTATGTTTTTATCTTCAAATATGTCCTTAATATCTATCTCTATTTTTTCCATCTCGAAAGTAATGTTTGCAATTCTATGAAACCGGTATTAATCGTTCTATTATAACACCTTGCCACTACGTTACAATCGTAAAATGATATAACGAAAACGATTAATAAGACAATAAGTGTAATGGAAACGGTCCACGTAACGAATTTAATAGATATAACGAAATGAAATCCTATGATCATATATACGGAAAACTGTCATCAAGGCATCAGTGGTTTACTGAGCGATATAAACTTCCTGTTCGCTAACTTTAAGGCTTTAACTTACCTTTTTATTCCACTGCAAACTACGGTTTCATAGCCTGTGTCCCTGTGTCTCCACTCTGCTCAGTAGTATCGCGTATAATTAATCATTCTCGATGTAAACGTTTGGAAAATGGAAATAAATGTGATTGTACTTAATATCAACTAGAAAGAAAAAAATCATTTCACTGAGACAAACTAATCGTGAATAGCAGTCTAGGAGTCTTAAAGATATATCAGCACACACGAATAGTGTGTTAGCATAGTATAGTTAATGAATAGATTGTTATATGTGGATGAATCAACATTTATATATATACGATTAAACAAACGTTGTGTATCTATGTGTATGTGTGAATATTAGATACACATATATATATGTCTGTCTATGTGTGTGTGTGTGGGTGTGTGTGTGCATGTTTGAACACAAACACAAACTCAGTTACGTGTACACAAAAAGTAAAAAGGAAACATTCATAAGATATAAAAATAAGCGAATCGTAATGTTTATTTTCATTTCTTATTGTTGTTTTTTTTTCACTTTCATGTGTAAATATACAAATATAATAAACACACACACACACCCGCACACACAAACACATATGTGTGTGTGTGTGCGTGTATGTATGTATACATAGATTTTGAATATATATATATATATATATATATATATATATATATATATATGTATATATATATACATATATTTATATATATATATATATATATATATATATATATATATATATATATATATTCAATATGTGTGTATATATATATGTATATATAAGTATATCAATATCAATATATATATATATATATATATATACATAAATATATATATACATAAATAAATAAATATATATATATATATATATATATATATATATATATATCCCTCCTTTTTTCGCTCTTTTCTTCTCTGTCTATTCATCTATCTACCTGTCTCTGTCTATCATTAACATAGCTCCATTGTAGTCATCATTATATTGAGGTTCTTTATTCTAAAGGTAGTTATATATACATATCGCCGTCAAGTCACTCATGCTCGTAATATTATAATGATAAAGATGATAATAATAGCAATGTTGATATAATGATATCAAAATTAGTAATGATAATAGTAACAATGATAATACTGATAATGATAAGAATAAGAATGATAATGACAATAAATGATACTAATAATGATAAGAATAGAAGTAATAATGATAATAAAATACTAATAATGACAATGATAGGAGTAATAATGATAATAAATGATAATAATAATGACAATGATAGGAGTAATAATGATAACAAATGATACTAATAATGATGATAATAACAGTAATAATAACGATAACAAATAATGATAATTACATTGATGATAATAAAGATGACAATAATGATAATCATTATAATAATATTGATAATAATAATAATAATAATCATAATAGCAATAGGAATAATAATAATGATAGCAATAATGATAATCAAAATAAAATCTTAAATGTAAAATAGATTAAAAAAAAAAAAAAAATCTGACTTCTTCCAGATACTGCCTCCTTGTCTGGAAAATCTGATTTCGCCATCAGCATTGCCACTGCTTGCCATACGCAGTAACTTCTCATTAACAATATTTCATGGTTTAAAGACTTTTTCGGTGGGAGGGGGAACATTAGCACTGTAGTCTATATTTTCGATGAGGCTTATTTCTTATATGAATAGTATCACAAAATAGGCTATTGTTCTGATGAATTAAAACAAAATGGTGACTGATCCATGAAATGAAAACGTTAGCAACATAAGCACTTCCCTGGAGTTCCCTTGACAAGGATCGGCGTATATAAGGACGCGAAGGGAATGCATCCTCAGAACAAGCACGCACTTGAAGTTCAGGTAAACGACTAAGGAGGATTTTCATTCTCTTAACACTGCAGTTTTATGCGATTTTCGTTGCACTCAGATGGCTTCATAAGTGATCAGTCACTAAGGAGTCAGTTGGTTCAGTGTGACCTCACCTTATTTCTCTGGATGTTCGGTTTTTTTATGCTATTGATATCGATATGACTTTATGAATAGTATATTGTTATAATACTAAATAAAAGAAAAACCTAGGAATCACGATAAAGATAACCAGGTGAGATAGGTAGGGATAATAGTTGACTGAAGCACCTGTGGAGCATTGTATGTGTAAACTTGAGCTAAAATTACAGTGGATATGGTATGTTTTCCTGCCATCTTCAACCAAATAGGCTTACAGAGCAAATTAGATGAAACGTCTTGACATGATGTTCAAATTCGTTTTCAGACCAATTCATGTTTTAATCTGAATACGATGTAACCCTTTTCCTCTCAGAATGGCTCGCAACGTGGCAGTGACCTCCCTCCTCGTGGCTCTGTGTCTCGTGGCAGCTGTTGCTGGACACAGAAGCTACGGTTCTGTCGGACCTGGACCTCTCGGTGTCCACGGCAGTGTCCATTCCCCCGTCGGTGCTCATGGCCTAGGACTCGTAGGATCTGGCATCCACGGCGCTGGATCCTTCAACCCCGCTCACTACCCAGGTCTTGTGCCCGGCTTCGGCTTCCACTCCACCCAACCCGCGTTCGGATTCAACAAGTGCAAGTACTGGTGCAAGAGTTCGTTCACCCGACAGTATTACTGCTGCCAACAGTCTTATTATGGATAGATCTATAGGTCAGTTTTCGACTGACTAAACTGGACGAACTGGTTTGTCTTTTATGTTGACAAATTTGCCGATTCTCAAAATAAAATGCATGTAATTTCTCCATGGTATGATTCTATAATTCCGTACACAAATACACACCTTCACCGAGAGAAAAGTACATTTGAGATGACTTGTATACATGGTCATAGTTCATCAACGCCCTTTTTTTTAACACTCAGTATGTAAGCTGCGAAAAATAATTTGTTTACGCGAGTCGTTTTCAAACAATTAAAAAACAAAAAGATGAAAATAGTATGTATGTTTTTATCTTCAAATATGTCCTTAATATCTATCTCTATTTTTTCCATCTCGAAAGTAATGTTTGCAATTTTATGAAACCGGTATTAATCGTTCTATTATAACACCTTACCACTACGTTACAATCGTAAAAACATATAACGAAAACGATCAGTAAAACAAACAATAAGTGTAATGGAAACGGTCCACGTAACGAATTTAATAGATATAACGAAATGAAATCCTATGATCATATATACGGAAAACTGTCATCAAGGCACCAGTGGTCTACTGAGCGATATAAACTTCCTGTTCGCTAACTTTAAGGCTTTAACTTACCTTTTTATTCCACTGCAAACTTCGGTTTCATAGCCTGTGTCCCTGTGTCTCAACTCTGCTCAGTAGTATCGCGTATAATTAATCATTCTCGATGTAAACGTTTGGAAAATAGAAATAAATGTGATTATACTTAATATCAACTAGAAAGAAGAAAATCATTTCACTGAGACAAACTAATCGTGAATAGCAGTCTAGGGGTCTTAAAGATATATCAGCACACACGAATAGTGTGTTAGCATAGTATAGTTAATGAATAGATTGTTATATGTGGATGAATCAACATTTATATATATACGATTAAACAAACGTTGTGTATCTATGTGTATGTGTGAATATTAGATACACATATATATGTCTGTCTATGTGTGTGTGTGTGGGTGTGTGTGTGCATGTTTGAACACAAACACAAACTCAGTTACGTGTACACAAAAAGTAAAAAGGAAACATTCATAATAAGATATAAAAATAAGCGAAACGTAACGTTTATTTTCATTTCTTATTGTTGTTTTTTTTTCACTTTCATGTGTAAATATACAAATATAATAAACACACACACACACCCGCACACACACACACACACACAAACACATATATGTGTGTGTGTGTGCGTGTATGTATGTATACATAGATTTTGAATATATATACATATATATATATATATATATATATATATATATATATATATATATTCAATATGTGTGTATATATATATATATATGTATATATATATATGTATATCAATATCAATATAACATATATATATATATATATATATATATATATATATATATATATATACATTAATATATATATATATCCCTCCTTTTTTCGCTCTTTTCTTCTCTGTCTATTCATCTATCTACCTGTCTCTGTCTATCATTAACATAGCTCCATTGTAGTCATCATTATATTGAGGTTCTTTATTCTAAAGGTAGTTATATATACATATCGCCGTCAAGTCACTCATGCTCGTAATATTATAATGATAAAGATGATAATAATAGCAATGTTGATATAATGATATCAAAATTAGTAATGATAATAGTAACAATGATAATACTGATAATGATAAGAATAAGAATGATAATGACAATAAATGATTCTAATAATGATAAGAATAGAATAATGATAATAAAATACTAATAATGACAATGATAGTAGTAATACTGATAATAAATGATAATAATAATGACAATGATAGAAGTAATAATGATAACAAATGATACTAATAATGATGATAATAACAGTAATAATAACGATAACAAATAATGATAATTACATTGATGATAATAAAGATGACAATAATGATAATCATTATAATAATATTGATAATAATAATCATAATAGCAATAGGAATAATAATGATAGCAATAATGATAATAAAAATAAAATCTTAAATGTAAAATAGATAAAAAAAAAAAACTCTTCTGACTTCTTCCAGATACTGCCTCGTCGTCTGGAAAATCTGATTTCGCCATCAGCATTGCCACTGCTTGCCATACGCAGTCACTTCTCATTAACAATATTTCATGGTTTAAAGACTTTTTCAGTGGGGGGGGGGGGACATTAGCACTGTAGTCTATATTTTCGATATGGCTTATTTTTTATATGAAAAGTTTCATAAAATAGGCCATTGTTTTGATGAATTCAAACGGTGACTGATCCATGAAATGAAAGTGTTAGCAACATAAGCACCTGCATGGAGTTCCCTTGACAAGGATCGGCGTATATAAGGACGCGAAGGGAATGCATCCTCAGAACAAGCACGCACTTGAAGTTCAGGTAAACGACTAAGGAGGATTTTCATTCTCTAAACACTGCAGTTTATGCGATTTTCGTTGCACTCAGATGGCTTCATAAGTGATCAGTCACTAAGGAGTCAATTGGTTCAGTGTGAGCTCACCTGATTTCTCTGGATGTTCGGATTTTTATGCTATTGATATCGATAATGTCAGTAAAATTAATAACTTTATGAACAGTATATTGTTATAATAATACTAAATAGAAGAAAAACTTAGAAATCACGATAAAGATATCAAGGTGAGATAGGTAGGGATAATAGTTGACTGAAGCACCTGTGGAGCATTGTATGTGTAAACAGCTAAAATTACAGTGGATATGGTATGTTTTCCTGCCATCTTCAACCAAATAGGCTTACAGAGCAAATCAGATGAAACGTCTTGGCATGATGTTCAAATTCGTTTTCAGACCAATTCATGTTTTAATCTGAATACGATGTAACCCTTTTCCTCTCAGAATGGCTCGCAACGTGGCAGTGACCTCCCTCCTCGTGGCTCTGTGTCTCGTGGCAGCTGTTGCTGGACACAGAAGCTACGGTTCTGTCGGACCTGGACCTCTCGGTGTCCCCGGCAGTGTCCATTCCTCCGTCGGTGGTCATGGCCTAGGACTCGTAGGATCTGGCATCCACGGCGCTGGATCCTTCAACCCCGCTCACTACCCAGGTCTTGTGCCCGGCTTCGGCTTCCACTCCACCCAACCCGCGTTCGGATTCAACAAGTGCAAGTACTGGTGCAAGAGTTCGTTCACCCGACAGTATTACTGCTGCCAGCAGTCTTATTATGGATAGATCCGTAGGTCAGTTTTCGACTGACTAAACTGGACGAACTGGTTTGTCTTTTATGTTGACAAATTTGCCGATTCTCAAAATAAAATGCATGTAATTTCTCCATGGTATGATTCTATAATTCCGTACACAAATACACACCTTCACCGAGAGAAAAGTACATTTGAGATGACTTGTATACATGGTCATAGTTCATCAATGCCCTTTTTTTAACACTCAGTATGTAAGCTGCGAAAAATAATTTGTTTACGCGAGTCGTTTACAAACAATTAAAAAAACAAAAAGATGAAAATAGTATGTATGTTTTTATCTTCAAATATGTCCTTAATATCTATCTCTATTTTTTCCATCTCGAAAGTAATGTTTGCAATTTTATGAAACCGGTATTAATCGTTCTATTATAACACCTTGCCACTACGTTACAATCGTAAAAAAGATATAACGAAAACGATTAATAAGACAATAAGTGTAATGGAAACGATCCACGTAACGAATTTAATAGATATAACGAAATGAAATCCTATGATCATATATACGGAAAACTGTCATCAAGGCATCAGTGGTTTACTGAGCGATATAAACTTCCTGTTCGGTAACTTTAAGGCTTTAACTTACCTTTTTATTCCACTGCAAACTACGGTTTAATAGCATGTGTCCCTGTGTCTTAACTCTGCTCAGTATTATCGCGTATAATTAATCATTCTCGATGTAAACGTTTGGAAAATGGAAATAAATGTGATTGTACTTAATATCAACTAGAAAGAAAAAAATCATTTCGTTGAGACAAACTAATCGTGAATAGCAGTCTAGGAGTCTTAAAGATGTATCAGCACACACTTGAATAATGTGCTAGCATAATATAGATAATGAAAAGATTGTTATATGTGGATGAATCAACATTTATATATATATACGATTAAACAAACGTTGTGTATATATGTGTATGTGTGAATATTAGATACACATATATATATATGTCTGTCTATGTGTGTGTGGGTGTGTGGGTGTGTGTGTGCATGTTTGAACACAAACACAAACTCAGTTACGTGTACACAAAAAGTAAAAAAGAAACATTCATAATAAGATATAAAAATAAGCGAAACGTAACGTTTATTTTCATTTCTTATTGTTGTTTTTTTTTCACTTTCATGTGTAAATATACAAATATAATAAACACACACACACACCCGCACACACACACACACACAAACACATATATGTGTGTGTGTGTGCGTGTATGTATGTATACATAGATTTTGAATATATATATATATATATATATATATATATATATATATATATATATATATATATATATTCAATATGTGTGTATATATATATATATGTATATATATGTATATCAATATCAATATAATATATATATATATATATATATATATATATATATATATATATATATATATATATATCCCTCCTTTTTTCGCTCTTTTCTTCTCTGTCTATTCATCTATCTACCTGTCTCTGTCTATCATTAACATAGCTCCATTGTAGTCATCATTATATTGAGGTTCTTTATTCTAAAGGTAGTTATATATACATATCGCCGTCAAGTCACTCATGCTCGTAATATTATAATGATAAAGATGATAATAATAGCAATGTTGATATAATGATATCAAAATTAGTAATGATAATAGTAACAATGATAATACTGATAATGATAAGAATAAGAATGATAATGACAATAAATGATTCTAATAATGATAAGAATAGAATAATGATAATAAAATACTAATAATGACAATGATAGGAGTAATAATGATAATAAATGATAATAGTAATGACAATGATAGAAGTAATAATGATAACAAATGATACTAATAATGATGATAATAACAGTAATAATAACGATAACAAATAATGATAATTACATTGATGATAATAAAGATGACAATAATGATAATCATTATAATAATATTGATAATAATAATAATCATAATCATAATAGCAATAGGAATAATAATAATGATAGCAATAATGATAATAAAAATAAAATCTTAAATGTAAAATAGATTAAAAAAAAAAAAAAAAAACTCTTCTGACTTCTTCCAGATACTGCCTCGTCGTCTGGAAAATCTGATTTCGCCATCAGCATTGCCACTGCTTGCCATACGCAGTAACTTCTCATTAACAATATTTCATGGTTTAAAGACTTTTTCGGTGGGGGGGGGAACATTAGCACTGTAGTCTATATTTTCGATGAGGCTTATTTCTTATATGAATAGTATCACAAAATAGGCTATTGTTCTGATGAATTAAAACAAAATGGTGACTGATCCATGAAATGAAAACGTTAGCAACATAAGCACTTCCCTGGAGTTCCCTTGACAAGGATCGGCGTATATAAGGACGCGAAGGGAATGCATCCTCAGAACAAGCACGCACTTGAAGTTCAGGTAAACGACTAAGGAGGATTTTCATTCTCTAAACACTGCAGTTTTATGCGATTTTCGTTGCACTCAGATGGCTTCATAAGGGATCAGTCACTAAGGAGTCAATTGGTTCAGTGTGACCTCACCTGATTTCTCTGGATGTTCGTTTTTTTTATGCTATTGATATCGATAATGTCAGTAAAATTAATAACTTTATGAACAGTATATTGTTATAATAATACTAAATAGAATAAAAACTTAGAAATCACGATAAAGATATCCAGGTGAGATAGGTAGGGATAATAGTTGACTGAAGCACCTGTGGAGCAATGTATGTGTAAACATAAGCTAAAATTACAGTGGATATGGTATGTTTTCCTGCCATCTTCAACCAAATAGGCTTACAGAGCAAATCAGATGAAACGTCTTGGCATGATGTTCAAATTCGTTTTCAGACCAATTCATGTTTTAATCTGAATACGATGTAACCCTTTTCCTCTCAGAATGGCTCGCAACGTGGCAGTGACCTCCCTCCTCGTGGCTCTGTGTCTCGTGGCAGCTGTTGCTGGACACAGAAGCTACGGTTCTGTCGGGCCTGGACCTCTCGGTGTCCCCGGCAGTGTCCATTCCCCCGTCGGTGCTCATGGCCTAGGACTCGTAGGATCTGGCATCCACGGCGCTGGATCCTTCAACCCCGCTCACTACCCAGGTCTTGTGCCCGGCTTCGGCTTCCACTCCACCCAACCCGCGTTCGGATTCAACAAGTGCAAGTACTGGTGCAAGAGTTCGTTCACCCGACAGTATTACTGCTGCCAACAGTCTTACTATGGATAGATCTATAGGTCAGTTTTCGACTGACTAAACTGGACGAACTGGTTTGTCTTTAATGTTATATATATATATATATATATATATATATATATATATATATATATATATATATATATGTATATATATATATATATATATATATGAACACACACACACACACACACACACACACACACACACACACACACACACATATATATATATATATATATATATATATATATATATATATATGAACACACACACACACACACACACACACACACACACACATATATATATATATATACACGGGCCAGGTGAGGACAGGAGATAAGAACGCTTCCGTTCACCTGTCCTCACCTGCCACGTGTTTCCCGCGATGCTTTCTCTTTCTCCTTTCTCTCTCTCTTATACTGCTTCCTCTCCGCTTCCCCTTCAGACCCGAAGATGGAATCAAAGACGATTCCGAAATTGTTTTCTCACTTCAATAAATCTAGTTTGTGCATTATGGGTTTTTCTACCATGTATATATATACAAATATGTATATATACATACATATATATGTATATATATATTACCTATATTTATGTGCATGTACATATATAAGTGTGTGTGTGCGTAAACACATGTGAATGTATGTAACGTATCACATCAGTGCATATGACACTATAATTACATCGCAGTGCACATACGGTTATACTTTCATTACTGTTGTTATTATGACGACTAATCAGCGCTTTCTAGGCAAGGGAGGAGTAGATGGAAGAAGTCTGTCGAGTGTCTCTTTTTCCCTTTTTTTCTTTTTCTGTCTTTCTCTATTCATCTTTCTATTATCATGTGTTTTAATCACCAATATACAAAGGCAGTTTAATTTGCTTTGAATATTGCCGTCGGATCACATATTGTAGCAAATTTAGAGAGAGAGGGGGGGGGGAGGGGGAGATATTTTTTAATATAACCCAAGCCAAATGTAACATCTGCTCCCCCAAGCTTGAGTCAGATATAAGGGCGATCCAGCATGACCCACACTGACCCATTCACCCAGGAAGAGAGAGGTCAGAGGCTACCCGATCCAGCATGACCCACACTCACCCATTCACCCAGGAAGAGAGAGGTCAGAGGCTACCCGATCCAGCATGACCCACACTCACCCATTCACCCAGGAAGAGAGAGGTCAGAGGCTACCCGATCCAGCATGACCCACACTCACCCATTCACCCAGGAAGAGAGAGGTCAGAGGCTACCCGATCCAGCATGACCCACACTCACCCATTCACCCAAGAAGAGAGAGGTCAGAGGCTACCCGATCCAGCATGACCCACACTGACCCATTCACCCAGGAAGAGAGAGGTCAGAGGCTACCCGATCCAGCATGACCCACACTGACCCATTCACCCAGGAAGAGAGAGGTCAGAGGCTACCCGATCCAGCATGACCCACACTTACCCATTCACCCAGGAAGAGAGAGGTCAGAGGCTACCCGATCCAGCATGACCCACACTGACCCATTCACCCAGGAAGAGAGAGGTCAGAGGCTACCCGATCCAGCATGACCCACACTTACCCATTCACCCAGGAAGAGAGAGGTCAGAGGCTACCCGATCCAGCATGACCCACACTGACCCATTCACCCAGGAAGAGAGAGGTCAGAGGCTACCCGATCCAGCATGACCCACACTGACCCATTCACCCAGGAAGAGAGAGGTCAGAGGCTACCCGATCCAGCATGACCCACGCTGACCCATTCACCCAGGAAGAGAGAGGTCAGAGGCTACCCGATCCAGCATGACCCACACTCACCCATTCACCCAGGAAGAGAGAGGTCAGAGGCTACCCGATCCAGCATGACCCACGCTGACCCATTCACCCAGGAAGAGAGAGGTCAGAGGCTACCCGATCCAGCATGACCCACACTGACCCATTCACCCAGGAAGAGAGAGGTCAGAGGCTACCCGATCCAGCATGACCCCCACTGACCCATTCACCCGGGAAGAGAGAGGTCAGAGGCTACCCGATCCAGCATGACCCACACTGACCCATTCACCCAGGAAGAGAGAGGTCAGAGGCTGTAAGCACTGACCAGTCTCGTATCGTGTTTCTATTCTACTTGTGTGTACTCTTGAGGATAAAGATTAAAACCATATACAAGTAACACTCTGCCCACCGTTCCAATGTAGGAGGGTAACAGGCTTTAATAGAAAGAGAGAGAGAGAGAGATTTGTGCGTGTTTATATGTGTATGTGTGTGTGAAAGAGAGAGAAAAATGAATTGTGTGTTTGTATATGTGTGTGCGTGAGAGAGAGAGAGAGAGAGCGAAAGAGATTGAGGGGGAGAAAGAGAGAGAGAAGAAAAGAAAGAAAGAAAGAAAAAAAAAGTATTCGATAGACTTCATCCAGCTACTGCTTTCGTGCCTGGAAACGGATTTCACCATCATTCTCACATGTTCAGCAATATTTTAACACGTGCCTCAGAAAACAGGTT
>NC_091549.1:5264786-5284786 GCF_042767895.1 Penaeus vannamei
GTTTATTTGTGTATAACGTGCATAGTTTGGCACCAGAATGAACAAACTGAGAGGAAATATACCAGAGAATTATGGAACAAATGTTTTTCTCTTCCTTACTTCCTACTCTTCTACTTCTTTATTTATCTATCCAGCCCATTTCTCTCGCATTCCAACGCAGTACCAAACGTAGTGCTATGCAATGTCTCCTATAGAAATCACTGGTGCTTTGGACTTTCCAAGGAATCCGAACGTCCCCTCTTTCTATCTTCATTTCTCTCTCTCTCTCTCTCTCTCTCTCTCTCTCTCTCTCTCTCTCTCTCTCTCTCTCTCTCTCTCTCTCTCTCTCTCTCTCTCTCTCTCTCTCTCTCGCTCGCTCGCTCGCTCGATCTAATTATCTACAAAACCTCTTCTTGCTTCAGGCTATCTATATATCTGTCTAATACTAAATATCTTTAAATATCTTTCTGTTGTAGACACAAAGTTATACCGATTGCGTGACTCGTTACAGGAGATAAAACTACAGTAAAGAAAAGGGAACGAAAAATATAAGCTTGTACATTCGAGCTGAAGTCCAAGAACCCGGTTGTTAGAGGATATGGTGTCCTCTGTCACTTATTTTCCTAATCTTGCCCAGGTTTATGGACACTTAAGTGATCTTAGCGATTTGGAGATACTTATTTAGTCTCGTCTTTATGTTCAAGAAACCCATTTGCCGACAGGAGACGGTAGAAGCAAAGAAGTTAGCTCTTCATAAAATATTACTTCATAAAATGCTTGAAAATCTCTCTTGATAAACTACAAATATTAGATCAAATATTCCCTCCCTTTCTCTATGTATTTATCACTGTATTTATATCTCTCCCTCTGTATGTAGGCTCAATCTGAAACGGGAAACACAAGGAAAAATCTGATAAACAGGCTTTTTCCAGACTATACAAGCCGCCTGGAAACCTTTATTTCGTCATGAGAAGTTGCCCATCCTTCCCACATTTTTATAGCTATTAATGACTACGTAAATCAAATTACTTACTGGGACATTTATGTGTTAGCATATGTGGATACACTTTATTCGATATGACTGATAATTCAAGAAAAAAGATGGTCGCGATAACAAATAAAAGGAAAATTATTAAATGCTGGCAACACATCGCTCATGCCCGGCCTTCCCTGGGCGGGAGTGGGCAGGCGATGCGGGAACGAGAATGCATGCGCTGAGATGAATTTGAAGCCACTTCTGTAATAAATGCATCCATCTCATCAAAAGTTCAAGTCGTATCGCACTTTTCGGTCCGAATCATATATAATATAATGTAAGATTGCTTTGTCTTACAGGGTGCCAATGACCCTCCTCGTGGCTCTGTGGACACAGCAGGTACGGCATTGGCGGACACAGACCTGTTGTCCACGGCGGTGGAGTGCTCGGTGGTGTCCACGGAGGTGTCCTTGGTGGTGTTCACGGAGGTGCCCTCGGAGGTGTCCAAGGAGGTAGTGTCCTTGGCCTAGGACTCGTGGGCTCTGGCATCCACGGCGCTGGATCCTTCAACACCGCTCATTACCCTCGTCTTGTGCCTGGTCACAGCTTCTACGACCAAAGACCCGTGCTCGGATACAACAGCTGCAAGTACTGGTGCAAGAGTCATTAAGCCAAATACTACTGCTGCCAACCTTACCATAGACTTCAAGTTCTTTACTCTGATAGTATTCATTTGTTGATCTGTTATATCATAAAATGATTTATAGTTTCTCAAATATAAAAGTTAGTTTGATTACTCGATTTACCAGATGTTACCTATCACATTAACAAACATACATATATTCACATTCATACACACATTGATACAGATACATAAGACAGATAATGTAATACAAACACACACACCCAAGCACGATATATATTCCTTTAGAAAATGACCCTAGTCATTCTCTTGTTCTTTTTGTTTTCAAGGTACCATACAGTTCAAGGTATTAAATATATGGTATCAACTAGATATAGAAATAAGAGTTGAATATGGAATAGGATCATCTCTCTCCCTCCGTCTCTATCTTGCTTTTCAAAACTCTTTATTTCCACGTCTGAAGCTTGCATATTTTCGTGTCTACAATGGGAAAGCTATTTTGCTTTATATTCCAACCTAAATCAATACATTATAATGGTTTGTTCACACATTATATATGTGTGTGTGTGTTTGTGTGTGTGTATTTCTTGAGACCTGTATGGAGAAAATTAAGATAAAATATACTATAAAGAAAAAATATTAGGGCATATTTTTTTCTGGTCTCTATTTCTCCACCATCTCCGCCCCCTCTTTCTCATTCTCAAGAAGTACATGATGTAGTGCCTAACGGTCTGTTTTGCAATGTCATCTATATAAGATAATGGTGCTATGGATTTTCCGGGCAGTGCCTTAGGGGGCGGTCCTTAAGTCCACTTTTTCTCTCCCTCTCTCACTCTCTCCCTGCCCCTCCCCCTTCTCTCTCTATCTCTATCTATCTATCTCTATTTATCTATCTGTATATTGTGAATATATATATATGTGTGTGTGTGTGTAGGTATATATGTATATGTGTATGTATATATGTATACATTTGTGTGTGTATGTATATATGTATACATATGTGTGTGTATGTATATATATATGTGTGTGTGTATGTATACATGTATATATATTGGTATGTATACATGTATATATATTGGTATGTATACATGTATATATATTGGTATGTATATATGTATATATATACATCTAGCTATTTAACTACAATATCTCTCCCTATATTAGTGTATCTATAAATCTACTTATCTATCTGCTACTTATTTCTAGCTATCATAAGTGGTTTTTGAAAATATAGAATCATAGAAGATGGCTTTGTATACCTCCTAATTTGACTTACCACTGATCTTAGAATGTCCCTGGATTGAATATCATGCCACTCAAAACTTGGATGGGTCTCCAGTGGCAAAAAATAAACATAGTCACTTGAGTCACAACACCAACATTGGTCTCATAGGTTTACAATATCGGTACAAAAATATTTGCTGCCTTCGTGGTAGCAGACTACTTCAAGCATGTTTTCTGAATGAAGTAACTGCTATGAGGCTGTAGTGATCATGTGACTCGTTTCAGGAGATATGATAAAGAAAAGGGAAATGGAGCGAGTACATTCGATCTGATGTCCAAGAACACGGTCGTAAAAGGATATGGTACCCAAAGTCACAACTCTCAGCAATTTGGAGATGCTTTTTTAGTCTCGTTTTGATTTCCAAGAAACCCACATGCCGATAGGAGGCAGCAGAAGCAAACAAGTTAACTCACCATAAAATATCACTTCATAACATTCTTGGACATGTCTTGATAACTGCCAGTGTCGCATCTACTGTAGGTACACATGTTCTCATAAACTACAAACATTATGTAACATCTCATATTACCCCCCTTCTTTTTCTCTCTCTTTACATATATATATATATATATATATATATATATATATATATATATATATATATATATATATATATATATATCTGTGTGTGTGTGTGTTCCGCCCTCTCTCTCTTTCTCTCTCTCTCTCCTTTTCTCCCTCTCTCTTTCTCTCTCTTTCTTTCCTTCCCTCTCTCTCTTTCCTTCCCTTTCTCTCTCTTTCTCTCTTTCCTTCCCTCTCTCTCTCCCTCTCCTTCTCCCTCTCTCTCTTTCTCTCTCTCTCTCTCTCTCTCTCTCTCTCTCTCTCTCTCTCTCTCTCTCTCTCTCTCTCTCTCTCTCTCTCTCTCTTCCCTCTCTCTCTCTCTCTCTTTCTCTTCCCTCTCTCTCTCCCTCTCCCTCTCCTCCCCCCCCCCTCTCTCTCTCTCTCTCTATCCCTCCCTCCCTCCTCTCTCTCTCTTCCTCCCTCTCTTTCTCTCTTTCTTCCTCCCTCTCTCTCTCTCTCAAATAATAGCTATCTGAAATGAGAAACGCAAGGGAAATTCGGATAAGCGGGCTTTTTCCAGACCAAGCGAGTCACCTGGAATCTTTCATTTCGTCAGCAGAGGTTGCCCATTATTATCAGATTTGAGTGTTTATTATAATTAATGACAACATGAATTAAATTACTTACTAGGACTTTTCATTTTAAAGATAAAACATATGAATATAATTATTCTAGATACGAATAACAGATCAATAAAAAGGATGGTCGCGATAACAAATAAAAGAAAAATTATGAACACTGGCAACCTTCGCTCTCGCCTGGACTTCCCTGGGCGAGAGCGGGCAGGCGATGCGGGTACGTATATAAGGAGGCACCGTCAATGAACGCTCGCAGAACAGCTTCCAGTTGAAGTTCAAGTAAGTCACTTCTGCAATACATGAATTCATTCTATCAAATGCTCAAGCCCTATTAGGTCTGATGGTATGTTTATAAATCTTTTCTGACCAGATCATGTAAACCTTAAATTAATATGAATTTCTATTCTTTTCAGGATGGCTCGTAACGTGGCAGTGACTTCCCTCCTCGTGGCTCTGTGCCTCATTGCAGCGGTTGCTGGACACAGCAGGTACGGCATTGGCGGATTCGGCGGTGGAGTGCTCGGTGGTGTCCACGGAGGCGTCCACGGAGGTGTCCTTGGTGGTGTTCACGGCGGTGCCATCGGAGGCGTCCATGGAGGAGGCGTCCATGGCTTAGGACTCGTAGGCTCTGGCATCCACGGCGCCGGATCCTTCAACACCGCTCATTACCCTGGTCTTGTGCCTGGTCACAGCTTCTACGACCAAAGACCCGTGCTCGGATACAACAGCTGCAAGTACTGGTGCAAGAGTCATTACACCAACAAGTACTACTGCTGCCAACAACCTTACCAGGGATAGACTCAAAATTCTTCAATGAAAAGTATTTATTTGATCTGCTATTTAATCACATGATTTATGGTTCGAGAATAAAATTTATTTTCACGACTATGTCTGTCTGATGTTACCTATCATATTCACAGTCATACAGATAGATTAAGTACTTTTAAAGACAACTTTAAGTACCTTTGGAAAACAACTTTAAGTACCTTTGGAAAACAACTTTAAGTACCAAATATGATTTTTAAAATGGTTTTGAACTTCCTCTGAACCTACAGCCAAAGTTGCAAGAACATACAAAAGAATGGAGTACACACTAAAGAACTAAATCATTTCAGTCTCTTCTCTCTTTTCACTGCCAAGGGTAGGTAATGAAGTCGACTGACTCCTTGGGAACTGTAAAGGCTGGATGTTTTGTCACAGATTACCGTTTTAGAGGAATTAACTTTAGGAACACCTGTAGGAGTTATTAAAAAGAACACCTTTAGGAGTTATTAAAAAGAACACCTTTAGGAGTTATTAAAAAGAACACCTTTAGGAGTTATTAATTAAAAAGAACACCTTTTAGGAGTTATTAAAAAGAACACCTTTAGGAGTTATTAAAAAGAACACCTTTAGGAGTTATTAAAAAGAACACCTTTAGGAGTTATTAAAAAGAACACCTTTAGGAGTTATTAAAAAGAACACCTTTAGGAGTTATTAAAAAGAACACCTTTAGGAGTTATTAAAAAGAACTTTTTTCAATCACTGCACAAAAAGAAAACAAATTATGTATACTACAAAACACATGATACCTACAATGGGAAAATCCATCTATTTCCCATATCACATTTTATGATTTAATATGTACGTTTCACTGCCTGTTATTAGCCACAGTACCAGAAGATGTGCGACTCGTGGCCGTGTGGTGCAAATTTCCACGGCAGTGTGGCAGGATTCTTAACCGATTTTTCTGATCCCGTGATGACGTCATTGGGGTTTACGAAGTGGGGCACGGTTCACGATTCATTTGAAAATAAACAAATCACCTTTTCCTTCACAGTAGTTGAGTAACCTTTTGGAGCTATCGTTGTGTAGACACGCTTCACAAAACAATACTATGGTGAACACTAAATTTTCCCGGCTGGTAGGTTAAATAATTTCATTTCATAACTTTGGAACATTCTTATAGTGAACGCAGTCACAGATACAACTGCAGAAAGTTTGCGCATATCTACGGCGTTTCTATGTCAACCAAAATAACCATACAAGAGCAGCATGTCTGTAGAAATATCCAGAGACTACTTGACTTGATCGAAAAATTAACTGTAAACTTTCTAGTGAACCGGCATCTCTCTCTCTCTCTCTCTCTCTCTCTCTCTCTCTCTCTCTCTCTCTCTCTCTCTCTCTCTCTATCTATCTATCTATCTATCTATCTATCTATCTCTTTCTCTCTCTCTCTCTCTCTCTCTCTCTCTCTCTCTCTCTCTCTCTCTCTCTCTCTCTCTCTCTCTCTCTCTCTCTCTCTCTCTCTCTGCTTCGCATACCCCTTCCCCCTCCCTTTACAATCAACCATTCTCAATAGCATCAGGTGATGTATCTAACGTAGTGCTACGGACGTTCCTCATATTTATCTGTGTCCCCAACTGTCTTTATCTATTATTGTTTCTCACCATGAATGTATCTGGCTGTCTCTCCCCGTTTGTCTATATCGATGTCTTACTATCCTATATCTATTTCTTACCCCATCCATCTATATGTCTCTAAATTGATTTCTCTTCTTTACAGGTGCTTGTTATATCCAAAGGATTCTTTCTCTCTCCATCTTTCTTTCTGTTTATATATATGTCTATTTATATATGTATACATATGAATATACATATATATGTATATGTATATATATTCATATATCCGTGTGTGTGTGTGTGTGTGTGTGTGTGTGTTTCTCTCTATGTATATATGTCTATGTATATATGTATACATATGAATATACATATATATGTATATGTATATATATACATATATCTGCATGTATGTGCGTGTGCGTGTGTGTGTGTGCGCGTACGTGTGTGTGTGTGTGTGTGTGTGTGTGTGCATATATACAGGTTAGTATATATATATATATATATATATATATATATATATATATATATATATATGTATATATATATATGTATGTATGTATGTATATACATACAGCTATATGTTTGTATATGTGTGTATGCATATATATATATATATATATATATATATATATATATATATATATATATATATATATATATTTACATAATATATATATAATACATATACATACAAACATATGTGTGTGTGTGCATGTATACATGTATATATATATATATATGCATATATATATATATATATATATATATATATATATGTATGTATGTATGTATGTATGTATATGTATATATATATATATATATATATGTATGCATGTATATATATGTATATACATATATATGTACACATGCACACATACATATATCAATATATATGTACACATGCACACATACATATATATGTGTGTGTGTGTTCCTACTCAGATAATATATAAGACGTGGGAAAATTTGATAAGACTTTTTGCACACTGTGTCAGTCACCTGGAATTCTTGTTTACGTCATCAAAACTTGCCAATTCTTCGCCCTTTCAATTATTTGCAACTTGAAACAGTATAAAGAAAATAAACTGACTTTAAGGATCTTTTCGTTTTCAACATTAAATTATGAATACTTATTTATCGACATGAGTGACAGAATTTGATATAAGTTGGTGGGGATATGAACAATAATAATAATAATAATGGACGGTGGCAACACCTTGCACTCGCTTGGCCTTCCCTGGGATAGAGCTGCCAGGCGATGCGGGGACGTATATAAGGAGACACCGTGAATGAAAGATCAGACTGCAGCTTCCAGTTGAAGTTCAAGTAAGTCATTTCTACAATAAAGACGTTAATTTTATCAAAGATTTAACTAAGGTGTTATGGTCTATGTAAATTCTAATGTGCATTATCAGCCCAGATCATAGATAATGTAAAATTAACGGAAATTTCTTGTCGTTTCAGGATGGCTCGTAACGCGGCAGTGACCTCCCTCCTCGTGGCTCTGTGCCTCATTGCAGCGGTTGCTGGACACAGCAGGTACGGCATTGGCGGATACGGCGGTGGGGTGCTTGGTGGTGTCCACGGAGGCGTCCACGGAGGTGTCCTTGGTGGTGTTCACAGCGGTGCCCTGGGAGGTGTCCATGGAGGTGGTGTCCATGGCCTAGGACTCGTAGGCTCTGGCATCCACGGCGCTGGATCCTTCAACACCGCTCATTACCCTGGTCTCGTGCCTGGTTACAGCTTCTACGACCAAAGACCCGTGCTCGGATACAACAGCTGCAAGTACTGGTGCAAGAGTCATTACACCAACAAGTACTACTGCTGCCAACAACCTTACCAAGGATAGAATTCTTCGCTGATATTTATTTATCTGTTAAACGTGAGACAGTACCACTGAATGAATGGTTCGATCAAAAATAAAGCTTATTTTGGTTATATTCTTTATATAATTTCTCCTACTATTTCCTCCATAGTCTGCAAACTCTAAATCAGAGACACAATACATACAAATGAATGGATATAAATATAGCTAAAGATACATGAATGTATTTATTCCACATATCTTTATACATATGTATGTATACGTACTCGTGCAAAATAAATACGTATATACATATGCTAATGTATGTATAATGCCTTCACATATATGCGAAACATATGTGAATGAATACCCAAATAAGGAACGTTCATTTTTTTGTATTATTATATTAAAGCAAAAATAAGCAAAACAGCTGAATGTCAAGCAAAACATACATGTGAAAAAAGTTTTACTTCCCCTCTCTTCCTCTCTTTGTCTTTCTCTCTTTATATGTACCTATTTAAGGTCATATCAACATCAATAATATAATTACCAATATAAACTGACAAGTAATTTTTAGTAAAAACTAAACAAGTAATAAAATGACAAGTGATCCACGTTCTTTTACTGGAAAGCGCTGTTGGCTTTTTTTTTCTAAATTCGTAACCCAAAACGGGACTGAACATAAAAACAGATGGTCACGTCGATGGGGGTGCTTTCATAATAAATGCAATGCTCGGTCATCAAGCCAAAGATTAAAAAAAAAAAAAATGGGCACGTGTTAATTTCACTCCACACTTTGTAAATATGTTCGTTCATTTTATGTTCGTATACATACGAACATTCTTATATTGTACATACACATGTAGTTATCCATTTCAGATGACAAACTTATAATAATGAATCATTAGATACATCAGGAAGGTATCCCTACATATATCCATACATATATGCACACATGTACATATATATGTGTGTGTGTGTGTGTGAGGATGCTATCCTTATATTTACATATACATATGTGTGTGTGTGTGTAAACATATATATGTATATATGTATGTACATATGTATACATATGTATATATATGTGCATATATATACATACATATGCATATATATGTGTGTGTGCGTAAATATATATGTATATATATATATATGTATATATATGTATGTATACATATAAATATGTGTATATATATATATGTATGTATGTATACATACATATAGGAAAGTTGAAATATAGTTAATCTGGAATCAAAACTATTTTTTCCTATCTATAAACTTTCCACTTTACAAAATACAGCAGAATAAGATAATCTCTTTTTTCCAGCCCCACCCTCCTTCCTATCTTTCATTTTCAGTAAACATCGGGCTGGTATACCAAACACTCGCAATTGCTGTCTCCTTTTCTGTCTTTATGTCTCTCCCTCTTTCGATATATTTATATGTAAGTATAAACATATATGACATCATGTATATATATGACATTGTAGTATACATATATAGTACATACACACATACATACACACACATAATATATATATAGATAAGAGATAGATAGATAGATATACATACACATATTGGCGCTTATTGAAATCAACTTTTCATCTTTGACTGGAATATTGTAAACCTGGCAACCGGATCCCTCATTCCCACAAATATAAAATAAAAAGATTGGTAAATAGATAGTTCACTATGTCAGATTTCGATACCTGGATTTTTCAGTGATCAACATACTAAAATTAAGGAAAATTTCGCTTGGCAAAATTTTCCAGACCGCTGTTTCTCAGAAGCTTTGATGACGTCACTCGAGACTCGTTAGTGTTGCGGTATTCAATTTTTGCGATGAATAACGTGGAGTCTGACAGACTATCAAGAGAAAATATTTCCCTCTAAAGACTAAGAGAAACCTTTTTTACACTTTTTTACGGAAAAAATACATAAATGAATAAAACTAGCATTGCCAATGAAAGAAATAAAAGAGAGAAAATTGAACGCTGGCAACGTCGCGCTCTCGCCTGGACTTCCCTTGGCAAGATTTGCAGCAGATGAGTGTACGTATATAAGGACGCGCTCTCAATGAATGCTCAGAGTGAAGCTAGCAATTGAAGTGAGAGTAAGTCACGACTCAATCCATTGGCCATAGCTTTCAATGTCTCTTTCTATATCACATACAGGCTTCACATATAGAAAACATATAGACCTTTTCAGATTACATATGATATAAAAGTAACGAATCTTCTTTCTCTCTCAGGATGGCTCGTAACGTGGCAGTGACCTCCCTCCTCGTGGCTCTGTGCCTCGTGGCAGCAGTTGCTGGACACAGCAGGTACGGCATTAGCGGATTCGGCGGTGGGGTGCTCGGTGGTGTCCACGGAGGTGGTGTCCACGGAGGTGTCCTTGGTGGTGTTCACGGCGGTGCCATCGGAGGTGTCCACGGAGGAAGCGTCCATGGCCTAGGACTCGTAGGCTCTGGCATCCACGGCGCTGGATCCTTCAACACCGCTCATTACCCTGGTCTTGTGCCTGGTCACAGCTTCTACGACCAAAGACCCGTGCTCGGATACAACAGCTGCAAGTACTGGTGCAAGAGTCATTACACCAACAAGTACTACTGCTGCCAACAACCCTACCAAGGATAGGCTTAGAATTCCTCACCGAAATGTATTTATTTGTTCTGTTATATTGCTTAAAGTGGTTTATTGTTCCTCAAGAATAAAAGTTCTTTTGATGACTCCGTCTATCTGATTACCTTTCATGTCATATTTTATCCACTATAGCCTGAGAACTCATACGTTTATTCATTTATTCACATTCACATAAGACAGATAATTAACACACATACATATGAATTAGTGTATACACAGCTAACCACGAGATACGACTTACAGTATGACTTTACATGGTCCTTTTAACCAATAAATAAATAAGATGATTTACTTCCGTTGGACCTATGACCGGAGCTGTATGGAATATAAAGAAATAATAGATTATATATACAAAGGTTAAATAGTTCTGAGAAAAAATCGGTTTCTATGTCCCTCTGTATATTACATACAGGATAGACATAGAAAATATATATACCTCTTCGGATTACATATAGTATAAAAAAATTGAGAAAAAAGTTCGACCGGCTCGTAACGTGGCAATGACTTTCCTCCTCGTGTTAAAAGATTAAAGGAAAGAATGAATTTATCTCTAAGAGTACTAAATCAAATTCAGAAAAAAATATCTCTACTCATTTTAACGGTTTCATTGTCTCGTGTTACCACTAAAACATTTTGTCAACAAAATGTTTATGATAAAGATAAGATTCGGAAATAAATTTCTCTTTCCCTGCCATTCTTCCTTGATTTTCTTTTCAACATTAGCCATTTTAACTGAACCCCGTATGATATTCATGTAACCATAATTCGGAAGTAAGGTTACTGAAGATTTAACATTACTAAAAGGCGAGACATTAACATGTATCAAAAATGTTACCAGAAGTGGAAGATTTAATTCTCTGAATAAGAATACCAGAATTAGTTGGATCTTAAGAGACCAATTATGAATACGGCAGCAAGTGTCTTAGTTAAAGTTCGCCAATTCTATTTTCGATCCACGTGATTGCACTGTAAGTTCTGAATAAACGTATGCTGCCTTCGTAACATCACACGCCTTCCCTCCAGACGCTCCTCTGAGTAAGGATAGACGATCTAGATTCTAGACTCAAAATAGTAGCGACGAATACATAAACTTTTACAAGACACAGACGTTTGTGTTCACGGCTGTGTTTTTACAGGAATCCTAATACATACACACATACCTTATATATAGATAGATAAATAATTATTTATATATTGTGTAAAAGTTAAAAGGGTTTAAAGGTTTATATTTGTTTTTATCATACGTTACTAAGTAACTCAAATTCAGATATAGGAATAATCTCATCTTATGTACTCGTTAAGCCCTTATCTACGTAAAATTTCCCATATACTCAACAGTTTCATATATTCAAAACAGATCCATCAGGATAGCTTATTTAAGTAAAAAAAAAATAATGTATGTAATGTAGGTGACCATCGCTCTATTTTCCTCTACACCAGCCTCAATATATGCCTAACGTAGCACCTAAAACAGTATTATAGAAGGACTTCTACATAAAACTTTGGTGCTATGGACTTTCCAGCTATTCCTATCGGGGAACGCTTAAATCTGTTTATCTCTGTCTGCCTGTATACCATTCACTCTATTCATCTATCTTTACCTACCTATCTTTTGGGTGTCTATCCAGCCCGATAATGAAAGGGTTAAAGCTCATTCAGAGATGAGAAGTGCGTGGGAAAATCAGATAAGCGGGCTTTTCCAGACTAAGCTACTCACCTGCAATATTTGATTACGTCATCAAAAGTTGCCAAGTTCTTCCCACATTCAGTCATTTATATGATTTATTTTATTTCATTTTTATTTATTTATTTTTGAATTTCATGTACAAATAATTTCTTATTAAAATTCAAATATATGATTTATTTTATGATAGCTTGAGATATAAGCTCTTGTTAACAAACAATAGAAAAGTAATGAACGTTGGCAACACTTCACTCGCGCCTGGAGTTCCCTGGGCGAGAGTTGAAGGCGATGCGGGTACGTATAAAGGAGGCACCGTCAATGAATGCTCAGAGTGCAGCAGCTTCCAGCTGAAGTTCAAGTAAGTCACTACCATAACGAACTCGTGTATTTCATTAAAAGTTCGAATCTGATTGGGTGTCATAGTACGGTTGTGTAATATTTATAATTAATGTAGATTTCCTTTCTCCTCAGGATGGCTCGTAACGTGGCAGTGACCTCCCTCCTCGTGGCTCTGTGCCTCGTGGCAGCAGTTGCTGGACACAGCAGGTACGGCATTGGCGGATTCGGCGGTGGGGTGCTCGGTGGTGTCCACGGAGGTGTCCTTGGTGGTGTTCACAGCGGTGCCATCGGAGGTGTCCACGGAAGTGCCATCGGAGGTGTCCACGGAGGTGCCATCGGAGGTGTCCATGGAGGTGGCGTCCATGGCCTAGGACTCGTAGGCTCTGGCATCCACGGCGCTGGATCCTTCAACACCGCTCATTATCCTGGTCTTGTGCCTGGTTACAGCTTCTACGACCAAAGACCCGTGCTCGGATACAACAGCTGCAAGTACTGGTGCAAGAGTCATTACACCAACAAGTACTACTGCTGCCAACAACCTTACCAAGGATAGAATTCTTCAATGATAATCATTTATGTTAATCGTCTGTTATAGTACCACTAAAATTGTTTGCTCAAAAATATAACTTATTTTAGTTACATGTTTTCATGTTATTTCTCATACTCCTGTTTCTGCAAATTTTCATGAATTTACATATTCAAAATTACATACATGTATTACATACAAATGAATGTATATATAACTTTAGATACATAAATATATACATCACACATATTTGCAAATATATATGTATACATACATGTATAATATATACATATATACATATGCAAATCGAATATTCACCAACTGAATGTTATGCAAAAAATACGCATGACAAATTAAGTTTTACTTCGTCTGTCACTCCCTCTCTCTTTGTCCCTCTATATTATTGTGTGTGCCTCTTTAAAGTATTCCTATCAACATTAATAAGTGAACTACCAATATATACCAATATGCTATTCAACTTCTTTTACCGGAAAGCGAGGTTAGCGATTTTTTCTTTTTCTTTTCTTAGATTCGTAACCCAAAAATCGGGACAGCGTTGGGGTGCTTTCACAGAAATGCAATCCTACTAATTGTTATTAACCCAAAAGTCAAGCAATTTTCGGTTTTAATTTCCTGTTGGTATACATACGAACATTCTTATATTGTACATACGCATGTAGTTATCCATTTCAGAAGGCAAACTTATAATGAAAAGTCAATACATACGTTAGGATGTTATCCCTATACAGATCCACATACACATATACATATTTGTGTGTGTGTGAATGCATATATATGTATATATACATATGTGTGTGTGTGTGTGTGTGTTAGGGTATACATACCTATTTATGTATATATGTATGTGTTTGTGTGTTTGTACATACACAATATATATATATATATATATATATATATATATATATATATATATATGTATATATACTCATACATATATGCAAATATATATATATATATATATATATATATATATATATATATATATTATATATATGTATGTATGTATGTATATATGCATATGTATATTCATATATATACATATATATACATATGTATATGTGTACGTATATATTTGCACATATATATATATGTATATATGTATTTATATATTTCTATATATATATATATATATATATATATATATATATATATATATATATGATTATATTCATATATAAATATATACATGTACATGTCTGTACATATATGTTTGTGTTTATATATATATATATATATATATATATATATATATATATATATATACATATATATATATATATATATATATATATATATTCAGACATATATATACATATATATAGCAATGCATATATGTATATATACATATGTATGGTTATATATATATATATATATATATATATATATATATATATAGAGAGAGAGAGAGAGAGAGAGAGAGAGAGAGAGAGAGAGAGAGAGAGAGAGAGAGAGAGAGAGTTAGAGAGAAAGATATAGTTTAGCTGACATATACAAGTTGAAATCTTCGATATGATTTGGAATCGATTCATTCTTACAAAATACTGTAAAATCTCTCTTTTTCAGCCCGATCCCACTCCCGCCTTTCTTTCACCTTCAATGAGCATCTTGCTAATGCGCCAAACGGGGATCTGTGTTCTTTCCAGGCAATGGTGTCGGGGAAATCCTCTACGGAAGCGTCATTCTGTATGTTTGTGTTTCTCTCTGCCTCTCCGTCTTTCGATATATCTAAATGTACATAAATGGAAACATATACATGTCAAAATATATTTATATGATATTGTTATATACATATATGACACACACATAGACACATACACACAAGCGCCCATACGCCGAGCGCGCTCACACACACACGCACACATACACACACACGTGCACACACACACACACTTGTGTTTATATATATAGATAGACAGATAGATAGATAGATAAATGGATAGAGATAAAGATATGTACACACATATATCGGTGCTTATTGATATCAACTTTTCGTCTCAGGAATATTTCGAACCTGGCAACCGAATCCCTCATTCCCACAAATATAAAATAAAAGGAAATTGGTAAATGAATAGTTTACTGTGTCTGATTTCGATACCTGGATTTATCAGTGATCATCATACTAATATTCAGGAAAATTTCGCTTGACAATTTTTTCCAGACCGCTGTTTCTCAGAAGCTTTGATGACGTCACTAGAGATTCGCTAATATTGCAGTATTCATTTTTTGTGACGAATAAGTCTCACTGACTATCTAACGAAAATATTTCCCTGTGAGGGTTAAAAGGAATCTCTTTTTTACACAGGAAATGCCTATAAAAATAAACTAGTATTGCCATCGGAAGGGTAATAAAAGAGAAAAAAAAATGAACGCTGGCAACATCCCGCTCCCGCCTGGACTTCCCTGGGCAGGCGGTGAGAGGACGTATAAAGCGACGCGCTCTCAAGTGCAAGCTCAGAGTGCAGCTTGCAATTGAAGTTACAGTAAGTCGCTACTCATTCCATTGATATATCAGTTTATATCACTTTCTATGTTATTTTCTATATCAGATACAACATTTAATGACCTTTTCAGATTAACTATAGAATAAAAGTAACGCCTTTTTCTCTCTCTCAAGATGGTTCGCAACGTGGCAGTGACCTCCCTCTTCGTGGCTGTGTGCCTCGTGGCAGCGGTTGCTGGACACAGCAGGTACGGCATAGGCGGATTCGGCGGTGGGGTGCTCGGTGGTGTCCACGGAGGCGTCCTTGGTGGTGTTCACGGCGGTGCCATCGGAGGTGTCCATGGAGGTGGTGTCCATGGCCTAGGACTCGTAGGCTCTGGCATCCACGGCGCTGGATCCTTCAACACCGCTCATTACCCTGGTCTTGTGCCTGGTCACAGCTTCTACGACCAAAGACCCGTGCTCGGATACAACAGCTGCAAGTACTGGTGCAAGAGTCATTACACCAACAAGTACTACTGCTGCCAACAACCTTACCAAGGATAGAGTCATAATACTTTATTAGGATAAATTCGTTATTTGTTGATCGTGTGAAATATATTATACTTTTAATTAAAGTAAATTCATTTTGTTGATTATTTTCTTATTTCTTTCGCCTGGTCTTTTATCCAAACTCATTCACACACATATGCATTAATATATATATATATATATATATATATATATATATATATATATATATATATATATTTGAATATATATGTGTGTGTGTGTATGTGTGTGCACCAAGAACAACGAAGGGAAGGGCAAGAAAACACACGAATATGCCGAAGACCTTTTCGCTGCCCTGACGAAGCAATATCGAAAAGGCCTTCGGCATATTCGTGTGTTTTCTTGCCCTTTCCTTCGTTGTTCCTGTTGCAATCTGTTCACCATGAATTCCACACATGTGTGTGCACATATGTATGTGTTTATTTATATGTATATATACATATATAAACATATAATTTACATACATGTGTATATATGTGTACACACACATACACACACACACACACACACACACACACACACACACACACACACACACACACACACATATATATATATATATATATATATATATATATATATATATATATATATATATGTTGGGGATGTTCTCATCTATCTCCCAAACACTATAACATCAGTTCATATCTCACCTGAAATCAAAAGATAAGCGCCTCTTTATCTCCCATCCTCGTTCGCCAAAGTAGGGATCACGAAGCCTTGGGATAAACCCGTTTAATGTAGGGTTTGTAGAAAGAGTCTCTTCCATGTCTACTCTTTGTTGTTGCTAAGCCTTGAGGGGTTCCATACATCGCCGCCAGGGCATACGTTTGAGCCGTCATAGAAAACGGATTGCACATCGTTGCACGGGTATCACAAACATAATAATTGTTAGTCAGTTTATACATAGGAACTTATAGTGTTAATAGCATATATCATTTAGTGTATGTTAATACATAACAATATCTATATATATATATATGTACAAATGTATATATGCATGTATGTATCTGTATATATGTATATATGTTTATATGAATATATAAATAAATAAATAAATATATATATATATATATATATATATATATATATGTATATATATGCATATGAATACATAGATGAATATATATATATATATATATATATATATATATATATATATATATATATATATATATATGCAGATGAATATATAGATGAATATATATATATATATATATATATATATATATATATATATATATATATATATATATATATATGCAGATGAATATATAGATGAATATACATATATATATATATATATGAATATAAAGCTAAATATATATGTAAATAAACATCTATACACACACACACACACACACACACACACACACACACACACACACACATATATATATATATATATATATATATATATATATATATATATATATACATATTTCCTTAATCCCTTGACGATACCCCCCAGATCCTACATACCACATGATCAAATTTGTTGCCACATTAACCAATTCTCAGTCGTTTAGTCAGGTGTTTAATTATCGAAGGTGAGGCTTTACAACAGTATTACGGCACCATAACGTATGACTCTTTGATACTTATTATCACTGTATTTGCCCCAGCGAATAATGAAAAGCGTCAATAACACCATTTCTTAGTAAAATGATAATTAGATAGAATTGTAGAGGGACGAGGGAAACGCGATGGAAAGAGGAAAACAACCGAAGGAAAACAGAACAAGGAAAACGGAAGATTTTCGCGTGGCAACCGTCCCGAAATAGTAACAAGGAAAATGACAAGTATACGAAATTCGTGATATCCGCGCAGTACGTAAATATCTGAGTTGGTAAAATGTTTTGGAATTGTTGTTAGTGACGTTTATCGCTCAAAAGAGAGGACAAGATTATTAGACCTTTCTGACCATCTCCGTTCGTTGTTGTGCCAAAGATTTGCGATTATATATAAAAAAAAAAAGGAAAGGATTTAATAACGGAAAGCTTGGAAGTGAAAGAAAAAGATACATGAACGATGGTTCACACTGGAAGAAGCGTATTTGTCCGCGGGAAGTGAGTATGAAGTTTTGTTCAAGTGATGTTGACATTAACGATGAAATTGGTGCTCTTGGTTTTAAATATCTAAATACCTACGAGGACGTACACATGTGCACATACATATATCGTGAATATAAGTGTATGAATGTGTACTAATGCGTGTGTATGAATGTGTACGAATGTGTATGTATGAATGTGTACGAATGCGTATGTATGAATGTGTACTAATGCGCATGTAGGAATGTGTACTAATGCGTGTGTATGAATGTGTACTAATGCGTATGTAGGAATGTGTACTAATGCGTGTGTATGAATGTGTACTAATGCGTGTGTATGAATGTGTACTAATGCGTATGTATGAATGTGTACTAATGCGTGTGTATGAATGTGTACTAATGCGTATGTAGGAATGTGTACTAATGCGTGTGTATGAATGTGAACTAATGCGTGTGTATGAATGTGTACTAATGCGTATGTAGGAATGTGTACTAATGCGTGTGTATGAATGTGTACTAATGCGTGTGTATGAATGTGAACTATTGCGTATGTATGAATGTGTACTAATGCGTGTGTATGAATGTGTACTAATGCGGATGTATGAATGTGTACTAATGCGTGTGTATGGATGTGTACTAATGCGTGTGTATGGATGTGTACCAATGCGTGTGTATGAATGTGTACTAATGCGTGTGTATGGATGTGTACTAATGCGTGTGTATGAATGTGTACTAATGCGTGTGTATGAATGTGTACTAATGCGTGTATATGAATGTGTACTAATGCGTGTGTATGAGTGTGTACTAATGCGTGTGTATGAATGTGTACTAATGCGTGTGTATGAATGTGTACTAATGCGTGTGTATGAATGTGTACTAATGCGTGTGTATGAATGTGTACTAATGCGTGTGTATGAATGTGTACGAATGCGTGTGTATGAATGTGTACGAATGCGTGTGTATGAATGTGTACTAATGCGTGTGTATGAATGTGTACTAATGCGTGTGTATGAATGTGTACGAATGCGTGTGTATGAATGTGTACTAATGCGTGTGTATGAATGTGTACGAATGCGTGTGTATGAATGTGTACTAATGCGTATGTATGAATGTGTACTAATGCGTGTGTATGATTGTGTACTAATGCGTGTGTATGAATGTGTACTAATGCGTGTGTATGAATGTGTACTAATGCGTGTGTATGAATGTGTACTAATGCGTGTGTATGAATGTGTACTAATGCGTGTGTATGAATGTGTACTAATGCGTATGTATGAATGTGTACTAATGCGTGTGTATGAATGTGTACTAATGCGTGTGTATGAATGTGTACTAATGCGTGTGTATGAATGTGTACTAATGCGTGTGTATGAATGTGTACTAATGCGTGTGTATGAATGTGTACTAATGCGTATGTATGAATGTGTACTAATGCGTGTGTATGAATGTGTACTAATGCGTATGTATGAATGTGTACTAATGCGTGTGTATGAATGTGTACTAATGCGTGTGTATGAATGTGTACTAATGCGTGTG